>NC_091131.1:44918406-45241740 GCF_040183065.1 Periplaneta americana
CCTACAGGAAAGCGAGATAATCATAATCACTTCATCATTAATAATTTGGCCAGAATTTCTGAAGCTCAAAACGGGACACTTTTTTATTTTAGGTTATTTTTACGACGCAGGTCGCGGCCCTGTAAGGCCCGGGTTGCGTGGGTCGTGTAAATGCACCTAGAAGGGAGAGGTTAAACTGAGAGAAAGAAGAAGAAGATTTTTACGACGTTTTATCAACATCTTAGGTTATTTAGCGTCTGAATGAGATGAAGGTGATAATGCTAGTGAAATGAGTCCGGGGTCCAGCATCGAAAGTTACCCAGCATTTGCTCATATTGGGTTGAGGGAAAACCCCGGAAAGAACCTCAATCAAGCAACTTGCCTCGACCGGGAATCGAACCCGGGCCACCTAGTTTCGCGGCCAGACGCGCTAACCGTTACTCCACAGGTGTGGACTCGGGACACTTGCTAGTACTACAGTTTCGCAAAAAAAAAAAATCCCTCTTCGAGTCGTACAACATTCAGTACTGCAAAGTGGAATTTAATTATTTTTTATTTTAAAATAATGAAAACACAGTGTATAACATTAACTCTTAAACATTTATAACAAGTTTACAGCAGAACAAAATTACATTACTCATGTCATAACACTCCTATTGGGCACATTTTTCTGGCGAATAAATTTCTATAAAAAGTTTCATATTCTTCTTCAAGATATTGATGAAAACAAGGAAACTGTATCTCAAATTAACTTTGGTAATTAACAATGCCTTCAATAATTGAGTTTTATCTGATGTTCCATTTTGTTCACTTTGATGAAAACTCTTTCTTTAGTAGAGTTGGTTCCAGGTAGGAATAAGCCGGATTCTACAATTTTAGCAATGTTTCTGAATGACAATTGTTTATAGGAGAAATGCTGGAACATTTCTACCAATCTCTTATGAACTTCCCTCCTCTCTATGTCATTGAGTGATTTTGCCCTATCAGATTCCTTCATATAAACAAATTCACTAATCATGCCTTTGTCTTCAATGTTGGAATCGCGAACAACGTTTGTAATTATATTTATACACATTTCAACATCATTACATTTTGGGACTTTGTTAAGCAAGATTTTTCTTTTGCATTTTCCAACAAAGCGGGATTAAAGTTGTCACAAGAACTGTCGGGAACTGGCACAGAATGTCTAAAAACGGGAGGTCTGGTCACATCACCATTAAAGATTACGCTTTGTAATTTTCTGATTGTAATGATATGCAGACACATCACAAGAATAAAATTACGATAATTTATTTGCACTTGATTACCAAGCAGCGTATTTCTGTTCCCAAACGTATAGCGAATTGAGTAGTTTCTTCTGATACGTCACGTGGATGCATAAGCAGGGTAGAATTTCTAGCAGGTAAGCATGGGGTCATCAAATAACAATACTTTATTATAGCCTAAGGGCTATTCCATATGAAATCGATCAGTAAAAAACCTCACATTTTTTATACTCTAATTCTTTCCCTACTTACACAAGGTGCTGAGTAGAGAGCATTTTCAAAAATATACTACCGAAAGTCAAACTGTTTTCGTATTATTGAGCGACAAATTTAGCGTATTTTATAAAAACAAGCCTCTTTCGGCGCTCAGAACTCTGGAACCATTTATTGCAGAACGTTAAACGGAAGCTTATTTTGAAGCTGACATTTGGTAGATTATGTTAAGAAGTAAGCCTTATTTTTATTGTACACAGAGCGACAGATAACCTGATTTTACTTACTTTGAGGCTTTTTGCTCATTTGTAAAAATGTAAAAAAAAAAATTAGAAAAAACCTTGTATTATTAAGAGGAATTCGGCATTGTATGCTTAGTGGTACGGCAATAAGTTTCGAGGGTATTAAATAAATTATTTTCACACGCCTAGACTTGAACGGCGCAGTACCGCATGCATTGGCCGAGAGCTGAAGATAAGCTAGCATTGGGCATCATTTTACTCCAGTGTTTATGAAAACCTGTGATAACGCTAACACAGCCATGCGCTGCTAGACGACACATCACATGTTTATGTCTCCTGGCCTTGCTTGCCTAGGCTAGCTCCCACCTCACAATCAGCTGGTTAGTTCACGCGCGTACTATCTATTTTCTTTATTTGATATTTTCAATACTTTCTTATCAACGTACCATCAGTAAAAAATATGTATTTATTTGTACTTTCAATGCAGAATCTAACTATATATTTGTAACAATTTTTTCCTTGGCAAAGGCGTCTTAGTGAGGAAAAATCTAAATTTATCCATTTCCATAAAAAGTAAGAAAATCTTTTTATATGTCAATATAAACTTTAATTTCTCAGCATCAAAATAAACCATGATTTTGATCATTGGGTGAAAGGATTTCGGAGCTACAGCAGTATAAAGTTGCTAATTTTATGAAAATACGATAAATTTAAATATTTTAAATTTAAACACTATGAAGTTCTGATGCCTCAAACTTTGCACAAAGCATTGTATCACAGTTCTCTACGGACAAAAAAAGTTTCATTGTATTTAGAAATTGTAAGGTCAATTTTCTCTATATTTCGGGCGATTTGAGATGGAATAGCTCATAAGTATACCTCTGTAACGTCATGTGACGTAGCAAGAACATGGGCGCTAATACACACCCCTGATTCCGCCTGCGAAACCATTGAATACCTCCCACATGTCTGGGCCGATATTTTGGCTGCCTAAACAAACATGAATGTCTTGCATCAGACACTCTGTACAGTCAAATCTTTCTGCTTCTTTCCCACACATTCATTCATTCATTCATAATCAGCTCTTATCTAATTCTGCGCTATTTCGAATGCTAAATTGTCATTAAAACGTCACGTATAGGTCGTAAAAGCACGATTACGACATCTAAACAGCTTTAAGCTGTCTACATCGCCTTGTCTGTTAGGAGAGAAAAGATGACAAACGCGCTCGATTCCTCGGCGAAGTTGGCTGACTTGAGAAATGTACTTCTATTACTGTATAAGGCCATACGACAACTTTATGGATGCTACAGCCGTTATATCCTGCCGCCAGCGCGTTGCAACATCTAACTGCGACCTTGCAAGGCTTGCGCTCCGCTCCTTCGATTCACTTGTGTTCCACAAACTGAAGAGCGTCATAGAAAATGGGATCGCACACAGAGTTTATGAACTCCATATTTAGAAGCGTTTGCAGTGTTGCCAAGTCAGCAAAATATCCCTCGTAAACATACAAGAGTCCGAGTCACAATCCAACTCCTTCTCACTAAAGAACAGGAGCTTCGGGATCTTGCAGAATCTGGCAGATTTGTGGACGATAGATAGATCTCACGGCGGGTTTTCTCCAAGTTCTTTTTCTCCTGGCACTCTTATTTAATTACAATTCCATTATCACTCATTCTCTACCGAATTCAAATACAGTCAACTTAGGTTATAGTAAACCTCTGCTGACCAGAATATTTCGTTCACTATATCCAAGGTTCACTAAAAGGTGTGTGTTTTTATACTGTTGACGTTGCTATACATACAATATTAATGTCCACTTGGGACAGACCACGTTCAATATCAGTAATAATCTTCACTTTATCTTCCAACTTAAACACTTTATGCTTCGACATTCAGATGTTCACAGTTCGAAACTTGAATCTAATCTGACCATGTAGATAGTAGGCACAGACCGATTTCGCACCTCTTCCTACTAGAGGTATGCTACTGTGTATTCGGCCTTGGAATTTCCCCGGGTTCACTTTTACAAAGATGCGGGAGGGAGGGAGGGTTGAGGACCATTATACTATAATCCTTCTTGTATTTACCCTTCGGTCATCACTCTACTCCCTTTTACAAACAAAAACACTTTGTCTTCCTATTCTTCGAATAACCTCTTTTAAAGAAGTCAGAACTAATCCTTCCTTTATCCCTCACTGCGTACACTATTCTCTTTAACGGTTTCAAGCTGTGCAGGAAGCAGAACAAATCCTTTGTCTTTCAATGCACATAACGAGTAGATGATCTGAGATTTTGTTCTGAACATATTCTTGGAAGTTTATAGGAGGAAGGGTTTCCATTTTGGCCATTTTAAAATTACATTTTCTTAGGGAAGTTCTACTTTTAGGTTCACTATAAACGAAGTGAGGGTTCACATAAACGGAAATATTAATGTACTTTATAATATATGCGGGTCGAGACCAACGATTTAGGTTCACTATAGCCGAATGTTTACTATAACCGAGTTCACTATATCCAGAGTTGAATGTACAAGCATGAAGAAATTAGATTTCCTAGGCTAATTTTATTCCGCCACTGTACCATTGTGCCACTGTCACTAAGGTAAACTATCTCAGCTATTACACATTGAGTAAGAGACTTCTATAGCCTCAAGGAAAGTGACCAATTGGCTGACCCACTCAATGACTGACTAATGACGACTTAACAGTGACAAAACAGCCCTCTTTGGGCCATAGCTTTTCTTTGAAAAGTTTCTGCCAGGCTTCTCTATTCCGTGTGGATGGATGGATGGATGAATGAATGAATGAATGAATGAATGAATGAATGAATGAATGAATGAATGAATGAATGAATGAATGAATGAATGAATGAATGAATGGGAGGAGAAATATTAAAAGGTCGCGAAAACGCGTCCTAGAAAGGGAGTTCGAGGATGAGAAAAACTGAATATGTGAGCACCAAGCCTGTTGGTCACTTGTCTCACTCTAGAAAATGTTGAACGGCAAAGCAGAAAATTGACGTAACCTAATAACTACCACATAAAGGAAGAAGGTAGGGGAGAGAAACATGGCAGCAACATCGGGAGAAGAAAAACCGGAAGATGGAAGTCTGCACATTGAAAGGTGCTGTGTCCTTTTGCAGTGCGAGTGGAATTCGAGTAAACTCGCTCATGTACCAATGCTAATATGCGAAAGCCTAAAGCCAAACCATCTATTTCGAAGACTTCTGTTGGGAAAAATGGTGGAATTGTGTGGAGAGGAGGATATAGGTCCGTGGTCCATTTTTTTAGGGCTCTGCAAGGCTGAAATACTAGCCATTTACCCTCCTTCTTTATCTGGCTTGGGACCGGCACTGGTAAATGAAAAATGTACTCCCCAGAGACAATTGGGCTGACTGATCTATTGAGTGAATTTACTGATCGGGCTCTGCACACTTACAAACTGGATAGACATCGGCAGAAATAGTGAGTGAGTGAGTGAGTGAGTGAGTGAGTGAGTGAGTGACACCAACCGATCGATCTTACTTACTTACTAACTGGTTTTTAAGGAACCCGGAGGTTCATTGCCGCCCTCACATAAGCCCGCCATTGGTCCCTATCCTGAGCAAGATAAATCCAGTCCTATCATCATATCCCACCTCCCTCAAATCCATTTTAATATTACCTTCCCATCTACGTCTCGGCCTACCCAAAGGTGTTTTTCCCTCCGGCCTCCCACCTAACACTCTATATGCAGTTCTGGATTCGCCCATACATGCTACATGTCCTGCCCATCTCAAACGTCTGGATTTAATGTTCCTAATTATGTCAGGTGAAGAATACAATGCATGCAGTTCTGTGTTGTGTAACTTTCTCCATTCTCCTGTAACTTCATTCCTCTTAGTCCCAAATATTTTCCTAAGCACCTGATTCTCAAACACCCTTAACCTATGATCCTCTCTCAAAGTGAGAGTCCAAGTTTCACAACCATAAAGAACAACCCATAATATAACTGTTTTATAAATTCTAACTTTCAGATTTTTTGACAGCAGACTGGATGATAAAAGCTTCTCAACCGAATAATAACACGCATTTCCCATATTTATTCTGTGTTTAATTTCTTCCCCATTATCATTTATATTTGTTACTGTTGCTTCCAGGTATTTGAATTTTGCCATCTCTTCAAAGGATAAATTTTCAATTTTTATATTTCCATTTTGTACAATATTCTCGTCACGAGACATAATCATATACTTAGTCTTTTCAGGATTTACTTCCAAACCTATCGCTTTACTTGCTTCAAGTAAAATTCCCGTATTTTCCCTAATCGTTTATGGATTTTCTCCTAACATATTCACGTCATCCGCATAGACAAGCAGCTGATTTAACCCGTTCAATTCCAAACCCTCTGTGTTATCCTGAACTTTCCTAATGACATACTCTAGAGTAAAGTTAAAAAGTAAAGGTGATAGTGCATCTCCTTGCTTTAGCTCACAATGAATTGGAAACGCATCAGACAGAAACTGAACTATACGGACTCTGCTGTACGTTTCACTGAGACACATTTTAATTAATCGAACTAGTTTCTTGGGAATACCAAATTCAATAAGAATATCATATAAAACATCTCTCTTAACCGAGTCATATGCCTTTTTGAAAGGTATGAATAACTGATGAACTGTACCCTTATACTCCCATTTTTTCTCCATTATCTGTCGAATACAAAATATCTGATCAGTAGTTGATTTATTACGCCTAAAACCACACTGATGATCCCCAATAATTTCATCTACATATGGAGTTAATCTTCTCAAAAAAATATTGGACAAAATTTTGTATGACGTCAACAAAAGTGATATTCCTCGAAAGGTACTACTACCAACCGATCGATCTACTAACTGAAAGGATATGGATAGAAAAAATGAAATGAAAGAAATTAATTACATTAGTGACTAACAGAGCGAACGAATGAATAGATCAATGACAGCTTGACACGAACCGACTGCAGCTGACAGTACAAAGATGTAGATTGAAGACTCCGAGCCTCTACCTGAGGCATCATAGCAGAACACGCAAGTAACGGACAAATGTCTCTGCCCTAAGGAAGATTGGAACCAGTGACCGCGGATTCCACACGGCTTCAATTCCAAGAGCTGCAGAAATTACTGTATTGAATTCCGTGCTTTGTCCAGCCCTCGTGGAATTTATAACACAAGCGAGGAGCGCTTAGGGCAGTATCCGCTCTTTCTTTACGCCCGATCAGATTTCAGCCAGTTCTGTCATGAAACCTCGCGTTTTCGGGAATGTGGAGCGCGGGGATACAATTATGTGGATTCCTGTGACGAGGGCACAAAATCCTGCGATAATGCCCTCTCTTTGTTTTCTAATTACGCACGAAGTATCAATTTTGTAACAGGAAAACCGATGGGAAGAAATCCTTTGCCACATCTACATAGATACAGAAGTAATTTCAATGTATTTAAAGGAGGAGGGGGAGCAAAAGCAGGAAAGATAAGTATTTTCAGTCGATTGGTCTGGGAATAAAGCTATTGTACCTGAAGATATGAAGAGTCCACTGCAAGAATGATGGATGTCACTTTCTTGTCGAAAATGAACCAAGACTGTCAATGCATAGCTTAAGACATATAGAATGTACATAGAGAGTTATATGGCATTAACACTGATAGTCATTGTCCAGTAATGATCGGAAAATCACAGTTAAGCTTTGAGCGCTAAGCATTTCAAACTTTCAATTGCTTCTCCTGCAAAATGTATTCCAAATGACATCCATCATTCTTGCAGTGGACTCTTTATATGTTTATGTCCGGTAATATTTTCATCTTAGAAGAGAACAGCCATCACTGAGGGACTGTTTTAGAATGGCCTCAGTAGGGAATGTCTTAAAACAGCCGTGGCGAAAATGTGACTCGCGGGCATAATGTGGCTCGCAGTGATAGCTATGCGCATTTCTATTGCTTCCTACCTCCCCCAACCCCCACCTTCTCACTCATTGGAGTCAAAATCCGTTCCAATTTATTTGTCTCTGACCTGCGAGTGGCGTATCGTCACAATGTCTCTCTCGAAACCATGTACCTCTACAAAAACAGGATGGGAGGACGCATTTTGTTGCTGCCAATATGATGAGAATATTAAATGTATGATTTCTTCACAAGTATTACGAGGAAAACGGTTGTATAACATAAAACGGCATTATACTACATGTCACGCATGGAACATTAAAAGGTTAAGCATTATTATTATTATTATTATTATTATTATTATTATTATTATTATTATTATTATTACTACTACTATTAGATTCATTTTTTCAGTTCTTTCTTTCTCTGCTTAAACTCCCCTTTTATCCGACTTACACACCACTTCGGGTAGAGGAGGGTGATTTATTTGATCTTACATCACATACAGTAATCTCACAAATGCGCGTCTCCCTGATCATGGGATCGGAATGACTCTGGACTATCGCTGAGACATCACAGGACAAACAATCAGTCTCATCCACGGAAGATAAATTTCTTACATTGCCAACACCGAGAATCGAACCTCGGACCACTTGGTTGAGAAGCACACGCGCTATTCATACAGATATAACTGCGGACATAATGATAATTGTGACAAAGTATCAGTACCAATTGTATGCAAATAAATGTTAGTTACATTCATTGCACTGTAATTGCATTATAACAATGATATGATATTGTAATTACATCGTAAAATTACCATTGCTACAGATTAGCTGGCACTTCTTACGCTCTTAATAGCTGGCTCAACAATTAAGATGGCAGAAATTTAGGTATATTATAAGGGCCGGATTTAGGTATAGTGCTGCCCCTAGGCAATGCAAAAATTTTCCGCCCCCCCCCAACTCTCACAAACAGTTTATGAGCAGCTATTATACAGGTCATGTTTAATTTGAATCAGTTTTAAATGAAATGTTACAATTCAGAAAATAATAAATTACTGGAATCAAAATACGAGTACATGCATCTTACTTGTGAGTTACGAAGATTTCCTTCTCACTTTCTTAACAGAGAAAGCATTGATGATGCCATCAAAGTCCATCTGTCGAAGTACATCAGACTCTATGCAAAGAAATATATTCAAACGTATTGTTGAAATAAAATTGGTATGTGAAAGACAAGCTATGGTTAATTTTTAAGCATTAATTTTTTTTCTAGTTGGTATTTGTATTTCTTACATCGATAGGAAGTATAAAGTAAATTGAAAAATAAGTTCCAACACTTTGGGTAATAAACATTTCATATTGAATTATATAGTGCACATGCTGGAAAGTGATTAGGCCTAAATAGTATTGTTGACGATATATTATATTGGAAATGTAACTGAGCGGCAATATAATAAACACATATCCAATTTTATTTTTAACAATGCATTCTTATTTGGACAAGCAGTTTCATAGTATAATAACGTGATTCCGGCATTACAATATAACTATGCAGCTGCACACTTCCCTTTTACTCTCGCCACGATCACGGCAATGCAATAACAAAACAATATCCGACTTCCACGAGGTGTTCAAGAACAAACTTTAGAAAAGATTTACCAACAAGTGTTTTAAAAATAAATTTCACTGTAAAATGAAAATGGAAAACAAAGGAAGAGAAACAGAGAAAAATGCCGCCCCCCCCCCCGAAATTTCTGCCCAAGGCAATTGCCTAGGTTGCCTATGCCTAAATCCGGCACTGTATATTATGGTATGTCTTTAGAAAGTGAATAATTTAGAGTATGCATTACATGTAAATTACTGTTTTATAGGATACAAATTTTACAGTCATGGAAGGTATTAGAGACTAATTTCATATTCTCAGGTTCCCACTGCCTCGTGATACGTGGAGGCCTTTGATAGATAAAGCAGGAAGCAATGAATAAAATATGAAGAGAGGCACAATAAAGCAACAGACAATAGTGTATACAAAGTTGGATAGCGGAGAGAGTCTCTAAACGAATAAAAAAACTAAGAGATATTAAAACAATAACAGAGTCATAAAGTACGTAACCTAAAAATTCCTATAAAGACTGGAAAAGTCAGATGCTTGACTTTGTTCCGAGCGTAAGCGTAACTAAATATTGTAAATCAGGCTTAAGTGTGCGCTTTAAAAAAATAAGGTCATTGCCACATGTTAACAACATCAGATCGAAGATAGAGTGAGCGAGGTTTCTTTTGAAATTAAGGAAGAGCCGCTTCCGTTAAGAATAGATGTTTTATGGCGTGATTAAAGTGTTCACTACAAAAAATCGGAGATTCAAACGGAAAAAAATTTAAGTGGACTTTATACCTTCATTATTATTTTATAGCTTTCACACAAGACAGATATGTTGTACTAAAAAGTCACGACGGGAAGTATTTGACCCTTCATCAAGGGGATTCGTCTCTTCCACTTCATACAGATGTGGCCAAAATAGGTATTTAGTGCTTACATAAAAACAAACTACAATACTCGTTATTCTTTATGTTACAAGGAATGTAAATAGATGTTACTAGAGGAGGAAGATTTTGCGTCAGGACTGGCTACAGAGTCCGAGAGTCTACTTACATTATGAATAATATTACGCAGCCTATTAGGTTTTTTCCAGTCCCATATTACCATATTACACATCATAAAAATAGGTTTTATTTTTTTACATTTTTATTAATTTATTTAATTTCCCACTCTTTAATAAAAAATGTATATGTGAATATATAAAACTAGTGGCTTGTGCAGCAAATGCTGCAAACTAAGTTCATTAGACGTTCAAATAAATATTTTCAGATTTATTTTCAATGAAGAATATCAGACATTCTGAAAGTTATTTGCTTCCATAACAATGAAAGATACTCTCTCTCGAGCCAATACTGAAGAGAACCACGCATATAAATATCTACACCACACCGCCATTAAATATATGAAAAAGACCCAACCCCACTTGATAAATAACTATAAAAATATTTGATTTTTTATAATATTATTATTCTTACATAAGTTTTATAGCTTTCAGTAACATATACTATATATACTATATAGCCGCCACTCAGTAAAATATAGAAATCAAAATCTAATTTAAATTATTCTCTACATCTACTTATATAACCCCAAAACGTTTCACTTTCATATCATCAATATAACATTAATATGTATAATTAATGAAAAATAGTCACATCATAGGATTAACTACAATAATATTTCATTTCTAATTGCAATAATGTCATCAAACCACCTCAAGTTTTGAAGTTTTTAATATCCAATACACAGCTGTACCTAGAAAATTACACACCACAGAATCGAACCTGTAAATTATTTTTAGTAAGTTAAGTTTTTAATAACCAATTTAATTTGAGCTCTAAATATGTCAGCATTCTCGCAGATCATGGCCTTCGTGTAATATTGTTTACTGTAGTGTGTGTTTTGTTTTATTCTGAAATGCAATTAGCTAGTTCTCAAAACTGACGACAGATGGATTTTGGAAAATAGGAAAATATGTTGAAAAATTGAAATTTCACTGAAAACTACTATTTTTCTGAAAAACTTTTGGGGTGCTATTCATAGACATTTCGCAGCACGCGCTACGAGCGTACTAAGCTAGCCCCGGCTAACCACTGGTTACTTGTACAGAATTCAAATCAATCCTATTGCTAACACTGGTTTATGAATACCAAAAACTCTTGTCATCTACCGGAAACCCGCGCTAAAAATGTCTATGAATACGGCCCTTGAGTTCCAAGCTTCAAAATGAGAGGTCATTTATTAAAATCCGTTCAGCCGTTCCATTGGCAGTTCAAATTATATATATATATATATATATATAGATAGATTTACTTTCCAACTGTTCTTGCTTTGACATTAATTAGCGTTAATACTCAAACATCTTAAGGGGACATAACATGGGGGCGGCATCAAATGAGATTAGTTATGGCGGTATGAGTTCTATAACTATGAAAATTTGTACATTAGTAAAACAGACCGTAGGCTTCAGAGTATCCTTCTCAAAATGACTAAATTTTGTATATTTTTTTAAACAATTGCCATTGAAATGTTAATAACAATTCAAACACTTTTGCCCTTATGAAGTCCTTTTGCTAAAATATAGTTGATGGATAAGCTTGATATTTTTTGTAAATATAGTGTAGGCCTATTTAAAATGCGGATGACGTGAATATATTAGGAGAAAATCTACAAACGATTAGGGGAAACACGGAAATTTCACTTTAAGGAAGTAGGCCTAAAGAGAGATGTTTGGAAGGAAATCCCGAAACGACAAAGTAGATGATTTTGTCTCGTGACGAGAATATTGTACGAAATGGAAATATAAAAATTAGAAATTTATCCTTTGTAGAAGTGGAAAAATTCAAATATCTTGCAGCAACAGTAACAAATATAAATGACACTCGGGAAGAAATTAAACGCAGAATAAATATGGGAAATGCCTGTTATTATTCGGTTGAGAAGCTTTTGTCATCTAGTATGCACTCAAAAAGGCTGAAAGTTAGAATTTACAAAATAGTTATATTACCGGTTATTCTTCATGGTTGTGAAACTTGGATTCTCACTTTGAGAGAGGAACAGAGGTTAAGAGTGTTTGAGAATAAGGTTCTTAGGAAAATATTTGGGGCTAAGAGCGATGAAGTTACAGGATAATGGAGAAAGTTACAAAATGCAGAACTGCACGCATTGTATTCTTCGCCTGACATAATTAGGAACATTAAATCCAGACGTTTGAGATGGGCATGTAGCATATATGAGTCGACTACACACTTGTGAAGTGAATGAAAGAGGAGATTTACCGAATGTAATTAAAAAAATAAGCATCTGTTGGATTAAAGTAAATGGCAAAATATGTACACTGTTTGCAAATAAACTGCATTTCTAGGTATGCAAACATTCTTCTGTAATTCATTGTTCTTTTTGTATCATACATTTTCCTCCACCTTGTAAATAGATATCTGTTAGGTCACTTTAACTTCTTGTAGGCTATCGGCGCGGCGGGAGACATAATTTTATATATAAAAAAAAAAGAATAGCACAATAAACAATTAAATGCAAGAAATTTTGTTTGTCAAGTAATTTATTTTTATTTATTTATTTATTAATAAATGTGTGCTGAGTAACAGCCAGAGGCCTATTATTATTATTATTATTATTATTATTATTATTATTATTATTATTATTATAAGGCGACTAAAATTGTGGTAATTATGTTAGTCATCGGTGGTAATTACACTAATGATCCCGGCAGATCTCTCGACGGTACCCGGTGCAGACATGGCTGCCCGGAGATTGAAATTTTAGCACACGTCTTGGGATTCTGTGAACAGGGATTGCTCTTGAGGAATCCTGGACATTAATAAATAAGGGCTGGATAATAGAAGAAGAGATCTGCTGTCTAGCTGAAAATGGGTCAACGAGACGAGTAGATATTTTAGCGTGCAATGCTAACACTAAACAGGGCATCATTGTGGACCCCACGATACGTTTTGAAGTAGAATGTCATCAGTCAGCCGAGGTCCAGCTTGAGAAGAAGTCGATCTATGAGCCTACAGTCAACTATTTCAAGCTGAAATATGCCTTAATTCACGTTGAGGTATTCGGCTTGCTCATAGGTGCTCGAGGGACTCGAGGGACTATACCAGCTTTTTTCGAAGAATTTCGACGGCAGTTTGCTCTGCCAACATCTCTGAGGGATGACATTGTGTTAATTGTGTTAAAAAATCCTGCCACATCCTAATTAATCACATGGTGCCACATTAATAGCAATTGTAATTTTTCACGCCCATTTCGTTTCCCTTCTTTAAAATTTAATATCTATGTCTACATATGCATATTAATCTTTTTAAGGATATACTGAGTCCGTAAGGGCTACTCTCAATGGGGAACAGTTCATTATTATTATTATTATTATTATTATTATTATGGTAATAATTATACGATTTGGCAAATATGACTAGGATTGAGAAGCAGAAAATCGTGGCCTATTTAAATTAGTAATTAGCAATCTGCAACTGAAGGTGTCCTCAAAACAAACAATGTAAATGCAATACAATAGGCCTACTGAAATAGGTCACGATCGCTACGTTCCAACGCGAGGACGTCCTCAGCCATTGTCACAAGCGCAGTGTTTCGGACCCCGTGAACTGCTGACCGCAGGAGCTTCCTCCACGCTCCTGCAGCCAAGCATGCACCGGCCAGTTTCCGGCAAGCACATTCCCGTCTTGTCCACGTAGCAGCTTTAATTGCTTCGCTCTCAAGCGGCTCATAATTGCACCCGCTCAGCTATTTCTGTTAAATTCATCATGTTATACAGTTTTCCATTCCTACGTCGGCTTTCAGATAAAAACTTCAAAACGGCATTGAAACATCGACGCATTCTGCTACCATGGCACTCTTTATACGGACTTTCAATGTCGTTGCTAGGATACGAAGTAGTGTTTAATTGTTTCCTGCTGCTTTTTGGGCTGGTTTCCGTAAAAGGAAGCAAGCCTTATAAAATAATCATTCTTGTGATTATCTTGAACGATACGGCCCTGAAAATGGAACCTATAGGTACTTACGCAATGTCGGAAAAGTGAAATCTCAGCGCATGGTTTTGAACTTCACAATCATCTCCACAATGAGCCTCCGAAATCTCATATCTCTAATCACTGACGATTCCTAAACATTAATCGTGGTGTGATTTATTTGTGAAAAATCAAAATATCAAACAGAATGGGGTATGAGAATAAAAAAAGCATAGGATGATGACATAAGCTACCCGTTACATGAGCGAGGTTACCTGTCTTTACTCGCATTGCAAAAGGACAGAGTACCTATAGCACCTTTCAATTTGCAGACTTAGCCTAGCCGTCCACTAGAACCATGAACGGCCGAATATTCGTTAGGCCGTATGCGGTCGTCTACTGGACGACCGGCAGAAGAGCCGATCGATCGTCCATTGGAGCCGATGCTTCGGTTGTCCTTTTCAGCTCATTCTCCTCTCCTCCATATGTGGTACCTAAGTGGTTACTTCCACATTCGGCTTTCCCCTTCAAAATTTTATAGAGCTTCTTCAGTGGAGCAGCGTAATCCGGAGTGAGACAAGTGTCCAACAGGCTTGGAGCTCACATACTTGGTTTCTCTCAGCCCCGAACTTCCTTTGCAAGGACGCTTTTCGCGTTCCTTTTAAATTTCTCCTCCCATTCCCCTCTCTTTCAATTCAATTCAGTTCAATTCAATTCAGTTCAATTCAATTCAATTCAACATGCGCTTTAGTTACTGTTTAAGTTGAGACTCCATATCGTATATATTTTCTCTGGAAGAAACTATAAGCATATGGATTGGCACCATATTCTTCGATGGGCCTCGAGCACATTCGCATCCGAAGAAACTACGAGGAAGAGTCATTAAGTTAGAAACTGAAGTAGAGACATACATTTTTAATTAGACTTCTGAAGCTATCACCCCTAGATAGCGAGACAACCACTTGATTCGAGTATTGATGCATCCTTTATCTCAGACTGGTAATGATGCTCCCAAGACTCATCAGCTGTAACCATCCGGGCTACCATATCGTTCCCTCTATCCTGTCTGCTCGGGTCAAGTCGCCAACCTGTTGTATACAGAGTGTTAATTAACTCATGTTACAACGTTTCAGGGTTGGTGTTACACGGAACATATTTTTCTAATAAATTAGTGATCGGAAATTTCCCCTTTCGCCACTAAAGCACGTGAAAGATCGCTACTAACGGTTAGGCCACCTATCGTTCACGCCTTAACCGTGACGCTAACGCGCACCACTGGAGATCTCTTTCACGTGCTGTAATCATGCTGTAATAGTTATTTAGGAGTATCGTAACGTTTCATATTACGATATTGGAAAGTTGTCAAACGAGGCCGCAAGCCGAGTTTGATAACCAGTCGTGTGTTGTAATGTGAAGTTACGGTAAGCATATCGTACGACGTAGACTATTATCCACTTTGATAAAGAAATTAAATGTTTTTAATAAAAGTACTGTGATTGTATTACTTTTATTGGTTTTGAACATGTTCTTCCTCCGAGAAGCGATTCGTTTATGTTTGTTTTATTAGTTTTGAACACGATAGGTTTTTGTTTGTAACAAAAGAACAACAATACTAAGAGAAATAAACAAACATAGTTAAAATTAGTTCAAACGAGGATTCAGATATTGAAAATACTATAAATTCAGTCTTCTGTAGCAACGTCAACTGCAGTAATTAACTTATTAATATAAATTGGGAATATATTAATATTTATAATAAATAAAATAAATTCCATTTTATTTGATTCACATTACGCAACCAGTTAGGTAATAGCAGCACTACCATTATCTAACTAGTTGCGTAATGAATGTGTTTACAACATTTTTAATAGTGGTGTAAAATTCACATTACATAAAGTGAATAAACATACATTACGTACTCTACCCTAGATTTACTTCCCTTGTGAAGAAAGGACACGTTTAAGATTTTTATCTTCTTCTACTTCTAGTCTTCTACTATCACAAAGAACTTGCTAATTTCTTAGATAATCCTATAATATGATAATAGGGGAAAATAAATATACTGTAAGTTCACAGGGCTAACGGCTTCGAAGCTGGGTACCTGGTTCTAATGAAGTGCACTGGTATATAGCAATTTTAAAACATGGGGGCATGAGATAGTTACTCTGCCAGCCATAATAAATTCACTTCAATTAAATTCCCCAATTTAAAAAAAAAATTATATCTTAGTGCACATGGCTTTTGACCGGGTATGAAGCTGTGAATGTCTCATTCAGCGGCAAGCATGGTCATCACGTGTTTACCGATGGCGTCGGTTCTGTATGACCAATATTGTAGGATATAAATGAAACTCTCTCTTCTTGTTTGAAAGCCTGCTGCGTTGCAGAACTTGCAGCACACGTGCTTTCTGACTCATGTGTTGCAAGATTTTCATCGTAAATTCGTAGTACACTTGGCAGCGATACTTTTTTCCTTGGCTCCCGCGGGATACGCGTGGATTCAAATTAAAAATAGTCCAGAGGACTGTGCGCAAAGGTTCAATAGCCTCCGGGGACGCTCGCTGTTTCTCACTGTTTTCATAACAAATGTTTACACAGCGCTAATGCTGTTCAAGATGTCGTGGCAAAGGAGGCAGATAAAGATGCCAAACTGCTCTAACTCGATGTTCATGTACCTTGAAGGGAACGAGTGAATCATAGTGAAAGAGTGAACGAGGTAGAGGGAGAGAGTAAATCTGTATATACGAGTATGTGAGAGACTGAAAGGGAAGTGTACTGGTGGTGGTCGTAGTAGTAGTAGTAGTGCCGCGTCTATGGCTTAGGTGCTAGTGATCTTCCATCCAGTTGGCCCGGGTTCTATTCCCGGCCAGGTCGTGATGAAATTGTTCGTGGACAAAGCAGTCATTGCAGAGATTTTTTTCGGGATTCTCCAGTTTCCCATCTTTCTACCAACACTCTCTACCGCCCTTATTGCATGTCATCAGCAATAATAAAAATAAATTGTTGTGGTCTTGGGAGTAGTACGGATTTCCGATGCTGATATAGGAAGACTTGGGGCTCCAGGTCCTGGGATTTATCAGGCTACTCGTATGCGGACGAGACCTGATACTATCAGGTGCTAAGACAGTATGGCCCACCTGTCAGCATCGGATTCACGAATGTCGTCCACACCTGTGGAGTAACGGTTAGAGCGTCTAGCCGTGAAACCAGGTGGCCCGGGTTCGATTCCCGGTCGGGGCAAGTTGCCTGGTTGAGGTTTTTTCCGGGGTTTTCCCCAGCAAATGCTGGGTAACTTTCGGTGTTGGACCCCGGACTCATTTCACCGGCATTATCACCTTCATCTCATTCAGACGCTAAATAACCTAAGCTGTTGATAAAGCGTCGTAAAATAACCTAATAAAATTTAAAAAAAAAATAAAAAAATTCACGAATGTCACCCAGCCCACCTGTCGGACTTGGACAATCATCACATATACTATAAGGCTCACAATGGGTCAAAGCATGCCTAAGTGTACGCGCCCGTCTCGGGTTCAACCCTCGTAAAACTAGCCAGTAGTAACACCAATAGTGTGGTAGTAGCAGTACCAGTAACGACGCTTTCATCTGCAAAATTTGGGCGACAGTGGTATACTCTTTTTTTTCTGGAGCCCTTTATGAGGGACAGGGTTCTTTTGACGTAAATACAGTATGTCTAGATTGTTGTTGTTTAGTCAACTGTCCGAACCCCATAAGTGACACCAATAAGGCATCACTCATGAGGCAACTAAGCCAGGAGGTAATGGGGTAGGGTGGCTAGTTCCTTTCCATCTTACGTCTAGATATCGAAGGGTTATTGGGAACATCGGATAATGGAATCGGGTAACGGAATCAGGGGGAAAAAAAGTCTAAAACTAGGCTTACTTAATTAGTGATAACTCAACAACTAAAAGGCTTCTGATATTGAACCCTAAATGTAAAATGATCAGAAATAAAAACATTTATGATATATTATATTTATTTACATTTACAATATTTTAACAATGATTAGTTTTGTTTATTACTTAGCGCAGCAAATATGTCACAATCTGCTTCAGACAGTGCAGCTCGTATAATACGTGTTAAAGATGCATCCAGACACCTTTTTTTATAAATATGTAGAAAAAGTACAAACTTCATAAATATGGTTTCACATTTGAACTAGGGCCAATGGTTTGGAAACTGTAAGCACTTAATTACAATGTAGGCGTGCGGTAATTGTTTAGCAACTACAATGTTAACTTATGCAGAGCTATTTTAAGTACCTATCTATAAATACTTCAAATTAAAATGGCATTTTCAAATTGCAAAGAGGATATTACAATTATTGAAAATAAATGTTGGAAATAAAAGATCAAATAAATACTAATTTATAAATTCTATATATGTAATTGCCTGGAAAGTAATTTCAGTAGAACACTTATTTATATCAAACTTTTCAAAAATCGCTGTTTCACTATCAAATCAATCCGTAAATCTAGGACACGTGACCCAGAGCATTACTTCTCTCCTGGAGGTATTTGTATGTATGTATGTATGTATGTATGTATGTATGTATGTATGTATGTATGTATGTATGTATGTATGTACAGTATGTATGTATGTATGTATCTTTATGACATAATGAGTGAGAATTGTCTTTTAGTCTAATAATGGACGAGCGAATTTGTATGAGAATAGGGAGTAACTATGTGTCTTGAGTGTAAAAGCGAATGGATTTGTAACTGTAAGAATAAGCGAATAAAGAAACTTGTGAAGTCTGAATTAATGTGAGAACTAGCTAGTAATAGTATTTTACAATACAAGGTTGGGAAGTGCTTTTTACAAAATCGAGGAAAAGTTTGAAAAACGAGTAGAGCGAGTGAGTTTTTCAATACCCGAGATTTTGTAATGCACTTCATAAACATGTACTGTACATTTTTTGCACGATCATATTTTTAAAATTGCAAATACAATATGTTTTGCATTGAAAATATAGAGCAATATTATTCCAAAGCCTTCTCAAAACTGCACTGTAATGGTAACTAAGTAACAATAAATGCACTGTAATGGGTTTATTTCAGTATAGTCCACACCCGTGGAGTAACGATCAGCGCGTCTGGCCGTGAAACCAAGTGGCCCGGGTTCGATTCCTGGTCGGGGCAAGTTACCTGGTTGAGGTTTTTTCCCGGGGTTTTCCCTCAACCCAGTATGAGCAAATGCTGGGTAACTTTCGGTGCTGGACCCCGGACTGATTTCACCGGCATTATCACCTTCATCTCATTCAGACGCTAAATAACCTAAGATGTTGATAAAGCGTCGTAAAATAACGTACTAAAAAGTTCAGTATAGTTTTATGTTATGAAGAGTGGTTGCCCTAGCAACAAGTTTCTGTGTGGGAATTCCAACTTTCAAGGCCTAACAACAATAGCTGTAAATACAGTAAACCTACAACAAAACAACAAATTAGTGATTGTGATACTTTGCGAGTAAATGTGTGAGTGTGAGATTAAGTGGTTAATAATGTGAATAAATATGTGAATGAATATTAAAAGTGAGTGTATGAGTGAGTCAGAAGTGAGAGTGGAATAGATAAATTAAGAGAATAGTTGAGGAAGAGAGAATGTAAGTAGATGAGAGAGTGGAATAGATAAATTAACAGAATAGTTGAGGAAGAGAGAATGTAAGTAGATGAGAGAGTGGAATAGATAAATTAACAGAATAGTTGAGGAAGAGAGAATGTAAGTAGATGAGAGAGTGGAATATATAAATTAAGAGAATAGTTGAGGAAGAGAGAATGTAAGTAGATGAGAGAGTGGAATAGATAAATTAACAGAATAGTTGAGGAAGAGAGAATGTAAATAGATGAGAGAGTGGAATAGATAAATTAACAGAATAGTTGAGGAAGAGAGAATGTAAGTAGATGAGAGCGCGAATAGATCAGGCATTGAGCAAGTGAATAAAAATAGGTGAGTGAATGAGTGAAGAACTCAATTGCAGGAGATACTGAACACTATTTTGTGTTCCCCGTCTATCCATATTTCACCAATTTTACATTTCGTTCACGTTTTTCATTGCGTCTGCTTTAAACTGTAGACATAAAGATGCTGCTTATATACTGTAGTTAACTACCTTCGCTAAATTGTATGAGAGAGGAGATCTATGTGCTGTACAACCGAGGTACTTGAGCAATTTAAAATCGCAGCCGTTTAAAACACAACACAAAGATCTCGAAGACTCAAGGTCGTGACGTCACAGCAGTCTTGCTTGTGAATTTCTTTACTGCATTTTAGTTCAACGTCCTCCCGCTGTTTAAATGTAGGCAGTCCTATATTGTGCGAATGTAGCTTTGAGGATGGGAGCACCTTATTAATGGACGCAAATTAGTCAAACTTAGAGCTATAGAAACGAATCCCGTTCGCGCCTTTTATGCTCGTACTTCTGAACTACCTGTTTACTGTTGAGGGCAGTGCTCACGCGTTCTTGTAGTGCGGGTATTAATTAAGACGTTCGAAATAACTGCCAACTTACGTTTGTGAAAAATTATGTTCAACAATGAAAATAGTAAAAACCAATTTAGATCATGAGTGACAGACTAATACCTTCCTGATCAACTACGACTGGCAGTAAGTGACATAATTCCTGATTCTGAAACTCTGTCGCAAAGACATTCTGAAGACAGTTAATTTTAGGTTGTGATAATGTGTCCTATGTTTTCTTATTCATTCTTTTCTTCGTTACACGTACTAAACATTAGTTTGTAACTTTATACTGTATAAAATTATATTTAAGTGCTTGACGTAAGGAAAATCAAAATCCGTTAATAAGTCAGACAGTTGCTTCACTTCCCCTTCGGATGTCCGCCTCTCTCCATAGGTGCTATGCACGTTGCAGGTTACACAGTGGCTCGGCGTACGATTACATTTTCGCCACGGCTGTAGTTACTACATAGAAATCGGAATCGTGCGCAACATTTGGAACCTCTTCCTTGTTAGTCGTCTCATGTCACTTTTATCATACCGCTCATGAGATGAAATGTAACTGGGAAATTTGATTTCTACCATTCGGTATATGTGTGGTATATGGCCACTTATTTCCGTATTCTTTAAACCTTTCGTTGAGTAAAGCAATGTAAACAGGTGAATTAGTAGAACAGGTGAGTGTTGCTGGAAGAAGACCTTGCTTGCGGAAATGACATTAGAGTCGGAATAACAGTGTGGGATTCCTTACAAATTCCAACCTCAGTCACACGCTTCCACGTCGAGAATTTGTCAGAGTCTTGCGCACGCCCAAACACAATTAATGAAGAAATAAAAAAAAAAAAGTTACGGTAAATAAGTTTGTAATTTTCGCTGTCTGTATGTAGGAGGTTGACCTTTGAGCAGGATGGGCCGACGTGGGTTGCGGGGGTTACAAAACCTGCCGGCTGGCTCCTCTCCGAAACCAGGTCGCAAGTAAGCTATTGATTTAATTGCTTTCTATCGGCTGTGTTATTACATAAGTCGTCTGCAGACGTCATCGCCCCTCCCATCTCCTATGCTTATTTATTTATTTATTTATTTATTTATTTATTTATTTATTTATGTATTTATTTATTTATTCACTTATGTACTCATTTACTCACTTATGTACTCATTTACTCACTTATTTACTCATTTACTTACTTATTTACTCACTTATTTACTCATTTACTCACTTATTTACTCATTTACTCATTTATTCATTTACTCATTTATTTATTTATTTACTCATTTACTCATTTATTTATTCACTTATTTACTCATTTACTCGCTTATTTACTCATTTACTTATTTACTCATTCACTCATTCATTTATTCATTCACTCATTCATTTATTCATTCACTCATTCATTTATTCATTCACTCATTTATTTATTTATTTATTTATTTATTTATTTATTTATTTATTTATTTATTCACTTATTTACTCATTTATTTACTCACTCATTTACTCACTTATTTACTCATTTATTTACTCATTCATTTACTCATTTATTTACTCACTTATTTACTCATTTACTCACTCATTTACTCATTTACTCACTCATTTACTCACTCACTCATTTACTCACTCACTCATTTATTATTTATTTATTTATTTATTTATTTATTTATTTATTTATTTATTTATTTATTTATTTATTTATTTATTTATTTATTTATTTATTTATTTATTTATTTATTTATTTATTTATTTTCTGGGGACTTCCGAAGAAGTTCCCAATTCAAGCGCTTCCTTAGTATTTGCACTTAACATTTTCACTTCGGAAAATAAGTGATGTATATTTTCATTGCATTAATTATCCTGGGTACTTAAGAGCTATAAAAAATTAACGTCCGCTATCGAAATTTATTATTCCTACACTGTGGCTCAAGTGGGAACATTTCTGACTACAAATGCAAAGATCCTGAGTTTCGACTTCCGAGAGAGAAATAAAGATTTACCTCCGTCTGGTATGTACAGGATGTGCGTTCCTCCTGTTTGTCCTACATTGTGTTGCAACATGCTCTCCACATTACTAGGGAATTCCGATACTTGTGACAGTACGTTTGTTAAAAATCTTCACAGCGAGGATGTAACGGGACAGCAGACCAAATCTTTAAAGTTGATGATAATTACGATTAGAATTGCTAGAAGTTGCTACTGCCAATACTACTAATAGCGCCATCATCAATACAACCACTATCACCAATATCACCATTACTAACATATAAATAAACGTTACATGATAAAATACATACTGTAAGACTATAATTCCCTGAACATATCGTTCCTGTGAACTAAATGGAATATTCGTTAAGTATGGAAAATGCCTGATAATTTCTGTTATACACTGAAAATTATAATAATAATAATAATAATAATAATAATAATAATAATAATAATAATAATAATAATAATAATAATAATAATAATTTAAAAAACACGGGAATTTTACTTGAAGCAAGTAAAGAGGTAAGTCTGGAAGTAAATCCCGAAAAGACAAAGTATATGATTATGTCTCGTGACCAGAATATACACGAAATAGAAATATAAAAACATCTTCATTTGTAAACAGAAACAAAAACAAAGCTTCAAAACAACATAACTATACTTTACTTCCGATGGAAGTGTCTGGGATAAAGACCATAGACAAGACTAATAGAGGAAATGCAAGAGAAGACATGATAAGAACGAGCGAAGGAACGAAGCGACTACCAGATATTAGTGATTGTGAGGACAGAATAGATAGGGCTTTGAAGAGGTTATTAGCGAAGAAGAAGAGTGCAAGAAAGTTAGGGGTGGCAAAAGTGGTAGAATAGGAACAGAGAAGAAAGTATTAAGTGTAAGAAGATGGTGTAAGAGTGTAATAAGATAGACTAACAAACAATGAATAAAAGAGAATTAAAGTGAAAAACTTCCGAACTACGTGAAGTGAAGAGAGAGAAATTGGAAGTGTAATGAAGTGAATTAGATATTTCATGTTTTTCAATATTGTGGGTTGGGAGTAATATCAGCGGTACTATAACTGTAGAAATATTATAGAAATAAATATATGGAAAGAGGTAATAAAATAGGAAATTTAAGAGTGAAGGGTAGAGAAAGAGATCAATACGTAAATAAACAGAGGATATAAAATAAATGATGTAAGGGTTGTAAAATAGAGAAAAGGGAAAAGTCAACAATTAATGTAGGAGAAAATAGCTGGAAAATAATGATTAAGAGTAGGTAGATTTGAGAGTAGAGAAGAAAATAAATAAATAATGCAAATTATTAAGGAAGGAATATGCAATATTTAATAGGTAAGCCAGAAATGGAAGGGGGAAAGTCTAGGTATGAGAGAGGATAGAAGAGGATGGAGAGGGAAGGACATATAGCAATTCAGTTAAAACAGAACATTAGAAAGTAATCGAGAAATACTCGACAAATGAATATATTAATAGAAAAGGGTTGTATGTATTAAAGGGATGGTGGATCGAAAAGCAGAAATGTGAAGGTCTACCATAACTGTGAATTGTAAAGTTGACTGACAAATAAATATATATCATATCATATATCATATATCTCATATCATCTATCATATCATACTTTACTTCCCCAAACTGAGTAACGTATGTATTCTACGTGTCGGTGTATTCCTGACAGTGAGCAATTACTTTTGCGTAATGTTATCGTTCTGTCATTACTGTTATTATTTCTCTTGTTAAACCCTTATTGGCAACCTGCTTTTGGTAAGCATGGTTACTGAACAAAATTAGTAGAAAAACATTCATGGTAAAGTAAGGCTGCGACATGAATTGCCAGATAAGAAATAGAACCCTATGCGCCTTTGGTGACAAGCCTCCATTTAACAGAGTTACAGCTGGGCCCTTGAATCTCTTTTAAAGGTTTTCATTGATTGTTTGCTCTGGGCCATCACTTATACAATATACAGCTGCTGTTTGTCTCTCGCCTTCACTTCCAAGCGATTCAGGACGCGTCCTGCCAGAAGACTTCCCCATGCTTTAAAGCTGGTTGTTATTTCAATAACAATGCTGTGTATTGATCATCAAGCCTCTGATGTATCCAGTGACCTTGGTGTTGCATAAATAAATAATTAAACAAATGGCCGTTACCCTCTACTTAAACTTTATTTGTATGCACAGCCGATTGACGAAAAGCAATCACTTGTGCATTATTTAATCACACCTGTACAATTTCCTTCTCAAGTGTTTACAGAAGACGGACGGATTTAGAAATCAATAGCAAAGGTATTAAATTTAAATAAAATCGTTTAAACACACATTGATGCAATAGGCGCCACTCTATGAAAACTAGGGCTTAGAAACGTACACACTTTGTAGATTATGTACGATATTGTCCTGGAATAAAGATAAGAGTCCCGCGCCGTGGCGTGGCGGTCTAAGGCATTCTGCCTAGGACTCGCGTTACGGAATGCGCGCTGGTTCGGTTCCTCATAGGGGAAGAAATTTTCTCATGAAATTTCGGCCAGTATATGGGACCGGTGCCCACCTAGCATCGTGATGCATTTGGGGAGCTATGATAGGTAGCGAAATCCGGTTGCGAATGCCAGCTATAACGGCTGGGGGATCATCGTGCTAACCACACGATACCTCCATTCTGGTTGGATGATCGTCCACCTCTGCTTCGGCATGTGGGCATGAGGCCAGCAGCCGGCTGGTCGGTCTAGGCCCTTCATGGGCTGTAGCGCCAGGGATTATTTATTTATAAAGATAAGAAACCATAGAGATTCCAGGACTAAATGTATATTTTGACGACAGAAGAAATAAAATACAAATTGAAGGGGGAAAACTGATGCTATTAGTTTCTGTACCCCATGATGAAATGCAAAGAATTCTCCTAAAAATGGGGAAGGGAAAGTGATCACATCAGTGATTACGTTGTTATCCCAACGAAACTTGATGTGTGTTATGTTAATGGATGGTGAACGGAGAATAAAAGTATAAAAAAAAAGCTGCGGTGAATGCAGGATTTAAACTAAAGTGAAGATCATGTAAGAGTAGTTCCTAAAAGGCTAATTTGGCCATCTCTTCAGTGTTGCCAACTAATACCAGATATCACCAAAGAGGGCAAAATCATAATACCATGTGCCTAACAAGGGTGGAACATAAGGTAGTACATTAATTGTAGGATGTGATTCCTTAAAATATAACGAACAAAAAAGTCTAATATCATTTTGCTCGTTTTTGCGAGGTTTCTGAAGAAATAATACTTTTATGCAGACATTTCGATCGCGAATTTTACGAATACTGTTTAAAATACGGTTTAATTTCTTGTATAACAACGAAGAGAACGTTTGTTATGTTCACGTTGCAGCAGTATTTTAATTAGAAAATTAAAAAATAACGAATTAATCGATTGAAGAAATATTGGAAACATTGATTGTCGAGCCACGTACAGAAAGTCTAAAAATCTGGCATCGCTGTTGGGACGGCAGACAGTTTGCATAGTACTCGCAACTGATCAGCTGTTGTGATGTTTACATTGCATTAGTGTGCAGTTGGACGTACAGCGTATTTTAAACAGTATTCATAAAATTCGCGATCGAAATGTCGGCATAAAAATATTATTTCTTCAAAAACCTCGCAAAAACGAGCAAAATGAGATTAGACTTTTTGGTTCGTTATATTTTAAGGAATCACATCCTACAATTAATGTACTACCTTATGTTCCACTCTGTATGTTGGAAGGTGTTTTTCAAATGGTTCAATAATTTGTGAAAGAATATATTTTTCTTCTGAACCCCTCCCACATTACAGGCTGGAAGTGGAACATAATACGCATCAGTATTTCCAGTCTTCCGCAGAATATTTTCAATAAATTTGCTATTTGTAATTCGTTTTTCCCGAAATCCTCAAGGTGTTCCTGGCGTGAGGTATAGTATTAGCTGTTTTGATATGAATTCTGTTGCGTAGTTTTGGCTGTACAGGCGTTCTACCTCGGCATCCGAACAGGAAAGAGGAAGCACGGCCATAGCAAACATAGAGAGCTATTAGAGTTAGCACCGGCAGAATATTTGTACTGGTACACCTTACCCCAAAAATTTACCTCGATGAAATACTGCACTACTCAACAACGCAAAGAATTCGCCAAAGGAAAGATAGTACAGGGGATTACCCAAGATGTCATGATACGTTGTGCAGGGTTGTTCTTATAAAGTTTTGAAATTGTACCAAGAAAAATATTTTCTCTGTAATAATATTAAAAAAAATGTCAAAATACCAAATTAATGTTTCCGAATGCATCTCATTGAAAACAGGTAAAATGATGAAACTTAAAAATCACTAACTTTATCGCCAAGTGATTAATAAAAACTTCAGAAAAGTCGTTGGTCGCTATTTCCTCATTTTTGTCGTTAGACACTCCCTCAAAACCGCTAGATCTAGCGACTTGCAGGTAGAATTGGCAACACTGAGAGGTTGAGGTTACTAAAACTTCTCCAAACCAAATATTTGTTTGTTATGATACAAAAGAAACTGAACAGGCCAGTGACTGGAATGGAAAGTGTGTTATGTTTTTATAGCATATAACTGCAATATTTCATCGTTTCTATTGATGACATATCAGAACAAACTAACCGGAATAGTGACGTCATGAGATGACGCACCTAAGCCACAGGGTATGAATAATTCGTGGGCAGCAAGATTCCGTTTTGCATATTTTTGTCACAGACGAACTCCGGTACTGAGTTTATACCGTCTACCTCTACAGTATGTCAATGCATAAGGTTGTCATAGTGGATGGAGGGCTGAGAGGTAGAGAGAAATATTTGTTTTATTAATATCAGCAAGAGATGTAGTGGATGGTCTGCAGTATAATTATACACTTACAAGCAAACGTTCTGATGGGGGCAGATAAAAAAGTTAAATTTTTTCCTTCCACCATGTTAATAATGTCAAAAGAAGTGTTTATACAAATGTTGGCCACTCGACCGCAATTACGAGGGCCGTAAAAAAATAAGTTCGCCAGGAGCCGCTAACAGAAAAAAAAAACACAATTTCATCAGACAAATTTATTGGAACAAACACAGCAATTGTTGAGCTATTTTTCAACATATTTTCCACCGGAATTGAGACATTTCTCATATCATGGGATCGACAGAAAGAGGTGCAGATGCAGTCAAACGCTGGTTCCGATCTGAGGCGGCTGACTTCTACAGTACGACACAAAAATTGATCCCATGGTATGACAAATGTCTTAATTCCAGTGGGGGGATATTTTGACAAATAGCGCAACAATAGCTGTATCTGTTTCAATAAATATTTCTATGCAATTGTGCTTTTTCCTATAAACGGCCCAGGGAAAATCACTTTCTGGACGGCCTCGTAATTGCTGTCGAGTGGCCAAAATTTGTATAAGCACTTCTTTTGGCATTATTAACATGGTGGAAGAAAAAATGTAACTTTTTTATCTGTCCCCATCAGAACGTTTGCTTGTTGGCTGTGGTTAAAAGGAGCAGAATCAATTATAGCGATGTACCGAAGCAGAATCGAGTTCAGTCCCCGCTATGAAAGTCTTATGTAATGTTCTAAATGAGGGAGAAGGCAATAATGTATTAATCAAGAGTGGAACTTTCTCTTTCATTGCTAGTGAAATATACAGGAACTCGCAAAGTTTCGAATGAACTAACATACAAAGAAAATACGAAGAAGCCGCATTTATTTTCCCGCTCAGATGAACCCAGTGTAGTGGTAGTAGCAGTGGCACTGGTGGTGGTACTGGTAATGGTAATAGTAGACCTAGGCCTATCTTATTTAATGGTTATTTTCCAGAAAATCTACACGAAAGGAGGCACAATTTTATTTTGCTTCACTGGCTTCTATGAGATGTATATAGTGATGAACACGTAGTTTTTAATTTTCAGCTACAAATACTTTCAACATAATAGTAATTTATGTAACTAGTTTATAATGTTGGTAATTATGGCACGAATGAATGATTAGCGCGTGAGTGTAAGCGAGCTCGCTAATTTTCACGAGTGTTTATAATGAAGATTATAGGCTACACGTGTTACATACAGCGTTTTATGCAATTCTAGCATTAAAATATGCAAAAAAAAAAAACAATTAATAAAGAAATGACATCAGATTTGTAATGATAGGTAGTTTGATATCATGGTAAATGAAGAAAGAGGTTCTTATGACAACAATGATGTATTAAACATTATAGCATGTCAAATCGTTTCATAATGTTATCATATTCTAGTATATACTGTCATGAAGCTTGAGTTGTGAGGGTGCTAGGAACAATAGACTGTGCCAGTACTATTTCCCATTGTCTGTATTGAGGCGATATTAGCGATCCTAGTGGTTAGCAACTATCTATGGATTCATATTTATTACGTACTGAGCTTCGTGACTGTATATACTAGACTGTGATGTTATCTTTATGGCACAAGTTATGCCGTCATAATGTAAGTCATGACGTTTTAGTTGGCATGGTAATATTTTACGCTCTGGTACAATAATGTGGCATATTATGCACGATTTTCACCGATAGAGACTGTTTATAATGCTAGGATTGCATAAAAATCGTTTGACACCTGTAGCCTACATTCTAATACACTGTTTTATAGCCAGGTAACATATAATTATTTCAAAGGACGCAGAAACCCAATGCTCCTACCGGTTAGACTGGAGTGAGAATTAAGTGATTTGTTTTGAGTCAGTCTCTTGAAGAATACTGATCTGCTCCTGTGAAGTACGGTTTACTCTAGACGGTGTAATATAGCATTATTCTATCACAGGACGATCATAAAACAATGGTTAAACACCCTGTCCCGTGGACGGAAGATATAATAATAATAATAATAATAATAATAATAATAATAATAATAATAATAATAATAATAATAATAATTCCAGCGATTGCGTATAACATCTAGGGTACTGTAATGGAATTAGGATAAATAGATTAGTCACAGTTTGCTGTAAGATTTAAATGTGTTTATGCTCGACCATGCCGAAATGTAGTAATTATACACCTGGTAGCAGTCCTGTAATGCATGTCATTAAAGTACACCTATTCATTAAAGTTCGGGTTTTCGATTATTCTCGGATATGCAAATGAAAGACGAGGGAAACGTCGCGGAGGCCGGAAATCCAATACTGTCGCAGAAGGTTATGTTCTGTTACTATAATAATTAGCGTTAATTGTAAATAATATTCAAATAAATTCAATTTGTCATCTCGTTTTTCAATTCTAAATCAATTTCCAGGTTATATCAAAATTAGTGCATGTTATTCTGTAGATTATAATAAGGTCAATTACATTATTGTTCCTCGGAAAAAATCAATGCTTTCGCGTCTGAGCACATCTCACAATTTACGAGCGATGCACAAAGTCACTTCCACTCTTCAGTTAGATACGAATAAAATTAATACTTCTGAATAATTTCAAGTTAGAAATATGGTCGAGCATAAAAAGTCGTATGAAACTTGCCTATAATGGTAATTAAGACGCTCGAATGAAAATTATGAAACTCGCTTGCGCTCGTTTCATAAACAAACATACTCGCGTCTTAATTACTATCATTATAGGCTCGTTGCATAATGTACTAGTAATGAACGGAATGAAATAACTTAGGCTATCAATAAGCCAATCCTCCAATGATAATGCATTAAAACATAATGTACTACTAAGAGGACAAGTAAAGAACTATTTCTAAATCACAGAAAATAATTTTTAACAATTCACTGGTATACTGTATATAAGCGCACGAGAATATTCCGTCAATATTTTATTGCTATTTAGGACTAACCATATGTATGTGAGTAATGTCAACCTTGTATTTACTTTTTATAGTTACTCATGCATTGTGCACGCGTCCGTTTCGCGTTCATGTCAAAGCACAACTCCATAACATTTTTTTTTTAATATTGCAACTATCCCCATTCATTCAGTGTTCTGCCTAAGGGAAGGTCTTTTACTGCAAACCCAGCTTTCTCCAATCTTTCCTATTTTCTGCCTTCCTCTTTGTCTCCTCATATGATCCATATATCTTAATGTCGTCTATCATCTGATATCTTCTTCTGCTCCGCACTCTTCCTCCGTTCACCATTCCTTCCAGTGCCTCCTTCATGGACTATAATAAACTCTTCCAAACAGATTATGTAGGTCTAGATGTGTAAACTCCTTTTGTGTATAGGAATGGACTCGTTCACATTGTTGAGTTTATCGCGTATCACGTAAGCAATTCCAAGTCGAATGACATCTAATTTCCGTTCCATCATATCCTTTCATTTTTCCTATTAATGTAGTTCGAATATAATACTTAGACGTCATAGACGACAGAATTATAAACAAAATGATTATCTTATAATTTGCATTATTCGATTAAAAAATCCTTTCCCATAATTTGAATAAAACTACACAAACAAACTAATGTTGCGGTGCTTTGAAATTCACCTCCCATACTGTATCCAGGCCAACTCCAAAGTCGTCAAAAAAAAAAAACTACAGGTTCGGGACATCACTTCTAGATAGGAACGCTTGGACTAATGGCCAAAGTCAAGTACCCGCCGTTGTACTATAATAATACTTTTACAATCAGTGATAAAAATTGCTCATTCCTTGATGAAATAAATAGACGGTAAGAAAATGGGTCAAATTTAATATTATATAAATAAAGCGTTATGAACTACATTAATTTAATTAAAATTAAAAATAATGACCATGGCATACGAGTTTCGATAAGTCAGATGAAGATAACCAGCCACTAGCTCTGTAATGTTTACGGCCGGAACAAATAAATTTCAACTGAATCTTAAAAATTCTAAAAATATTGACAAGAACCAAAGGCGGCAATCTTTGAAATAGTTGATGATTATAATATAATCTGTAAACGAACCGGGATATTCGGGCTGTTAAGAAACGTATTAAGCAACTGCTATTAGATCACGGCCTGCATATCAAGATTTATAGAGCCGCTATCAAGATGTCGGTTCTCATGTCCGAGCGAGAGTGCTGCTGTCGCAACCAATGGAATATGAGAAGAAACGTGATACAGACAAGACTCGAACCTGAGACCTGAGACTGTGTGTCGTTGCTTCATCGCACTAGTAACAGAGCTGCGGAGCCGGTTGCCAGCGTTTTTAGAGCAATGGGCTCGATAATGATAACGCCCATTCTAGAATTTCACTATCGTGCATGTGCATCGTGTATATCTTACATTTTATTATTTAATGTAATTTTGGAATATGATTGAGATACGAAAGGCTTAGTTAAATCTAATGGTACCATGCATTTTTTCGCAATCGATATTTCATCGTTACAGTGCAGAAATAGCGTGGCCAGTCTCTCTGAAGATTGTACACTTATATAATTTACCTCCATTCGTCAGTAAATTTGATACCGTCACTATACCAATAGTAGTTTCATATCATACTGTTACCGACAACGATTACACCAAACATTGTTTCTGATTCCAATCAATTCCGTTAGTGCTACATCCAAAATTGCTGCAGAAACTGACAAAAACTTAACTCCAAATTGATTTCGACTTTAATTTCGAATATTGCTTTAGATTCAAGACCCTAATTCCCACTACATCCTAATTTCTTCAGAATCTGGCTCCAACTCTACTTTAAACGCTTCAGAATGTGTCTGCGTCTTCACCAAAAAGTTTCAGAATCTAACTCCATCTGCACTCAAAATTTATTCAAAATCTAACTTCGTCTCCACCCAAAATTGCTTCAAAATCTAACTCCGACTCTATCTAAAGTTGTTTCAGAATCTGACTTCGACTCCACCCAAAACTGCTTCAGAATCTGACTTCGACTCCATCAAAAACTGCTTCAGAATCTGAATTCGACTCCGCCCAAGACTGCTTCAAAATTTGACTTCGACTCCACCCAAAACTGCTTCAAAATTTGACTTCGACTCCACCCAAGACTGCTTCAGAATCTGACTTCGACTCCACCCGAAACTGCTTCAGAATGTGACTGCGTCTTCACCCAAAAGTTTCAGAATGTAACTCCGTCTCCACTTAAAATTTATTCAAAATCTAACTTCGTCTCCACCCAAAATTGCTTAAAAATCTAACTTCGACTATACCTAAAGATGTTTCAGAATCTGACCCTTCGACTACTTACACCAAAAACTGCTTCAGAATCTGACTTCGACTCCACCCAAAACTGCTCCAGAATTTGACTTCGATTCAACCCAAAATTGCTTCAGAAGATGGCTTTCATTTCAAACAAAACTGTTTCAGAACCTTACTCCGACGCCATCAAAAACTGCTTCAAAATCTGACTCCAACCAAAGTTTCTTAAGATCTGACTTCGACTCCAACCAGAAATACTACAGATTCTGTTCCGACTCTACTTAAAATTGCTTTCGACTCCGAAATCAAATAAATTATTTCAGGCTCTGACTAATTTCAGCCACAACCAAAATTGCTTCTAAATCTGACTATGGCTGTGCCCAATTGTTTCCGATTTTGTTTCTAAATCCAGCTCCATCGGACACTGCATCCGATTCCGATTCTGACTCCGGATTCACCCAAACTGCTTCTGATTCTGAATACACCCAACATTTCTCAGACTTCAATCATGGCGTCAACTTGTACTCTAAACTGCATCAAATTCTAACTACAATCAAATGCTTCCGAATTTGACACCTCCATCCAAAATTTCTTTCGACTAACATCAACTATGGCTCATCTACTTCCAAATTGCATGGACTCTGATTCCATCTAAACCAAAATTTTCTTCTGGCTCTGGTCACTGACTCCGCACAATTGTTTCTGACTGACTACTGACTCAAAACTCCGACTCCGAAGAGCCCTACTATTAATTCAACTCATAGATTACCATTTTTATGAAGCTGCAAGCACACTAACGGTCTAACTCAATGATGACGTAGATATTGCGCGCATTTTGGACCGGTTTGTGATTGCTAGGTACACAGGTGTATGCGTGGTGTCTAAGCTTAATAGGCTATGCTTGAAAGTAAGTATTTTGAAGCTTAATTGATGGCAGAGAAACAATATGGTATTTATCGCGTGTTATCGTGTAGCAGCAAGTCATAAAAGCAAGTGTTGCGCATGAGCAATGGAATGTAAAAACCCTTTCTTTCCGTGTAATCCGTCTATTATAGTCTTCAAAAGAAAACTACGATTTGGATAAATAGCGCATTGACGTTTTCTCTTTTGTACATATTTTTTATATATAATTTTTTAGAGTTCAAGTTTTGATTTACACGATCGTCAACATTATGGTAGCTCGCCCAAAAAATTCACGACATGAGACTAGCACATTTAATTCCTCATCCGACGAGAGCCTAGCTTAGGATTTTTGTCACGTTTAGTTTAACTTTAATCCAGGGACCAACACGTTAACCACTGAATACGTCCGCGTCTATGACTCAGCGCTCACCTGTTATGTAGTAATTAAAAATAGGTTGGTATGAAATCTTAGGCCATTACGGGTTTATAATGCTGATACAGGAAGGACTTGGTGCTTTGGGCCATGGAGTTTATCAAGCACCACTGACTAACTGCGCTGAGACAGGATGGCCCACTTGTCAGCGTCAGATTCACGAATACCTGCAATCCTAAGTGCATGGATCCACTTCGGATCCGGCTCTCCAGAAGCTAGCTGGACACAAAAGAATTGTAAAATGGAAACGTAGTACAGTATATCGATTTGACTACATACGTAATCGGTACTGGACATGGGACAAAAAAGACTTTTTGAAAAGGTATAAAAATTTAAACTAGCGTTTAACCTGTCTGCTGTCGCAGGACATGATCTAAAACTCTCTGAATTTTATAAATGTGTACTTTTCGACGAAATGTAGTTACATGTTAAGAGTTCAGGGTTGATCTATTCTTAACGAATTATGAATAGATATTGAGATGCGACAACCTTGCGGAAAAACTGAAATATGTACACGACACAGTGTTATTGCTGCGTCAGAATTGTGTATGTTCTTGTTCTAATTTGAACTCCTAAACCAATCTATTTATTTTATGATTCTGCAGAAAATTAATTTCGAGATTTTCGAGGAAATACAAGTTTCTTTCATTCATAATAGGTCTATCGAAAATGCGATTTTGCCATCTCTTTGCATACAGCGATTTACCCCATATTCACTCCCAGTATCTGCGAGTAGGATGATTTTTTATTGTTTATTCTACTACGCTTTATCAACTGCTGTGGTTAGCCTATCTAGCGTCTGAATGAGATGAAAGTAATAATGCTAACGAAATGAGACCACGGTCCAGCGCCGAAAATTACCCCCGAAAGTTAATGGATTGAGGGGAAAACCCGGAAAAACCTCCACCATGTAACTTGTCCCCAGGATTTGAACCCGGGCCCGTTCGTTTCACGGTTAGGAATGCTAACCGTTACTCCACAGCGGTGGACTATACGGATGATTCACGCGAAATACCCTATAACAGCGGTTTCCAACCTGTGATCCGCGGGAGATTCGAAAGGGATATATATTATATTTTCAAATAGTAGGTATTACAATTAAACTACACCATGTTCTCTGATTTTTCTCAGCTTGTTGGAATATTTTCTTGCTTGTGTCAGATTTATGAGACACGAAGTTTAACACAAATGAGATCACATGAGGGAATTCTCTTGGCTTCGAAGTGTTTTCCACTTTTTTTTTAATATTTCTAGTTTTTTTTTTTTTTTTTCTAAATCCAGTTTTCAGGATAAGACTGAAACAACGATAGAAATTAAAGTTGTGATCTCGCCGAGTTGTCAATGGAGGATTTTATTAATTTCTCGCTGTAAGTGACTTTCTATCAACAAAATCGCCAACAGATTTTATTCGCGACATTCTGTATTACACAGAATAAAATAACAAGTGGATGGATCACTTTGTATCGCGAGAAGAACGCCTGGCTAAAATTAATTACTTACTATATACAACAGGGCGGCCGGGTAGCTCAGTTGGTAGAGCAGCTGGCTACGGACTGAAAGGTCCGGGGTTCGATCCCAGGTGGTAACAGGATTTTTTCTCGTTGCCAAACTTTCAGAACGGCCCCAAGGTTCACTCAGCCTTCTATAAAACTGAGTACCGGGTCTTTCCCGGGGGTAAAAGGCGGTCAGAGCGTGGTGCCGACCACACCACCTCATTCTAGTGCCGAGGTCATGGAAAGCATGGGGCTCTACCTCCATGCCCCCCAAGTGCCTTCATGGCATGTGACGGGGAGACCTTTTTTTTTTTACTATATACAACATTATTTCCAGTTTTCCTTGCTAATTTTCTCTGTTTTGAAAGTCGAGGTTACACAGTAGGATAAGTAGCCTACAGCGAAGAACAAGCTAAAGTTGTTCATTGTCCAACAATTTACTGTCACTTGCAGCCTAAATACTGTCGTTAACGCATGGATGAACCGCTGAAGCAACGTCTTAAGAAATGTATAATATAATGAAAAGGAAGGGAATCTGAATATATCACTGATATATTTTAACGTCCATGTAACTTTTAAATGGGGATTTGAGGGAAATTTGTGAAAAATTAACGACATCTACATGAACTGTATATGAAATCATATGTCCAAATTTAGAGATTATTATTTGGTGCAGTTTTGATTTCACAAGAACTACAGAAGTCAGTCATATCTTTTAGACATTGCAGTTTCTGCACTTAAAGAACCTATTTCCATATTACGAAACCTGACATTATAAATTTTAATATTTTTGCGTGAAAGAATACCACACTATTTCTGTTACTTTTGTCGATATTTTATATGTATTAGAGCTAAGTTAAGTGTTTTTTTTTATTATACCTTTGTCGTGTTATAAATTTCTCAGTTGTCTGCATCACTTTGTCCATATGAATCCCTCTAAAGAGGGAAGTTTTTGTGAATTACAATTTGTAAATCCAGAAAATGAAAATTCTTGTTTGGGTGCACATAAAATGGGTTTGATTTAGACATTCATTTTAATAATAATAATAATAATAATAATAATAATAATAATAATAATAACTTAGTAATAATTTTCAGAAGAATTAACTTCATTTTTTTTTCTGTTTTTGCTAAAGAATACTAGTTGAATGATTCAGCGTGACTATGCGATGCAGTAGCGATTAGAGGGAGCCCTCTTTCACAGCATGCATTCCAGCTTTCAGCATTGCGAAACAAATGAATGGCTACAAGGACATTCACCTACTATATATCATAGACAAACAGACGACTTATATTGTGGAGAGAAAATTTCTAAAGGAAGAAATGAATATTTTTATTTTATAATTCAATTACTTCATACTGTATTTATTTTTTTTAATTTGTAATTTTAAAACTACAAGGAATAGGGACTAGCAGTAACGGAAATATGACAAGAAAGTCAATCGGTGATGTAGATGACGACGATGATAATGAATAATAATAATAATAATAATAATAATAATAATAATAATAATAGTAATAACAATAATAAATAGTTGTAGTACTAACAATGAGACGCAGGGCAGCGTAGTGGTTGAATGGTTAGGTACAGCTTACAGCAGTAAAATTTTTGGAAATATTCAACATTTTTTCCCTCCATTACTGTAGCTTGTACAATAATGAAAATTAGTATGTATAAAACACCGTCCTCCTGCTACATGAAAAAAAATATTTTTATTATTTAAAAAAATTATATATTTTTTCAAAATTCGGAATGTTGGCAGTTCATTGTGCAGTGACGAAGCGTTTCCCTCATAACTCAAAAACTTGTTAACTTTTTCATGTTCTCTCTCTTTTATTTTATTGCTGAAACTCATGTTAACAATATCATGCCCTTTCAATTACATTCCTTAATAAATTATATATATTTTTTTTTTATTTTGTGTGATGGAAAATACTGACATTTGACCATTTTTTAAAATGAATTTATTTTTTATCCGACAATCTATCAAAGGTAGAGAAGTGATCTTGCATCATATTGTAGATATGGCATGCATAAATACACACAAAAAATTTGAACACAGAATGTTGGATAGTTTTTTAGTTATGTGGGAAACGCATCACCACTGCACAGTGAACTGGATTTTGAAAAAAAAAATGTAAATAAATTTTTTAAATTGTAAAAATAGTTTTTTCATATATAGCAGAAATATAAAAATTGGAAATTTATCCTTAGCTACTAAGATTTATTTCAAACCATCCGTCCTCAAGTGAGATTAACCACTGGGATCCGGAGCAACAGTAACAAACATAAATGATACTCGGGAGGAAATTAAACGCAGAATAAATATGGGAAATGCATGTTATTATTCGGTTGAGAAGCTTTTATCATCCAGTCTGCTTTCAAAAAATCTGAAAGTTAGAATTTATAAAACAGTTATATTACCGGTTGTTCTTTATGGTTGTGAAACTTGGACTCTCACTTTGAGAGAGGAACATAGGTTAAGGGTGTTTGAGAATAAGGTGCTTAGGAAAATATTTGGGGCTAAGAGGGATGAAGTTACAGGAGAATGGAGAAAGTTACACAACACAGAACTGCACGCATTGTATTCTTCACCTGACATAATTAGAAACATTAAATCCAGACGTTTGAGATGGGCAGGGCATGTAGCACGTATGGGCGAATCCAGAAATGCATATAGAGTGTTAATTGGGAGGCCAAAGGGAAAAAGATCTTTGGGAGGATGGGAGGATAATATTAAAATGGATTTGAGGGAGGTGGAATATGATGATAGAGACTGGATTGATCTTGCTCAGGATAGAGACCTATGGCGGGCCTATGTGAGGGCGGCAATCAACCTCCGGGTTCCTTAAAAGCCAGTAAGTAAGTAAGTATAACAGAAAGATAGTGTTTTACACATACTAATTTTCATTATTATGCAAGATACAGTAATGGAGGAAAAAAATGTTGAATATTTCCAAAATTATACTGCTGTAAGCTGTACCTAAGCCCTTAAGGCGCAACAGGCTACACTACAAAGTCAAAGGTCGCACGTTCGATTCCCGATGACCCTGAGGCCGACTCAGCCTCCAATAAGTGAGCATCAAGAGCTTTCTTTGGACGTAGGATTGATATACCTTCTGTTACCGCGTTCTAATCTAGCTGGATCAGTTCACTTAATACGCTAAGGGTGAAACCTAACCATTTTTCCCCTATTACTACATATGCTAGTGGATTATAGTGATTTTCTAGCTCTCAGGTTGAATTTTCTTTTACCAACTTTGTTTCGAATTTCGGGTACTGACAAATACTACAACTGGCAGTTATTTTCTAACTGTTATGTTGGCAGCAATGATTTCGGTTTACAGTAAAGCAAACTGATGAAAATGCAAGCAAGTAAATACATTTTTAGGTTAGGTCTCATGAATCGTAAACTCTTTAGTCAAAGCAATAAATTTCATGTTGCCTGACAAAATAAATTATAATATTAGATCATACTAATCCCAATTACCAACATAATATGCGAGAAGTCCAAGAGGAAAATATACTATTTCATAAATAAATTATTGAACCATTTAGGAAACACCTCGCAACATAAAGATGAGATGTGGTAAATAAGCAAGACATTGTTATTGTTAATACTATATTATTATTATTATTATTATTATTATTATTATTATTATTTCAGTACGTAGCATTGTGATTTCACCCTCTTTGGTAATATCTGGTATTAGTTGGCAATACTGAAGAGACGGCCAAATTAGACTTTTAGGAACTACTCTTACGTGATCCTCACTATAGATTGTCTGCAAAGATGTGATCTTTAACCTCCTGATGCCCTGTAAGCCTTCGTGTCTGTAATAGAGATAACTAAAGTCTACTAGTAGTAGTAGTAGTAGTAGTAGTAGTAGTAGTAGTTGTAGTAGTAGTAGTTGTAGTTGTATTAGTAGTTGTAGTTGTAGTAGTAGTAGTTGTAGTTGTATTAGTAGTTGTAGTTGTATTAGTAGTAGTTGTAGTTGTTGTAGTTGTATTAGTAGTAGTAGTTGTTGTTGTAGTAGTTGTAGTTATAGTAGTTGTAGTTGTATTAGTAGTAGTAGTTGTATTAGTAGTAGTAGTTGTAGTTGTATTAGTAGTTGTAGTAGTAGTAGTAGTAGTAGTAGTAGTAGTAGTTATAGTAGTAGTAGTTGTAGTAGTAGTTGTAGTAGTAGTTGTAGTTGTAGTAGTAGTAGTTGTTGTAGTTGTAGTAGTAGTAGTAGTAGTAGTAGTAGTAGTAGTAGCAGCAATCTACGACACATTTATGAGGCGCATTACAAAGAAAGTTACAGGTATAAAAACAAGAGAGCGACGACCAGGCTCAGCTGCTGAGAACCGGATAGATGTGTCCGCACATGGAATACGGTATGAATCTAAAAGATGATCGGTGCGGACGTGGGCGGAAGCGTGCACGAGGAAATTGACTCTGTGACCGGCTACTAATGTGGCCTTTTACACCCTCACCGAACCCTCTTGAGTTGACGACAATGCTGCACGCAACCGACCTTCGATCCCCTTAGCAATTTAATAGCGCTCCACAGCTTGGGTAGCGCTGACATAACCTCATTTACTGTAGTCGTATGCGAAGCCGTGAATATCACTTCAAGCAGGCAGTGACTTTTCATTATCTGTACCTTTTACAGAACGTTGAACTTCCGATATTACTAATTACATTTTCTTGGTTACTTTCTCCGTTTCTATCATACTTGAATCGCGTAGCTGAGAAAGGAGAAAGTTGAAAAAATGTATTTCTATATGTTCACGACTGATACAAGTTTTCATAGAATTTTCATTTAATATTAGCGAAGTAAAGCAAGCCAAAATTTCCCGTATGATGGAATGAATGAAAATATTTTATATTATTATGATGTACCGAAGTACATATGATATTTCCGTGCAGAAATTCTGCGTCATCATATGATGAAAGATGAGTGGAACGAAGAAAAATTCTCTCTGACACCGGGATTTTCAGCTCTACGTTCTGACGCTCTATCCACTAAGTCACACCAGATTCCCATCCCGATGTCGGATCGAATCCTTTCAGTTTAAGTTCCACCTCTTGGGTTCCCTCTGCACGGAAATATCATATGTAGGGGAATATGGGGCAGGACGGGAAAGGGGGGCAGGACGGGGTATAGCCTCTACCTTCTCAACAAGTAGTGCAATCTACCGAATTTTTTTTTTTTTTTTTTAGAACTTCGTCAACTCATGTAAATATATCATCACACAACATTTACTGCCATTCCTTGCATATGTTGTATGTTATTCGGTGCTGCATCATATTGTATTATTCATTTGCTACTTTCAAGTGTTTTCTTGTCACACGTAAGTAGAAATGAGATTTATTTAGATAATCTATTTTAATGTCATATTATAGAGTGCTTACCTGGCTTTTAATTCCGAAACTTTCTTAAATTTCGTGCGTTATTTGTCCTGCCAATACCTCATAACTTAGAAATTGTGACTGTGGGGCAAAACGGGGTGGGGCATAACAGGGCAGTACGCACTGCCCCACGTCATATTTAATTAAATTTCACCTCCTGTAATGGGTTGTTCGTTCTGTTGTTTGTCAGAAGAAGGTTGGATTAGATGCGTATCATGTCTGAAATGGGCTCACAATTGTAGCGCAGGAGTAGACAGTGAAGACGAGGATGCCACGCACATTTGCGTATTTTTCGAATGACTTTTTCTCAAGTAAACTTGTAAAATGTTGTAGTATTCACGCTTTCAGTATATAATTTTTGTCACTTTTGGCATTTAATTATTACAAAAAATAGATACCCCATTTTGCCCCATACGTGGGGCAGAACGGGGTAAAACACACATTTCGAAAAACTAATTTATTTTAAGGTTATAATGACTCGAAGTGCATATTTTTTTTACTTGTTTACAGTGTAATAAAAGCATATATGTCATAAAACCTATACATTTACATTATTTGATACCAAATAAAACCATTCAAACATTAACTACCCCGTCCTACCCCATGTTCCCCTACTTCTGTACATCGTAATAATGTATGATATACGAAAAATAATCACTTAGTGATTTAAGACGGCGCTTATTCCGTCGGATCCCGGCCACTTAGTCACTCGTAACGAGTGCACCTCTGCACATGTGTAGACATTGTGCCACTGTCATACATCTATGACGCAGTGCATGAGGGTAAGCCATTAGAGGGAACTCAAGACGTGGAACTTAAACTGAGAGGATTCGATCCGACATCGGGATGGGAATCCGTTGTGGCTTAATGGATAGAGCGTCAGCACGTAGAGCTGAAAACCCGGGTTCAAATTCCGGTGCCGGAGAGAATTTTTCTTCGTCCCACTCATCTTTCATCACAGAAAATATTTTATTCAAACCGATACTGAAAGTCTTTCGTTTCAAATTAATAATAATTTGGCCTGTTGCGTCCAGTAGGGTATTTCTAAACAAAGAACTGCTCTGGCTCTGGGATTTCGGTAGTAGGTACCCGCAGTAGTCTTCGTCGTCTTCATCACCACCATCATTACCATAATCTCCACAGGAATATTTATGAAATATCGGGCGAAAATACATGGCTTCGAATCTAGATAGAGAGATTATTAGGTCTGCGGAGTAAACTTCGCTATGAAATTGTTTAAATATGAATAAAATATGACTATTTCATAATTGAATCGGTCGGAGCTAAAAGGAACTAAATCAAAATATGCAGTTTTGGGTTATGCAACAATTTGAACAACGGATGTCACGCGCATCGAACGGTGGAAGAAGGAACTAAGACTTTTAAATATTCTTTTGTTTTCTATAACTTAAAAATATAATATTTGTGTTATTAGTGGAATGTTTTTTGCTTCTCCTGAAAGGTTGTAAAAAGTGACTTAGTCCCTTTTAGCTCCGGCTGATTCAATTGTAAAATATGAATATAGTATGAAAATCGAAAAAGTATCCTGGCGCCGTCCAGCCTCGAGAAGTAGTACCTTGGCGCCGTCAGGGGCCTCCAGGTCTGAAATATACCGCTGGTTGCGTTCACTTTGACGTACAGATCTTGAATTAATAACGAGACAGCTAGATATTCACTAGTAGCGTAACTTCCTAGTAATGCGATAAGCATGGTGTGAGAGCATCGCTTAAGTCACAGTGGTCGTCAGCACTCGCTGAAATGGGTAACGGGTAAGAAGTGTATCTAAATAATGCACCGTCGTGCAGGAGAGAGAGAAAGCATAACCGCCAGCAGTCGCGGATGCATGGTAGTGTAATATCTTATCCGCGGGTAAAAGACACTAGTCCGAGGGTGCACTGTGCTGATGATCGCTGACTTAAGATAGGTAATACGGGACAACACATGAAGGACGCAGCTAATCGAATCCGGTCAGCTAGATTTGCAATCAGAAACTTTATCAACTGAACCATATCGGAGTAATAATAATAATAATAATAATAATAATAATAATAATAATAATAATAATAATATACAGTCAACACAAAGTACGTACAAACTAAAAGAATAAAATATATATTTCGACAATAAATTCAAACATGGGAAGTGAACAGAATACACGTAAGATAGTAATACATAATAATTTCAATGGCAGGCATCATTTCAAATTTCGTAATTGTGACAAAAAGTATATTGAATTTAAAACATAATTTTTCAGTTTTTAAAGATCAGCACCCAATTGATATACCTTATTTTATTTCAAGGAGTGCAGTTCGGTGGCTCCTTTGAACACCCACTTACAGATTTATGTCTTCCTACACAAACAACTCTGACAATTCCATCCTGTCCCCTCGTCCCAACATTGCACAGTTCCCACAATCCTGGTGACCTTCGAAATTATGCAGTGAAAGTGACGGGATTCTTGAAATTCGGAAAAGATGCGGCAACTCTGCCTCCACGTGGATTTGACGGGCACCTGTCAATTCTTCTGAACGAGGGTCATGATTGCTTACTAACAAGAGAAGACAATATTTCCGTCACAGTAAGGAAGACATTTATTTATGATAATCTATTAGTAGGGGGCAGTAGAATGTCTGTCGGCAAAGTCCTTTCTATGAAACTGCACTCCATGAAAAAAAAATTAAGTATAATTGCCACGCTGTGAGAAATTTCCTACGTAATGACCATGTATCATTATTATCGAAGTTTGTAATTGATATTGTGAATAATATATTTTAAGAATGTGATGTATAAATAATCATTATTATTATTATTATTATTATTATTATTATTATTATTATTATTATTATTATTATTATTAGAATAATTCCAGTCGTAACAAGCCACAAACATCGGCAAATACGTAGGCCTACAGCTCGCTGAACAAACTAAATCGATGTGAAAAGTCAATATACCACACCTATAACAAACCATTAAGCCTTCATTTTTCGAACCGCCTTGCACAAATCCGAACTACACGAGACATAGTGAGTGGTTTCTATAACTGCGAAATGCGAGGTCTCCGCACCTCCCAACTATAGAAACCATTCACTATCTCTCGTGTAGTCCAGATTTGTATGATGCGGGCCTCGCAACTCGTACGTCGCATGCGTCGGTTCAGAAAAACCAAGGCTTTATAATTGCGTGCATAATTTCAAAGTCCAACCTTTCTACATTAATACTGTTTAATTTACAAGAAATACCTCATTACACTTCTCTGAATATAAACATTATTAAGTTCTTCATATTGTGAGAAAATTTCTACACAATAACACTGCATGATTACTTGATTAATTCTGTAATCGATGTTGTAATTGTCTTCCTGAAGGACCAATAATAATAATAATAATAATAATAATAATAATAATAATAATAATAATAATAATAAAAGTTGAATTAGGCAGCGTAATCTATATAGGCGCATAACGAATAAAGTGAGATTTTAGTACCTAGATGAGTTAATACACATTCACGAATCTTAACACAAGAACAGTTTTTAAAAATCTGTCCTTTTACAATTACAAGCGGTACGAAGTTTTTGGACGGTGGAAAAGGAGCGCAATAGCATAATTGGTACACTCGAAAAGCTTAAGATCATTGCGCAAGGTCAGATTCCATAACAATACGGTGTTTATTAACCACAGGTACTTTCAACTTAATTCGGATTATTCGGAAATGAAATTACATTATAATTATACATATTAATTCAATCCAAATTATCCAAAAATTTCATAGTTTTGAGTAACCTAACTATTTGATTAATTTTATTATAAGATGGAATCCTTCCAATTCAAAAACGACTTTCATATTATTCAAATAAAATGATTTTAGATGTTGGTCAGAAAACGTGAATTTGGCATCACAATGAATGGAAGCTCTTCTGCTGGTATCTCCATCTCAGAAGAGTAATATATCACCATAATAATCCACAAGCATTCTGTCATTCCTTCGACGAGAGTAACAAGTATCGAGGATTAATTTGATAATTCAGATAGTAACTCGCAAGCGCTGGACTGAGAAGTTTGGCTTAGTTCTGGCTCCTCGACCTTGCTGAGAGACCGACAAACTATAGCCCGGAGGCGTGCGGACGGTCCGCTGAATGTCAATGACAGCTGATCTCCCTGCTTGCTCCAGGCGTCTACGGACAGGATGTCTCCTTCAGCCACGCAACGGCTCTGCCTCAGTATTGCGCTCAGCACACATTACCTTACCTTTAGTTATTATTTCATTCTTATTCTGCACGCATTTTCTTTTGTTATACTTTCATTTCTCTTCCTTCGTTTCCCTTAGCTATCCCTTTGTCTCCCTAACTGCACATTTTCTAGCTTCCACTTCTTTAACTTCTCCTTAGTTTCCCTTAATTCCTCCCTCTCTAGCTTCTCCTTTAACTTCTTTGTTTCCTGTAATTTATTCTTCGTCTCTACTAAATACTCCTGTCTAGCTTCTCCTTCAACTTCTTCGTTTCCTGTAACTTATCCTTTGTCTTCATTGACTGCTCCGGTTAGTTTCTCCTTCAACTTCTTCTTTGTATCCTGTAATTTATTCTTCGTCCCTACTAAATGCTCCTGTCTAGTTTCTCCTTCAACTTCTTCGTTTCCTGTAACTTATCCTTTGTCTTCATTGACTGCTCCGGTTAGTTTCTCTTTCAACTTCTTTTTATCCTCTAATTTATTCTTCTTCCCTACTAAATACTCCTCTCTAGCTCCTCCTTCAACGTCTTCGTTTCCTGTAACTTATCTTTTGTCTTCATTGGCTGCTCCGGTTAGTTTCTCTTTCAACTTCTTTTTATCCTGTAATTTATTCTTCGTCTCTACTAAATGTTCCTGTCTAGCTTCTCCTTCAACTTTCTTTCCTGTAACTTATCCTTCTCTCTACTAAACTCTCTCTTTTATTTATAGTTAGAAGCAAATTTACGTTTATTTTATTTTTTATTGCTGTAATTATTGCAAATTTTATTAATATAATTATCAGGGAACGGATTTATATGGACTAAAAATATATGAAATATGTAAATATATATGTAGTTATTTTTACCAAAATATGGAATTAAATATGGATTTTTACCAAAATATGGAATTAAATATGGACTTAAAATTATAAAAAAATGACTATGTACGTTAAATATTGGTACATTTTAATCAAACTAAACAAAAAATATAATGGACGTACCTTATCTTCCAATGTAGTTTCAACAAAACACAATTTTTATTGTCTGTTACCATAACAATAGGTTACAAACATTTCTTTCAAGTGCTGAAAAGTGAATCTTCTTCTATTGTCTCTGAGGATAGATTTATACTGACTAAAAGAGCGTTCGACATCACAAGAAGTAACTGGTACATAATTCAATTTCACAATGTCTGCTGGGGATAAGTCCAAGTTAATCTTCACTGTTGATTCACCACTCATCACAGCAACAACCTTTTGTAGTTCTTCATATCCAGGGTTTTTTGAAAGTACAGTGTCCACCTTAGCTCTTACTGCATCTGCAACTTTACCTCTACCACGATTCAGTTGTTCCACAGTACTATTTATAATTTCAAAACTTTCAGATAGTGAAAGGTGCCTATTTTGGAGACTTTTGAGCGTTTTTATGATGCATGAAAATGTATGCTGAATGTGAGCTAAGTCATTCTTCACACTTATGTCACAGGTAACTGTTTTCGCAGTATCAATTGAGACTGCATCTTCAGAGTCCAATGCAAGGAGAACATTGTTAATAGAGTCTATATGTTCGGCATAATATTCAACTGCTTCTAGCCATGTACCCCATCTAGTTAAAATTGGCTTTGGTGGCAATGGAATTTCAGGGTACATTTCTTTCAACACGTTAACTCTACTGGGAGCTTTGAGAAATACTTTTTTCACTGATGAAATCAACAAATCTACTTTAGGGAAATAGTCTCTGACCACTTCTGCCACACGATGAAATGCATGCGCCACACAAGTAAAATGAGTCAATTTAGGATATACAACAGATAATGCTTGTCCAGCTTTGACCATATAAGGGGCAGCATCGCTAATAAAGAATAACACATTATCGTACATAATACCCTTTGGCCACAGGATACCCATAGCTTCGTTGAACAGTTTAACTATAGTTTTGTTATTGCACTTTTCTAGAACATCACAATGTAAAAGAATTCGTTCAGAATATTGTTCACTTAACAAACCGATAACTACATTACCAACAAGTCTACCTTCTTTGTCGGGAGTCTCATCAATGGAAACCCAAATTGAACTATCTTTAATTTCATCTCTTATCTTCTGTATTGTCTCATCGTAGATGGATGGAGCATACGTCTTCCTAAGTGTTGACTCATCCGGGATTGTATGTTGAGTATATTTTTCAAGGAATTCCCTGAAGACCTTATTCTTTAGTTTGTAGAGAGGAATATCAGCAGAGATGAGAGAACGGCACAGGTCGATGTTAAACTCAGATCTTACATTCGATGTTGTTGGTTGTGTTAAAAACAATTGTCTCTGCTTGGAATTTAGTTGTTTGTTGGCCTGATGTTTACTAGTTGTAATGTGTTGTTGCACCAGGAACTTTTGTGTAGATGATACTGCACACTGACACAAATTACAAAATAATATTTTATTGTCAGTTGATAAACCATCTTCTTTAAATTCTGAAATGTAACTTGTTAGTTTTGATTTTAAATTGACTGAATGACGTACTTTTGGCATATTTACCGTCTTTATAGTATGATTTACAAAACTGAACCTATGTGTACTCTGACTGGCATTTAACTGTTGAGCTGCACAACTGAAGTCTGTTAAAAATTTTAAATTAAATTAATACAGTTTTGTAACTTACTTTCCCATTGTTGATAGGACTGCTAATTTTCAAATAACTCTGATGTTAAAGGGATTACTGAACATGTGTTTAAATCTCTATTGTTGAAATGTATTTTTAAAAGTTAATGGAATTTTGTTTTGTTTTATTGTTAAACCTAATATAATATGGACTGTTTTATATGAAATATGGAAAATATATGGAAATTAACGAAAATATGTACTAAACTCTAAAATATGGAAAAATATGGAAAATAAAAGTAGGATTTTTCAACCCTACACATTGTGAAACATAAAGATAATGCAAAATATAAATTATATTAGCTTTATAAGTAAATATGTATTTACATATAAATCCTTTCCCTGATAATTATTATAATGTTATTACTATATATCACTGCCACCGGGTGTAGGCCTATACCCAATTGTAGTGTTAATACATACATACATACATACATACATACATACATACATACATACATACATACATACATACATACATACATACATACATACATACATACATACATACATAAACTAAATGTTCCTGTGTAGCTCTTTTAACTTCTGTGTTTGTGTCGTGTAACTTCTCCTGAAATCTAATATTAACCTCATTTTTATACAAGAAGCAGGTTCAGATAAATCATCTTCACCATGGAATCCATGCATTCTTTGTAACTGATTTCCCAGTGCAATGCCGTTAGGCACAAGAAAGTTTGTGCGATATATTTTACAATCTTTTTTTATGTCGCAACTTATTCGCATGCAAATTACGCGGACATCGACTATTACGCCGATGTGAGGTCATGCCTACACGGACATTGTTGGTTTGGCGTCAGGTGGCAATGGAACGTGAAACATTTAATCGACATTTCCGTCAGTTTTTCATGCGGACCGTACAGCTAGACTCGATGTTGGAACAAGACGTGCCTTTCCACGCCACCTGCCCTCCATCCATTCTTCATACACCACTGCACTCCCGCGGAGTGGCTTGTCCTTGCGACTGATGCAACTCGACTGCCCTCTAGTTTTTAGTTCGCTGCAGTGGCTGCATATTTAAGGTTCCTATCATTTTGGTGCTATGTCTAGCGGTTTTATGTTTTTATGAAATTCCTTAGGCTGCCCCTGATACATCAAAAGGATGTCAGTTAAGATTCGGTTTTTGTGGAGCTACCGATTGTTGCTGCAAACATTGACGCCGAAGCATTCTTATGCAGAAAAAAATAAATAGCAAATAATATACAGCAGAGTGTGTTGTCTTCGTGTACTAATACCACAGTCTAGTATATGCATTCAAGAAACTCAATACGTAGTAAATATGCATCCATAGATAGTTGCTAACCACTAGGATCGCTAATATCGCCTCATCACAGACAATGCTAAATAGTACCGGCACAGTCTACTGTTCCTAGCACTCTCACAACTCAAGCTTAGTGACTGTATATATTAGACTGTGCTAATGCAGTACGCTGAACAATGAAGGAGATGTATAAAAAAGTGACATCGAAACCCTATAATTATGTAAAATATTAATGCTGTTCGTGATTGTTATTGTGAGCATGAGTGGAATTTTAAGGACGTTTAGGATTGAAATAAAATCTTCATATTTCTTTTCATTTCTGCCGCTATACTCCGCGCATTTAAATTTAATAAGGCGGAGCTCTCTTGTTAATTACTTCATAATTGTTTCCTCATTCCATAAGGCCTAATCTCGAGACAAACAGCGCAGTTTTATAGTCAAAGCGATTCGCACATCAATATGACGTCAATGAGTTTTTATTTTTTTTTTTCAAATTGTAATACTGTATGTAATTACAGAAAATTGGATGAATTTTGAAATTAATACCACAGTTATGTTTTTTTAGAATTAGGCTATATTAAATTAACTATTTCTGTCTTTATACTACCCGCACTTATTGATCACACACATTTGTATACGAATAATAATAAATTCCTCTCTATGTTTTATCACGGCTCGCTGGATTCGAAACTACTCTGTTTTAAAAGCGTAATAATTTCAGTCATCCAACGCCTACTGCAATTAATTAGCAAAAAGTGTGATTTCTCGAATGTTCAGCGCATAAGCGGAACGTTTCACGTTAAAAATTAACTAAACGAAATAAGAAAGTTAATTAACTAAATTAATAAGTGAATAAGCACGTAATTAGCAGTACTAAAAAGTGAACAAATTAGTAAAATATACAACAGAAAAGTAAATATAGGCTTCTGTAGCAAATAAGTAATAATTTGTATGCATGGTTTTTGGCCAGGATCTTGTAAGCAAACCCAGTTATTGAACAACTGGAGTTTTCACTTACTAGCGACTCCTATTTAAAACACACACAAAAGTCATGCGACACGGAGCAAATCTTTTGTCGCCGAGTAAAGACTGACGTATGCGAGATGCTATTTCATGTTTATTTCCTACCTATTTCGTATGATTTATATAAGAATATCGTCTGTCGGGAGTGGAAGAATAAGACGATTGAAGACAATTCAATGTAGAACATTGCATGCGTTGTGTGGCGAGATTGTTTTTTAAGCGACCTCAGCACAGAACTGGTACATCGGAAGCTGTCGCACGGCTCTCGTGTTATCTGAGAGGTGACTCGCCATTACTCTTCCATTCATATTTCTCACAGACCAAGAACGGTTACGCGGACAATAAATAACTACATATTCACAGTAAATGATTAAATGAATTAGGTAAATGAACACTAAATAAATTGCATAGCAAATAAGCGGAAAAGAATAAAAAAATAACTAATATTGAGCAAGTAAAACAGATTAAAATAAAATTAATAAGTAAAAGTGTTTTGGAGGCTGGAAAAATTGCTAGCTCCAGCAAAAATGACTACCAATGACGTAATCATACAACAGTCATATTTTGCTCGCTTGTAAATAGGCCTGTTACTATAAATTTTATTTATTTATGTATGTATTTATGTATTTATTTATTTACTTACTCATTTATTTATTTATTTATTTATTTATTTATTTATTTACTAGCCGTACCCGTGCGCTCCGCTGCACCCGTTAGAAATAAATATAAAGTAATTACATAATTAAAATAGGACATTTGATCCAGGGAACATTCGTGTTTGATAGAAGGATAAATCGTTTAATATGTTACTTAATTTAAATTGCATCCAAATAATTAAAATGCAATCATTTAGGTCCAGAGACCACTCATTTGGTGCAATGACAATTCCTTTAACATGTTTCTTAATTTTTATTACATGCAACCATAGTTTAATGAAGATTGACATCATTTAGATTTAATGTGTATATTTTATTTTATTTGTTATAGGTTTCCATTGAATTATGGTAACAACTTAATTTCAACCCTTGTTTTCTACATATTCAGTATGGTTCTGAACCCTTCAAATAACTTAAATTATATTATATTATATTATATTATATTATATTATATTATATATTATATTATATTATATTATATATTATATTATATTATATTATATTATATTATATTATATTATATTATATTATATTATATTATATTATATTATATTATATTATATTATATTATATTATATTATATTATATCAGAAGTTACTGTAATAACATTATAGCATTATGTCCATCTAAAGAAACTACACTTTCCAATGGTGAATTAATAATTAATTATACAAATCGGTTAATTTAGCTTCCGATATTACTTCATACAAATACAAACATTCTCTGTAGGCTATCTTTCATAGCTTTCGATTGTTGCTGACCAAGGCCCCTTATAGACGAAGTCATTTGTTTTTTAATTCATTACACGGCCTTAGATGGCAGTTATTTTAATTTTAAAACTCATTTATCTCATTAAATATCAGTCCTATCAAATTTTTCAAGGAATAAAACTTATCGCAAATTATTTTTAAAGAAACTTTTGTTATGTAACATTTTTCACAAAAATCAATAATAAGCGAGATATTTCGATTTATTTAATTCAGGCCCCCTTATAACCCCCCTTTTAAATAATGTATTTTGAATGCCATATAGCCTAAAATCTAAGTTACAACGAACTTAATTATATTCCAATTTTCATCGAAATCCGTTCAGCCATTATCGCGTGAAAAGGTAACAAACATACAGACAGACAGACAGACAGACAGACATTCAAAAATTTCAAAAAAGCGATTTTCGGTTTCAGGTTGGTTAATTATATATGTTAGGACCAATTATTTTTGGAAAATCGAAAATTACCAGAAAAATTTCGGCTACAGATATTATTAGTATAGATTTATTTATTTATACTGGCAGAATTAAGGCCATAGATAATTTAATATCATTCAGCAAATATACAGCTCATAGACAACTTCAAAATACAAAAATATAATACATGGCCTACAATAATATGGATAGATATTGAAATGAAATCAAAATAAATATGCAATTACCAGACAATTACTAGGACAGATTAAAAATGTTAAAAGAAATGGTATAAAATCAGGTTAAAATGTGCAAATGTGTCATTTACATGAGGTTAAAACAATAGTATCTAAAACGTAATATTGCTAAACTCTTTGACACTGTAGAGTGGATTAGCCATCAATGTCTTTCTCACTAACCTTCTGAAAGTAAAATATGACTTATTTCTTATATTCACGGGTAAAGAGTTATGAAGTTTATATGATATGGAAATAAAACTACTTCTCTTCTCTTACACTCTACCAGATCACAACGTACACAAGCAGTAAAATTTAACAAATTATGAAAGCACAAAATACTATTACAGAAAACAACATAACAAGAGTTGACACTGTACAAAATAAAAATAATACTATAGGCTAATAGAAAAAAAAAGTAAAATATAAATCTAAAGACTGGAATGTACCATAAGCAACTCAGTACAAATAGCGCCATTTATGAATGAACGGATGGAATTAGGAATTAAAAAAATATATGACATTAATCCATAAGCCAAAAAAATAGAAGAGGAAGAGACTCCAATTAAAAAATGCAGAAAACGAACCAGAAGTAAGAACAAAAGGAAATATATATATGGAGAAGAGGTAGAGCTAAAGTACGAGGGAAAGAGAGCCATAATAGTACATTATGCAACAAGCCTATAATGGTAGTAATTAAGACGCGAGTATGTTTGTTTATGAAACGAGCGCGAGTTTCATAATTTTCATACGAGCTTCTTAATTACCATTATAGGCAAGTTTCATACGACTTTTTATGCTCGACCATATTTCTAACTTGAAATTATTCATAAGTATTCATGTTATGGTTATCTAAGTGAAGAGCGGAACTGACCTTCTAAATTGTGAGATGTGCGCAGACGCGAAAGTATTGATTTTTTCCGAGGGACGAATGTCATTGACCTTGATATAATCTAGAGAATAACATGAACATTAATATTGATATAACCTGGAAATTGATTTAGAATTGAAAAACGAGATGACAAATTGAATTTATTTGAATATTATTTACAATTAACGCTAATTATTATAGTAACAGAACATAACCTTCTGCGACAGTATTGGATTTCCAGCCTCCGTGACGTTTCGCTAATTGTCTTTCGATTGCATATCCGAGAATAATCGATACTTGCGGTTTTATAATGCTACAATGGTGATTTCTCATTGGCTGAACAACTGAACTATAATGAATAGATGTACTTTAATTAAGTGCATTAAAGGGCTACTACCAGGTGTATAATTACTACATTTCGGCATGGTCGAACATAAAAATAGGAAAAATATAACAAGAAATTAAAGATGCTACTAATTTTGATCGGATATTAGTTTTACAGTAGTTAATGTGATAGATAGTAGAGGCAATAAAATAGCAGTTTATTAACGTGTTGAAACGTGCTCTGCTCGACTGCAGTACCCGGGCTCTGAACCACGAAGCGCGCGCTAACGAGGGGGAATGTATTCGCATTGTTCGCAGTCGGCTGCGACGGAACAAGCGGATGCGAAAGTGACCCGCAGACCATGAAGCACTTGCCTCACACTGAGCGGCCCGAGTTCGATTCCAGAGATGTTAGATGGAAAAGAGCAAGGTTGCTTCTATCGATTTGTGTTAACGCAAATTTCGGCGGCATTTTGTAGAAACTACTCAACCATTCAAACAATGTAGTTGTATTATTTAATCTGGCGAGAAAGAGGTTTCTTTCTTGATAAAAAAAGTCCAAGCGTGGTGTGAGTATAGTTTATGTTATGGGAACGTATTTTGTCTGTTTGAATTATAACACACTATTTAATTGATCTATGATTATTTTGCTGTGCTGCTTTGGTTTATAACAAATCAACCTGATTGAGATTCTGACTGATATGTACAGTAGTGGCAAAAAAAACCGGACCGACCCTTGTAGCTGATTTCAGAGCCTTGTTCACTCCAGAGCACGATAGACTGGTAATTAAGACGTAGTTCGAATCCTGCCTGGGAAGGAAACTTATTCATATTCACATATTCATATTTATTGTCATCAAACGTCTTTCAGGTAATGGTTTCCCTCACATTTCTGCATGCGGTCCACCACTACCTTGCTTACATTCAATCATATATCCTTTATATTTCTCTTATCATCTATGTGTCTCCCAGTCTGCCACTTATCTAAAGTTTAACCCTGCTTCTGTCTATTTCTTCCTCCATCCTTTCTGATGTACAGAATTTACAACTCTTAACCTTTTTATCTTCCCTCAATATAATTTCCAAATACTATGCAAAACTGTCCACCTTACTCTTATATAGAAACATTCGCGTCTACATCTACTCCTCCATCTCTACTACTATCCTTGTCATCTTTTGTTACCGTTATCCCTACTTTTATGTTTAACGTTAAAACCTTTTATCTCTGACTAGTATTCACTAATATTTGTACTATCTCATCTAGGGAAGGAAACTTTTTCTTGTTTATTTTTATCACTTCCCTAACATTTGTTTGTTTTTATCACTTCCCTAGCATTTGTTTCTTTGTTTGCCAACATTTCAAACTGCAAATTCTTTACGGTACTATAAAACATGCTCTGTGATCATCTTTTGTTTCCCGCATAGATAGTCGACTGATAATGGCGGCTCCGTTCAAACGTTTTGGTGAAGCTAACATTAGTGAAATGGAATTTTAGTAAGTCAATTAATACTGTATTAGAGTACCTTATTTCGTCTAATCTTTATGTACTTTCTTCTAATTGTGTAATAGTCAATTAAATCCCACTCGAGTTTTGATTTTCTCTAAACAAATCAAAACCTCTAGTGAGATTACTGTTGAAAATTAAACATTTTCAAACAAAAACAAACTGTTCACGCTTATTTATAACTCTAGGATGTTTCACTTTTTTTAACTACGACAGAAGCTTTTTCCGTAGATATATCTTCCTTCTTTAGCCAGATTCATGAACTCCCACTATAGTCAAGATAGGAAACAAAACCACGATTGAAATTCAAATTCAAATTCAAATTTATTTACAATTTACTTTTGAATTGAATACATATGAATAGATACCCGAAATGAGCATATGCTCGTGCTCGGGTACAGTCCAGAGTCTACATAAATTTTACAGAGATCAAATAATAATGCTGATGATGAAATAATAGTAACAATAATAATAATAATAATAATAATAATAATAATAATAATAATAATAATAATAATAATAATAATTGAATAATCGTGACGGAGATGATACAAAGATAGTAATACAAAATAATTCATTAATAATAATAATAATAATAATAATAATAATAATAATAATAATAATAATAGTGATAAAACAAAAATATTTACAATAATAAAATAAATACTAAGACGGATAAAATAAAATATAAAACCACTAGCGAGAGTTAACACAACTTAAATAAGCATATAATAACCGGAAAAAAATTACGAACTCGAAAATCAACAGAAAAGTTCGTTGTATCGCAGACGACAGCAACCGCCGTATTGACACTGTGTTATGCATTAATGGTAGTAGGGGGGAACCGAAAGTCTACGTAACTGCCGTTCTCTTCGAATCTTCTCGTACAATCATGGGAAGTTAATGCTGCAAAAACAAAATGTCTACGAGTCAAACTGTTCATTATTACCAGGATAAATACAAATAATACTGAAATATATTAATCAAGTTTCAGTTATAAATCTCCCCTTTTGTGCAAGAAATAAATTATCAATTAACAAAATGTAATTGTTTTTAGATTTTTATTTTAAAATACTATGTGTCCATGTCTCCTGGACTATGCTGCGCATTTTAACATACAGAAATTGATTTTTTTTTTTATAGATACAAGACCAGTTGACATGGGAATGCCCTTCACAAACTACAGTCAATTTCTACCTCGAAAATTACTGTACCGGTATTTGAATTGAACACTGCTAATTAGTAGTAGTTTAAACAGATTTCATTCCGTAATATCTAGCGTTATCAAAGTAATAACAAAAAATATGAGTAATGTAAGCTTGCAAGAGACATGACACGACTGAAGCATTATGTTGACGCCAAGACGAGCGGAAACTTAACTTCTCCGAAGTGCGTTCCAGTCCAGTCTACAAGCGAAGGATTTGGTTCACGCTTCCTGAGCTTACATGACCGTGTCCGTCTACGCGTGCGCCAGGATATCATGCCGAGGCATTCCAAAAAAAAGAAAAAGGTATTAAATTTATCGATTAATAAAAGTACACGAAAAGTGACAGGCGACATCTCACAAATTTTTAATAACATTTTTATGAAGTACCAACAGAATAGAAAAACGGGCTGAAAATTACATCAATCAAATTTCTTAGCAGTAGTTCATTGCACTCCCAGTGTAATCACCATAAACAGCGGAAGTCTCTGCCACAGTTCAGTTAACTGACTGTATACCAAAGGGATGAAGGTTCGTTGCTCGAGACTTTATGTAATAATTTGAGCGCACAAAGCGGTTGTGACACAATGTGGCATGTTTCCTCCAAATACTCATTCTCACTTCATACGAATGTCATCTATAATTCAAAATAAGACATGATCATAATGAATAAGGTCGTATTAGGCTTGGTGTATCAAATGATGGACGACATTAAGGGCCGTATTCATAGATATTCTTACCCCGGGCTTCCGGTGGATGATCAGTGAAGTAACGTTTTTTGTATTCATAAACCAGTGTTAACAATATGATATGATATGAATCCTGTACAAGTAATCAATCGATAGCCAGGACTAGTTTAGCACGCTCGTAGCGCGGGCTAGCGAAATGTCTATGCATAACACCCTAAGATACCTATATGGATCGTATACGGAGACTAAGAGGAATGCAGAAAATAGGAAAGACTGGAAAATGCTGGGTTTGCAGTGAAAGATTTGCCTTTGGGCAGAAATATTTGAAAGAAAGGCTTGGTTCACCCTCATCCGGTTACTATTATTATTATTATTATTATTATTATTATTATTATTATTATTATTATTATTCTTATTATTATTATTGTTATTATTTACTTGGTTATTTAACGACGCTGTATCAACTACATTTGCCTTACGATTGTGGAAAATCTCGGGAAAAAAACCAACCATGTAATCAGTCCAAACGGGAGTCGAACCCACGTACGAGCGCAACTACGGATCAGCAGGCAAACGCGCTACCGCCTGAGCTACGTCGGTGGCGATTATTATTATTATTTTTTTTTACTTGGTTATTTAACGACGCTGTAACAACTACATTTGCCTTACGGTTTTGGAAAATCTCGGAAAAAAAATAAACCAACCATGTAATCAGTCCAAACGGGAGTCGAACCCACGTACGACCGCAATTCCGGATCAGCAGGCAAACGCGTTACCGTCTGAGCTACGCCGGTGGTCATTATATTATTATTATTATTATTATTATTATTATTATTATTATTATTATTATTATTATTATTATTATAGTTTTTCTTTTCGCCTATAATCTTTTGGTCTAAATTCCGTCATTCTACACATTCAATTTGTTGTTATTAGAATGGTCGAACCCAATTACTTACAGTATGCCTGTATTTTTCGCATTTATCAGTCACAATTTTTAATACCGCTACTTCTAAAATTATTGTCTTACTGCACTGCCAGTGTCACGTTTACGGACTGCGCTACAGTAGCGGACTGAATGAAAAAGGCAACAGACTGCAAAATTAGCTGCTAGTAACTCCTAAACTTTTGAACTTTGTATAATTTGGCTTTGCTGTACAGTCTTAGAAAAAAGTTTTGTCGCACAGATATTTCGTAAGTCCCAGAAAGTAGGTAGTGCGTATGATCAAAATAAAACTAATTGTATTACGTCAATTAGTCCTCCTCTTGTGAACCAGGCAGAGTGCTGCATTGGAGTTAAATCGCTCGCTTGAACTCGGTCGAGTGTCGCACCCTCGAGTGAGATACGAGCGTTCGTGATACGCTCGTAATAAATAGAAGCACAGTACAAGGTCATCTCACCGACATGTCTTATCTTGTATGGAAGGCGACAGATAAGATACACGTTTTGCTCACACAATAAAAATAAGGCTTTATTTTCTTCGTTTATGACAAACGTTTAATGGAACAGTCAATGGAACGTACCAAAACAGGAACATGAAATTATAAATAAACTAGTATGAAAAACTTCGATATACAGTTATTATTGCTCATTAATAATTATTCAATATTTGATTTACCACATATATAATATGATAGGTCAATAGCCATACATAGTGTTCCGCTTATATACTGCGATATTGTAGAAACGTTTTACAAAATATTATTGATATAGCAGTAGATTAATAACAATATTAGTACAGAGATAACGTCACAGAAAATATAATAAAACGAATAATCATGCTCCACAACTGTTACAGACGCAAAGACTGATACACTAATTATTATTATTATTATTATTATTATTATTATTATTATTATTATTATTATTATTACTAGAAAACTTGATACAGTTCTTGCATTATCGTGATTGTGTTCTCCGTTTATAATAATTACATTTACATCCAATAACATCTATCAGATGTGGCAAAAACAAAATCACTCCTGTGTGGAAAGAAGAAACATTTACCTACAACATTTATATTACATTTTAAAGCAAGTTTTGTAGTAGTACTATGGAGAGGTTAGTTAAACACTACAAAGTTTTGAAATGATAAACATCTATGATGTTTTTTTTTATTGGGTTATTTTACAACTCTGTATCAACATTAGGTTATTTAGCGTCTGAATGAGATGAAGGTGATAATGCCGGTGAAATGAGTCCGGGGTCCAGCACCGAAAGTTACTCAGCATTTGCTGGTATTGGGTTGAGGAAAAACCCCGGAAAAAACCTCAACCAGGTAACTTGCCCCGACCGGGAATTCTATGATGTTACTACACAGTTCATCACTATAACAAGAACGAATGTCTAACGTTCGGGTTATACCGTTCGAGGATTTATCGCTCGTGACAATTTTTACCCATCATTCATGTGCGCTACCTATCGGATTATGCTATGTACTTGGCGCTCAAGCGAAAACGTCCGATGCAGACCTTTGGAACCAGGTATAACTAAAATTTTCACAGGATTTGCCAGAGATCGAACCTTTATCCCATTTGTCTGAAGCGGTTAGCTGATGCAACGACCGACGGTTGGACACGCAAGAGGTCGCAGTCCTGGGAAGGCACAAAAGCCCTCATTCTGCCGTTGTTATTTAAATGACCTGCGTATCACAGAGACGTGGGATAAGCGAATCCCGTGTGAAGGCGCCGCGCCGGCCGGCTGGACCGGTCGGGCCCACGTCCAGCAGCGTGGTCAACCGATCGTTCGTTACCTTTGACGCAAGTAATTATATCGTTAACCTGAAAATGATACCGTTGTGCACAACTGGGTTTGTGCCACCTCCGCTGCCACCACGAACTCGGGAGTTCGATTCCAGAAGTCGATATATTTCCTAGCATGCCTTATCTCCTCACAATAAGACACAGTCATGAACTTCACACATTGTATTTCATCTGTTTCGTACTGCACGTGTATGCCCTACTCTCCGTGTCAAGCACACACCGAAGATGATATAATAAAAATAGAGTATTGTGATCATGCTCTTAGCAACTTAAAACAAAAAATTTATCAACACTAGTCTAATATCACTAGAGGTTTTGATTTATCTAGAGAGGATTTAATTGACTATTACACGATGAGAGGAAAATATATAAAGATTAGAAGAAATAAAGTACTCTAATATAATAAAATATTAATGGACTTACGAAAATTAAGTTTCATTAATGTTAGCTTCACCAAATATTTGAACGGAGCCACCATTTTAAGTTGACTATGCGGTAAACAAATGACGATTGCAAATCAAGTTTTGTAGTACCGTAAAGAATTTGCAGTTTGAAATGTTGGCAAACAAAGAAACAAATGGTAGGAAGGTGATAAATACAGGAGAAAGTATATAAAGATTAGAAGAAATAAAGTACTCTAATATAATAAAATATTAATGGACTTACGAAAATTAAGTTTCATTAATGTTAGCTTCACCAAATATTTGAATGGAGCCACCATTTTCAGTTGACTATGCGGTAAACAAATGACGATTGCAAATCAAGTTTTGTAGTACCGTAAAGAATTTGCAGTTTGAAATGTTGGCAAACAAAGAAACAAATGGTAGGAAGGTGATAAATACAGAAGAAAGTATATAAAGATTAGAAGAAATAAAGTACTCTAATATAATAAAATATTAATGGACTTACGAAAATTAAGTTTCATTAATGTTAGCTTCACCAAATATTTGAACGGAGCCACCATTTTCAGTTGACTATGCGGTAAACAAATGACGATTGCAAATCAAGTTTTGTAGTACCGTAAAGAATTTGCAGTTTGAAATGTTGGCAAACAAAGAAACAAATGGTAGGAAGGTGATAAATACAGAAGAAAGTATATAAAGATTAGAAGAAATAAAGTACTCTAATATAATAAAATATTAATGGACTTACGAAAATTAAGTTTCATTAATGTTAGCTTCACCAAATATTTGAACGGAGCCACCATTTTCAGTTGACTATGCGGTAAACAAATGACGATTGCAAATCATGTTTTATAGTACCGTAAAGAATTTTCAGTTTGATATGTTGGCAAACAAAGAAACAAATGGTAGGAAGGTGATAAATACAGGAGAAAATATATAAAGATTAGAAGAAATAAAGTACTCTAATACAATAAAATATTAATTTACTTAGTAAAATTAAATTTAATTAATGTTAGCTTCACCAAAACGTTTGAACGGAGCCGCCATTTTCAGTCGACAGTCTATACGGTAAACAAATGACTATTGCAAAGCACGTTTTATAGTACTGTGAAGAATTTGCAGTTTGAAATGTTGGCATACAAAGAAACAAGTGGTAGGGAGGTGATAAAAAAAGAAAGTAGGCCTATATAAAGATTAGAAGAAATAAAGTACTCTAATACAATAAAATAGATATGCCTATTAATTGACTTACTAAAATTCTATTTCACTAATGTTACCTTCACCAAAACGTTTGAAGGGAGCCGCCATTTTCAGTCTACTATCTATGCGGGAAACAAATAATGATCGCAAAGAATGTTTTATAGTATCGTAAAGAATTTGCAGATTCCATTGTTGGCAAACAAAGAAACAAATGCTAGGGAAGTGATAAAAATAAATGCTAGGGAAGCGATAAAATTGTGCGATAAACATCCATGATTAGTTGAAAGACGTTCTTTCGTACTGTTTTATTGGTAAAAAGTAGTGTGACGTAGTAAAAGTGTAACAGTCACTTTAAAAATAAAATTTATAATTTTATGGCACTTTTAATGTTACAATTCAGCAATCTGTAGCGTTTTGGGATGACACATTTTTGTGGAAATGTTTGGTATTAGAAATTAAATATCATCGATGTATTAACGGACGCATTTTCTACATTTTCCAGATAAAATTCTAGAACACAATAAGTAAAGTAACATATGAAATTACAGTGAAATTGTAACATGCCAAAAGATATGGACCTGCTCACATATAGATACATTTAAAATAGGTATTCAATACAAGTCTTTTATTTCATTCAAAGTCACTCATTGAAAGTTATATGGAACAAATTTAAACATCATTCTTCTTTAATCTGTTTCACCCCTCTCTATTAACTTTTTTCTTCCAAGTCAACGTCTTAAGCCTACTGCACAATTTGCACGTCAAAATATTAGACTCACTAACATAAAAATCTTCACTTTTATAATCATCTGCTCGTTGCTTAATGGTGATTTTATCCCGATCCATCTTGTTAATCACAATTACCCGCACCACATAAGCCCTGCAACTTATTTGTGAGTGAACACTGGACCTAAAGAGGTTTTATAGAGGTGGTCACATTCCTGTGCTATTTATACTGCAAAAGTGTAAAAGTTAACTTGGGGGTCACCAAACTACAATAGAGCATCGATTACCCGAATACCGATCAACCGAAACATCGGTTAATCGAAAGGGTTCCAGTCGGCAAATTCAAATTTGCGCGCGCGCCCCATGTAGAAGTTTTGCTCGCAGATTTAGCGGCAAAAAACGAATCTCAGCTCTGAAGTAAAAAAAAAATTGGACTTCTTTTACTAAACTGTAGGCTACTTTAATGACCATTTAGAACTTGTCAAACTAGGCTAGTCAGTTCTCTGTGTTAGCCTATTTGTAAGACGTGTGATACAAAATATATACTGTCGGTCTTACTAATAAAAACTCTATATACAGACGTTTAACTGTCTTATACTTATACAATGAGTAGCTCGTTTATAATTCGTGTGTAAATTTCTTACTAATAATCACTACATACGTCGTGTTTAACAGTATAACTGTTACACAGCTACGTCATATTTACGTCATTACTTCGTTACGAAAGGTAATAGAATATCTGAGATGCTCTACTGCATCCGGTAGAGCGCTCTAGTGTGGCGTGTTAAATATCGATAGTACAACTGGCTCTAATCGATTACCACACAACATTTTGGTCAAAGAGTACAAGCTACAGCAATATTACTCTAATAATTCTATGATCTTTGGTTTGTTCTTCTGTGGTTACAAGGTAACCGTCATCATAAAATGACAGTCGATACGAACAGCTGTTAGAGGGGCGGCCATTTTTTCGCTATATACAACGCTTAAACAAGGAGTTTCGTGTATATAACTACTGCAAAGCAATTCCCATTGTATAGTTACAGCCTGTTTATACGTCCATCGCTTATTCACGGTTTATTATTAACGTTTTCTGTCTCAACTCTGCATAAGTCTCGTATAAAAACTATACACGGTTTATTAGTAAGACTGTGTATGCATAGTTTTGTGTTTAATATCAGTGTTTCTTTGTTTCATACTGCTCCTATAACACCGGTACAATTTGTTTTCGTAAATGATCGGTTATCCGAAAAAATCAGTTATTCGAATTGTTTCGGATAATCGAAAAAAAAAATCGAGAAAATGTAAGAATCCCCGTGTGGCGGGCTTTCAAATACATCCTATTTTATTTTATTTTATTATTATTATTATTTATATTATTATTATTATTATTATTATTATTATTATTATTATTATTATTATTTTGCATTTTATTGCAAATTTAAGAACTACAGTAATATACTTAACATGCTTTAAACATAAAATTACTTATTTTGACAGCGTTTGGGCACATTTCGCATTTATCGTGATTGCGAAAATCTACCATCTCTACACATATTACTACCACACTACTACGCAAGCGCAATCAACTTCCGTCTTGAAGGAATTTCCTTTCTTAATGTCATAAATATGAGACTGCCTTGTATTAGACAACAAATAGTAATAGATTAGTGTTAAAATTCCAAACATGTTCGGAATTAAAATATTATTTAAACGACCTTAAATTCCATCCTTTCACAATAATTCAAAACTTATTATATCAAGGCTGTAGAAGGAATATTGATCTATAAATACTTTGTCATAAATGTTTATAGTTTACGCATCTCTTTACTGGACTTGTATGACTTCACTCAGGAACGAGACTGCGTGAGAATTGACGTAATGACTGGTATTGCCTTATTTGAAGATTACAGCCTCAGCTCACGTTACCAGTCGTTTCGCTTCTCTGTGAGCACAGCAGAAACACAGCTTCTCGTACAGTGTGTGCCAGTCGTCCCTCCGAGGGCTTGGCGCTAGAATGAGGACTTTTCGTTCCGGGAACTATGAAGTCATGCTTTGAATATTTCTGTCCTCCTCGGATGATTTAAAAAAATTCGCGATACTCAGATCCAATAACAGACACTTTAATCATTAACTCACCGAGAACGAATCTCTGATTACACTGAAGAACAAATCTTTACTTTTTGTCTTGCTGCGAAATATAAATAGGTGAATATTACTAATATGTGTGCCCTAAATCTGAATTTAAAACCCAAAATGCCCCATCACGTACCATTTTCCGGGGAAAATGAATTAAATATTTTATGAAAAAATTAGTTTTTTTTTTTTTTTTTTGGCTGCTACTAATAAAATTACAACATACTAGGGATTCAAAATTCCTCATAATACTGTCTTGAAAAATGCGTACTGGATACAAAAATGATGTAACATAGTTTAAAACACAACAACAATAAAATATTTCATGCGTATAATGAGAAAAATCTCGGAATTTGAACTTATATTTAAAATAATTTTCTGGATGGCTTCTGTTTATAATTAGACCCGGGACTGTATTTTACAAGGAACCAACAATAGTCTGCAAGCATGCTGGATGATGATCTTCCTTTATATCGCCCTTCCATTTCAGATATTTCTTGATGAAATCTTTCCCCATGCTCGTCGTTTACCGCTCCAAAGTTAGGAGGAAAGAAATCCAAATGAGAATGTAAAAAATGTATTATGAGAGACATATTACACTCAATTTTGTCATATGCACTTAACATGATTTCTACAACAAGTTCTATGTACAGTAGTTCTCTGCCCTAGAATTTCCAAGGAAATTTGAGCAAACGCCTTTGAAAGCGTGCCATGCCATTCTTTCTGCAACGGAAAGTTTTTCCTCAACTAAAGGGTCAGCTAGGGGAAAGTCGGGTAGTATCGGACATCGGGTAATATCGGACAGTGAGTTTCTTTCATCTACCACACGATGATAGTACCTGATTGACATGGTTACGTTTCTATGATGTCGCATAGAGAAACGTAACCATGTCATTCAGGTACTACCATATGGTGGTAGATGAAAGAAACGCACTGTCCGATACTACCCGACTCTCCCCTATAACTTTGTGAATTTGTGGACCGATGAAAATGCCCTCTTTTAATTTTCCTTCACTCAAACTGGTAAACTTTTCCTTTAAATACTGAAAACCACACCGTTGTTTGTTCATTGCATAGACCTCACTTTGAACTGTTATGAAATTTACTTAATAGAAGGGACTAACATCTGTTTATTTATTAGAAGTACAAAATAACATGCCAACAACCATAATAAATCGTAAATAAGTCATAAACTCATAATATGCATTAGCTTTAGTTTTGGTTTATACTCCCAACCCGCGCCAGATGTTTCCTGGGGGAGCGCTTATCGAAAAGTGAAATCATAGTATATCTTAAAAACCTTATGTGATACGAAGAAATGAAATGCATTTTCGGATTCAGCGCACATCAAACCATAAGGGACACATTGTTTTAAGTCGGAGCAAAATTCTTGTTGTTCAGTGTTATGTAGTCTGCATATCGCATCGCCTTATTTTGGGAAATATAAAACGCCTTAAGACTAAGAGAGGAATACGTATATTCCCAAGAAAAGTAAATATACTTCCATTCCGTTCAAACGGAATTGGGACCAAGACTTGTGAGCTCTGGAGGCACATATGAACTTCGCAAAACAGGAAATTCTTGAAACGTGGCAATTATCTCGTTGTTGTGACATAAATTTTCAGGAAGGCAACAGGCGTTAATGGCACTCGCATCTCGGAAATGCGCACGGCCGGCATGCTGGTAGGTGTTCGAGGAATGCGGCGCGATTGCCTTGACGTCCATAGCCCAGTTTCACAAAGACTGACCAATTAGTTCGATGCTGGCGCTCCCAAGACCGGAGGCGCGTACAAAGGACATATTTTCGCTGCAAGATTTGCACACAAACTCGACGAACAGTCGTACAGTTATTTCGTAGTTTTGACAAGATGACAAAAACATATAGAAGCGTACACAGCCTGTTGTGAAACGACGGAAATACTCCTGCTGACAGTTTCGATTTTTTTCGGCCAACTTCACAGGCTTGGAAATATATAAAAGCGAGCGCACACACGAGCCACAGCAGGTTACGTTCATTTTCGACTATTTTTCCTGTCAAAATTTCTCTAGGGTTTTTCGATGGAACGACGACAAATGGGGTGAGAAAAGTGGCCTGCTAGCTAGGAGCTCACATGTTTTCTTTCCCACAGGCCCAAATACCTTTACAAAGACGCATACTCGCGTGCCTTTTAGTGTTTTTCTCTCCTTTATCAGTATCAATTTAATCAAGTACTCAATCACGAAATTGTAATCAGTCTAGCTTCCATCCGTGAATACATCTGTAGAAATCATACAACTATGAAGCACAGATTTTGTGGAAACTGCCGCAGTTTGTGCAGTTATGAATTTCAGAAAAGAATAAATTATTCTACTGCGAGACTTTCCGGTTTATACACTATGCTACGGACGCAGAAAAATCAAAACTATTTTACGTACCGACTTCTTCACCAGGGAAGGCTGGTTGTACTGACAATGTGGAAAGTCTAATTTAGATATCTTCTGAATGATAAATAAATGACAAGATGTAGGGTAAAGGTTGGTAAATTGTGATACTAATAATATTATAGTACCTTCTGAGAATTTTTTACAATTTTCCTGAGCGAGAGAAGGACCGGTTTTGTGCAGAAACTTGTCCACGAACATTCCCTTAATACGTTGACTCAAAAAACCGATCTTCCTCTCGCTCAGTAAAATTGTAAAAAAATTCTCAAAAAGAATGATCATAATATTATTACTATTACAATATTACCAACCTTTCCCTATAACAGACTACGAGTGCTATGACTTCAGGCTTACGTAACGTTATAGGCTATTAAGACGTTATAATAGACATGCACCTACTTCATCAGTTCTGGATGAAAAAGTAATGGTTCGGGTAATATGAAACTTAATGTAAATATTTTGGAGGGCATGCGGAAGAGAAACAATGAACAGACAACTCAATTTAACTTAATCGTCCTGCAAAGAAATGTTAGTGTTACATTTGTTCGGATCAAATTTCTGCACGTTTAAAGGGCAACAATTAAATTCTTTTAAACATTTATTATCATAATACACTGCTCACTTAAACTGACTGAGCATATTGGGAATTCAATCAAGCTTTCCCAAAACATGCTATGAAATATTTTTATCTCGAAAAGAAGCCACCGCGAGCAAAATTGTATTAAACTTTTTTGTTTAAAATATCTCATAAGATAACTCTCTGAAATTAATGACACTACGGATCACCCTGTATATGATGATTTATTTATTTATTTATTTATTTATTTATTTATTTATTTATTTATTTATTTACTTATTTATTTATTCATTTATTCATTCATTCATTCATTCATTCATTCATTCATTCATTCATTCATTCATTCATTTATTTAACAGGGTAAAGCCCCAATTACAATAGACAGTACAAATATTTGCTTAGAACGTAAAATTGGAGATAATGAAAAAAAGAGATAAAACAGATACAAATTGCAAGATACAAGTGAAAACAAATGAAAAATAAAATAAAAAACAGACAAATCGATACTACCTAAATAAAAGACACAGATGTAGATTATAAATGAAAAAATACAAATAGAAATTAAAATATGATATTTAATGGAATAGTAAAGTCGACAAGTTTGCCATACGTCATTCAAAATAATCACAAATTCTACCCCTATGCCCAAGACTACGGAAGGAATATTGGCGTGTCGTATAAATAGGACACGAGCACTAAGTTAAATTGTTCCGGTTTGTCGATTGATAATACGTCCAACTTGTTGCCCGTATCACTGTGCTCTTATCTGGTTACACGAATGTCATGCATTACTACTAGAAAAGAGTTTATTGAACTTAGATATGGTACGAACGGCTTGGGCAGTCATACGAGTCACATTCTGCTGCCACGTTCTTACGAACAAATATGCGAAATATGCTGCGAACCTGAAGCTTAGCACTAGTTGGCTGTAACCTGGCATTATAAAATGTGCGAAGTAAAATGCTTCCATACTGCGTGAAAGGTATAGTCGTGAATTCATATTGCACGAAGGGCATGCTTGTATCACACACAAAGGATGAACTGTCTACACTATTTCATTTATCACTTCAACACTGAAAAATAATTAGAGCTAATTTTCGGTAAATGACAATTACTTACTTACTTACTTGCTTTTAAGGAACCCGGAGGTTCATTGCCGCCCTCACATAAGCCCGCCATTGGTCCCTATCCTGAGCAAGATTAATCCAGTCTCTATCATCATATCCCACCTCCCTCAAATCCATTTTAATATTATCTTCCCATCTACGTCTCGGCCTCCCCACCCCTCTGGCCTCCCAACTAACACTCTATATGCATTTCTGGATTCGCCCATACGTGCTACAAGCCCTGCCCATCTCAAACGTCTAGATTTAATGTTCCTAAGTACGTCAGGTGAAGGATATAATACGTGCAGCTCTGCGTTGTGTAACTTTCTCCATTCTCCTGTAACTTCATCCCTTTTAGCCCCAAATATTTTCCTAAGAACCTTATTCTCAAAAACCCTCAATCTCTGTTCCTCTCTCAAAGTTAGAGTCCAAGTTTTACAGCCATACAGAACAACCGGTAATATAACTGTTTTATAAATTCTAACTTTCAGATTTTTTGACAGCAGACTAGATGACAAAAGCTTCTCAACCGAATAATAACAGGAATTTCCCATATTTAAATGACAATTTGTCCAAATAAATTTCTCTTAGGTTTTACTTTTTCATTTCACAAAATATCAAGAGAAAATATTCATTCATTCACAGTTTTCTGCCAAAGGGGAAGTCCTTAATTGCAAATTCAGCATTCTCCAAACTTTCCTATTTTCTCCCCTCCTCTTAATGTCTGCATATGATCTAGCCTATACAGCTTCATGTTGTCTACCATCTGATATCTTCTGCTCCGAGCTTTTCTTCCGTTCAACATTCCTTCCAGATAGAAAATACTGTGGTATTGTAAAAGACCGATTTTGATATTATACCTACCGGAAATACACGCTTCAGCATCCCTTATATCGACAATGTGGTTTTGGACATATCTGCCCGTACACAGGGTGTTCCAAAAGTGATGGTAAAAAATTTAGGGATGAGAAGTAAAAACGAAGAGCAAAAATGTTCCAATAAACATGGGTCCGCAAATTAACCGTTTACGAGATAATGCCTTTTTTACTGGTTCGGGCCATCAGTGAACCGAGCGCATGGATACAGTAAAGTGGCAACATTCTTGCTTCGTAAGTATGCGGCACTCTCCCCATCTCTTTTCCTTCTAAATGTGAGGCAATATTTAAACAGACGATATGGTGAACGGTGGATAGGTAGAGGAGGACTTGTACCTACATCACCGGATTTAAATCCATTACATTTCTGTGTATGGGGTTGTGCAAAAAGCCTAGTTTACACAACGGACATCACCACACTTGAAGAATTGCAGCATCGGATTGTAGTTACCTTCCAGCAAATGAAAAATAACCCAGGACTGCTCGAGTGCATTCCTGGGTCTTTGCTGAGAAGACTAGGCAGATGCATTCAAGTGCATGGTCAGCATTTTGAACACCTGCTGTAAAATTCTTCAGTTAACATGTTCATACTCTGCTGTGTCTTATTTATTCACAAACTTCACTGTTATTCAAACAAAAAGTTTCTTTTGTACATGTTCAATCACATTTCTGTAGTGTTGAAGCCAAAATTATGAATTTTACTGTCTCGTGATTGATAAATTAATAAAATTATCACTGCTTTTGTTGGAATTAATACTTAGTATTTAGCGTGCCCCAACCACTACAAAATGGCATTATCCATGTTACTGGAACATTTCTTCTTCTCTTCGTTTCTACTTCTTATCCCTAATTTTTACTATCACTTTAGAAGCACACTGTATAGTGATTTCCTTTCTAGATAAAGATGCCAGAAAAGTGTAAGGACGGAATAGGCCTACGCCGTGGAAGGATTTATTATTATTATTATTATTATTATTATTATTATTATTATTATTATTATTATTATTATTATTCGTGTAATGACAAATTTAAAACTTAAGGCAAGGTACATAAACCATGTCGGTATGGTAGTTAAATTTCCACATCCCACGCGGAAAAAGAATTTCTTCCGTTGCATTTGCATCTATAAACACTACCGCTTTGAGGTTGGAATCATATTTACCTCAACAATAAATCTCAGGTTATGCGTGAATAAATTTTATGTTGAAGCCTGACCATCAATACGAATGTAAGTTAAAGGAAATGTTTTAATTAAGGTTCATAAATCAGAAAAAATACAAATCCACGCAGGAAGGGCGGATCCCAAATTAGACTTGCCCTATTAGATCCTTTGTGAAGGTGGGAACAGTGTGTACCTGCGTAACATCTTAGCACACAGATCTTTCTTACGTTTTTGGCGAGTGGACGTCGCCCTGTTCATTACCACGCCCCCTTGCGTCTTTTCGTCTGCATAATAATTGCTTCTCACTGGACACGCAACCCGAAAGGATTCATTATTCCCTTGTTCTCAAGGTCTTCATTGTGTTCACAGGGTGCTAGTACCATGCCATGAGTCATGCAGATCATGCACGTATTTATAATCAACAATCATAATAGTAGTAGGAATATAATAATAAAATAACATAATAATAATAATAATAATAATAATAATAATAATAAATACGCAGTTTTCTAATGTTAGGACATAGTCATTCATTTTTGACGATTTCTTATCTCACTTTAGATTTTTCAAAACAATGGATCATAACTAGAGAACGGATTTCTAGGTCCTTATGTATTTTGTTTACTACGTCCTAGACCAGGGCTGGGCACCGAGAGCGAATCCAAACTCTAAACGGGGACGCTTAATATTCATCCGTTACGGAATCAACGCTGCGCGGTGTTCGGCGGGGAAGAAAGGAGTTGAGAAGTCATAAATGGCTCCCCGTGAGAGAGTAGAAATCGCTCTTGGTGCCCAGACGATGTTATTCAGATATCTCTATGTTTCATGTATACAGGATCCCCTATTAAAATTCCATACCTAGGTCCTAAAACGCCTAAATGGAGTATAAACTCCTATAAATGCCCAAAAGGTGCCCGAAAAATCATTTTTAGTTTTTTTGCATATATTTGAAATAAAAATATCTGTGCTAAAATGCAAAAATTCCCAAAAACGTTGTAAAAAATCTCTTGCCGACGAACACTGACTGCAAGTTAATTCCATTTTTGCCTTAGAAGGGGAGAGAAAATCGGTTGCAATATCCTGACGTGAAAAAAAAAGTTATTTCAGCGGCGAAGAAGGTGTTTAAGAAGGCGCCTTCACGTGTGTTGCTATTTAAGGACATGCTACCAAATGTCCCTGTACTACCAGAGCCAGTGCTGACCAGGTAGGGCACCTGGGTATCTAGTATGAAGCATGAAGTTAGCTTCTAGTGACGTCGAAAGAAATTTCTCCGTTTATAAGCGGTTGGTTGCTCAGGGACGATCGGAAGGAATTCATCATGGAGAATATAGAAAAACATATGGTGATGTCTTGCTGCAAACAATAATAAGATGCTGTCCTATACTCTACTAATTGTGTGTTTTTTTAGAAAAATAGGTAGATTCTCTTGCTATCTTTATTAGTACACAAAATCATAATGTCAATAAAATTAAACTAAAATAAATCACAGCCCAAATGCAATATTGAAGAAGCTTGCATAAAAGCAATGACTTCTTTGTACATAAATTGCACCTAAAATGGGATATTTACTCAAATTAAAACTGTTAATTGCTAATTTTATATACATTCCTTAAAGTCTTAAATTATCTTTTAAAGATTCATAAATCTCTCTCTTTTTAGCACCTAGAAATCCGTTCCTTAATCATAAGTCTTATTCATAACTATTGGTGAATCCCACAGAAGTTTTTGAAGAAATGTAAAACACGTTTATACCCAATCGCAACTTTGATATGCCACTTAGCTTCAAGGCAAAATAATTCTCACTAGTAGTACTGACATAATCGCCTCGCTAGCTCAGTTGGCTAAGTGCTGAGTTTCGACGACTGCGGACCCTGGCGGAGTTATAATTTTGGCAGGCAAAGTGAAGGTTATAGGGATTTTTCTCGGAGTTCTCCCATTTTTCTCTCGTCATTCCATCCACAATTCATTAATGCATAGTGTTCTGCCCAAGGGCAGGTCTTCCATTGCAAACCCAGCATTCTCTAGTCTTACCTATTTTCTGCCTTCCTCTTAGTCTCCGCATATGATCCATATATCTTAAAGTCGTTTATCATCTGATTTCTTCTGCCCCGAACTCTTCTCCGTTCACCATTCTTTCCAGTGCATCCTTCAGAAGGCAGTTTCTTCTCAACCAGTGACCTAGCCAATTCCTTTTCCTCTTCCTCATCAGTTTCAGCATCATTCTTTCTTCACCCACTCTTCTCAACACAGCTTCGTTTCTTATTCTTTCTGCTCATTTCACACGCTTCGTCCTTCTCCACATCAAATGCTTCTAGTCGCTTCTCTTCACATCGTCGTAAGTCTATGTTTCTGCCTCCATACAAAGCTACACTCCACACAAAGTACTTCACTAGTCTCTTCCTTAGTTCTTTCTCCAGAGGTCCGCAGAAGATGCTCCTTTTTTGTATTAAAAGCTTCCTTTGCCATTGCTATCCTTCTTTTGACTTCTTTGCAGCAGCTCATGTTATTAGCCTAGCTTTTTTTTTTTTTTTTTGCTCCTTCTCCTTCTCATACCATGCATTAGGTTTTACATAGGTCTCTTAATGTCCACTATTGCTTTTCCTTCTATCTTTATCTTGATCCCTCCCCTTATATTCTTTTCCTGTGCACATTTTGTAATACGAAATACGTTTCGGTAGCCTGGTTGTATACAGATAGCCTACTCATAATTGGCTGTAACCTTATGCAACGACACATTCCTTATTCTCAGCAGCAACTTCGACTTCAGTTTCACTCCAGTTGCGTCTGTCAGCCATATGCCGTAATTTCTGCGAACAGTTTTATAACTCGTCATAATTCATTCACGTCAAACCCAAGAAGAGCAGAGGAGACCCGTCACGGTGGATGCAGCATGTGCACTACACAAGGCGCGTGAATGAAACTGAAGAGTGGCAATAAATTCTTCTTCTGTATCGTATCTTCTTAGACTACAGAAGCCGCTTAGAGACGATAGAACGATAGATATCAAGATAAAAGAAAAATTATGGAATTACGATACGGGGAATCGAAGTACACATAGAAGACCTACACAGGCCTCTATTTTTCACAGAAATTGTTCAGGACTGAAGCCGTCAATTCACTTAGTTTCAGCTGCTGCAGACGTCTATTTCAAAATAAATAGATACACTACACTGAATTCGAGGCGCGTAGTAGCGTAGCAGTTAAGGCACTGCGCTGTAAACCGGAAGGTCGCGGGATACATTCCTGATGAGGTCATGGATTTTTTAATTCTGGCTGCAATATAACCATGAGGTTTACTCAGCTTCTAACAGAAATTAGTAGGCCCTAACAGGGGTATTTCTTTTTTTTTAGTGGGTTATTTTACGACGCTATATCAACATCTCAGGTTATTTAGCGTCTGAATGAGGTGAAAGTGATAATGCCGGTGAAATGAGTCCGGGGTCCAGCACCGAAATTTACCCAGCATTTGCTCATATTGGGTTGAGGGAAAACCCCGGAAAAAACCTCAACCGGGTAACTTGCCCCGACCGGGAATCGAACCCGGGCCACCTGGTTTCGTGACGAGACGCGCTAACCGTTACTCCACAGGTGTGGACGGGTATTTCTTTGGGGCTAAAGGCGGCAAGGGCGTAGATTTGACATCTCTACTGCTACTAATGCCGTTGTGTAGGAAAGATGGGAGCCTTGACTTCCTGCTACCCTTTGTGCCTTTCATGGCCCATAAGGGTTTACCTTTATACAGAATTTAATTGAAGTCGACAGAATACTTTTCAGCATTTTATAAGCTGATCTACAAATTCTCTCTCTCTCTCTCTCTCTCTCTCTCTCTCTCTCTCTCTCTCTCTCTCTCTCTCTCTCTCACCATTTCCTAAGACTTTCAAAGTGTTGTAAAAGAAAGATCCCCGAATGCCCATATTTCACACCTACAGATCACTGGATCCCAAACTTCGCGCCACGACGTCCGTAACAAGGTAAGCGTTCACTACATCGTATCGCACTCCTCGTACGAATCGTACGCAACGGATATTTTAAGTGCAGTGCGTTCATTGTAACGGCTCTGCTTCATCCCCTCATCGGATTCCCTATAAGCTGTTTAAAACATGACGTCGTACGACATTGACATTGCTGAAAACAGAGGAGTTTGAGGTTAGGTCTATTAATTATGACTGTTAGCGAATAATAATTTTTAATTGCTTCATGCGTCTTAATTGAAGAGGAAGGAACGAAAGAGATATTGGTTATATAATATATATGTAAGAAACGACTTGATTACTGTAATGGTAACGCCTCAAATTATATAATTCTTCGCAATTTTCTACAAGAGAAATAAGTTTTCCGTCTGCCATTTTGGCGCGACACTGAACATGGCACAACATAATAGTAACAGTTGAGCAATTAAAATTGATTTATTAAAGAAGGCCATGATCGCACGCATCGGAAAAGTTGCTCATCCGAGAAACATGGACGGATTTGCCGAGAGCCGATGCGTGCGATACGATGTAGTGAACGCTATTACATAACAATTACAGCAAATATAGTCTTTTTCCGATCCGTGCGATTCGTCCGATGAAGTGAACGATTACCTTCACAGTGCATTCAGACCGTGATCAGAGTGAAGGCCTCTTAAATTAATTATTTTATTTATATATCCATGGAATAAGAAACTATGCAGTGTCGAAAAAGCGCACATATTCAGACAATAGGGCATGAATTTCCATGGCATCATTCACTCTCCTCTATTTTTTCATATATAAGTTATTTATTATGCTTGTTTCCAGCTTTCACGATAGAAGTGGCGCAGTATTTACGAGTATTAGTTATATAAATCCATATTTGACTTTCGAAGTCATATTTAAGCCAATTTCTTGCCATATTCAATTTTTTTTACATGACTATACGTCTTTGTTGATGTACGAACGGGAAAGTGTCACATTTTATGTGTAACAGGAAGCAGTCACATGAGATAACATTAGATGGCAGCATGCGCACGCTTTGACATGTGCAGCATCTGAGACTTCTTGAGCTTAGTGTTACGCTAAGTTACATTAGTCCTTACAAATTCCTCAAGGGAGTTCTTGCTCATATTATGGTTTGAATAATTCTTGGAGTAGCAGCACCAGGAGGACGATGAAGAGGTGGAGGTGGAGGAAGAAATGATTCGAATACTTAACAGTTGAGTGCAGATTTTCCCGTGTTTTGTGAGAAGATAATATTTGTTAAGATTTCACTCAGAAATATGCTTAAATTCAGAATGCGCGCACAGCTGGGTTGAGAAAGTACCTACATGATTCCACTCTTTAGGGTCGTAGGTTCGCAATTCTTTCAGTGTAGAGATGTAAAATGCAAGATGATACTTCAGTTAAAAATAATAGCTCACCTTGCTAACTTCAGGCCATTTTTTTTAACTTTGTACAGACCTAGAAACAAAATTTGGGTCACCTGAATTTTGTTTCTGGCCAAATTTTGTTTCTGGGTCTATACATCATTTGTGCTTGCATATTTCTACGCTTTAATTCACAGAAATGCTATCATTATGAATGAGAATTTATGATTATTTACAAATAAAATTATTCTTCATAAGGCTAATATTAGAGAGATAATATTTAAGTTTCTATTATCTAACTGCTTAAGAAATAAGAGTAAAAACGCATTTCTTCTGTTAAGGGGCGCCATTACATAATTACTGAGACATCAGCAGCGCCGTAATTTGAGAAATGTTTTCTAGAACATTTTCAAACCGTAGTACAGGGACTAGTTTTTGTTAATGAACAGCAAAATTCCTTGATTCGGGTTCATAAGGAAGGAAGAATCTCTATGAGAAGCCATACAAGGAACCAACTTCCTTTCGAATGAAAGCCGCCACACACGTGGTTACCCAGGATGCTCTGCTTCTACAGCAGAGGAATTTCGAAACCGAGCACTTCATTTATACGTATAGGCTATTAACTGCCCCTCTAATCCGGAAGTTCATTGAAGCTCATTGACAGGTCAGGTATCACAAGTCTATTCAACGTACAGTTAGTTTCAGGGGAAAAAGGTAATTATTTTGAGATCATACTTATTCATGTGTAAATAGGATCCATGTACTGTGGATCCCTATCACCACGGCACGGCGCGTCCTCAAGTTGCGGATAGAGGAGACGGCCTCCAGTTATGGAGGATAGCTGCGAATGTATTGAATAAGCAATCGCGAACAGCCGATAAAGACTGGTCCTCCAGCTTGGGGGTTGGGCGAAAGGCTAACAACCCATCACCGTAAAAAAAAAACAGCTTGTTACGAAACCCTAAAATAAGCCTCAGAATGGAACTGATTCTCTGGCACGACAACAGCAAAGACTGGATTAATCTTGCTCAGGATAGGGACCGATGGCGGTCTTATGTGAGGGCGGCAATAGTCTATGCCGCCGATCGTGCAAGCATATCTCATGCCCATTTTCTCGGCCGGGAACCGCGCTGAACTCTCTCCACAACGTGCAGTACAATTTATTGAAACAAAACCGAAATCCGGCCTATAATTCGAGTCCCAGTGAATGCAATTGCAGATAGATGCATGGTGCAATCTCTACCAAAGAATAGGGTTTCCATATTTTCTTTGGTGAGTAAACAAACGTAATAGTAAATTTAGTTTAGACCTAGGCCTACTCATATTCTTCATTTAAAACAGTGATGTCAAAGCAAGCGCATTTTTCTGACCTTGACGTCGTGCGCTGGCATCAAGCGCTAGGTATGGAAGAAGCAAGGATTATGTATATGAATAAGGAGCCTGTTAGATTAAGAAAACAGTGGTGTACAAACTTCAAACAGAACGTGAAATTTTATGTCGTTATTTTACATGGCTATTTGCTATTTGATATTATCCATATTGTCTATGAAACAAAGTACTAACACCAATTTCTTAATATTGCAGTTAATAACGTAATAAAGAGTTAAGAAGGAATATTCACATCAATTTCATAGTAGTAAAAATATACTATATTAAGTGAATGAAACATCATTCATGAAGAAAGTGATATCCCAAAGAAAGAGATTAAGTATGACATGATAACTTGGAATTGATATTGATAATCCTATCTTTAGTCTTATAAAAGTAACCAATAAACTAATCAAAACAATATTACAGTACAAAGCAAAGTTACCTAGGTATATGTTTCAACTGTAACTAATATTACATAACAAAACCCTTATCACATTATGCTTTCAAGGTGATATTGGTGCGCAACTTCCTATCATCAGAATATTAAATTATTTTCTCGAAATCTGATGAAGCTATAGAGCTAACGTTTTTACAACACATGGGCACATATCTTTGTTTATGATGTAACAGTAGTTGCTTTGTAAATTCATTTTCTTACAAACATTTTCCATGCGAATATTTTCAAAATTTCCAATACGTATCTTCAGTAATACATATTTACGATATATTAGATTTACAAAAACATTGTTTCAGTACCTGTAAGGTACTAAATGAACATATCTGAAAATTTCACCTTTCTGTAAAATGTTGAGAAAATACTGCTTTTGAATAAAAAGGAAACTCGTGAAAAATGAGCATTAAAATTGAAACTTAAATTCTTATAATGCACTTATACTTCTCAGACAAATCTAAAAATTAACATGGATATAGTTTTAATAAGTTCTCTTCCCTTTATTCATTGAATCAGTGCTGGCTATCCCTGTATATAGCTCGTCTGCCTCTTCCCTTTCCGCTGTAAAGAGCTCAGGCTCTCCCGAGCTCTAAAGCGCGCGCTTGCCCATATGGGCATCAGTTGACATGACTGATTTAAAATATGACGCGATTAGTTTGTACTTAATGAACATACTGTAGGTACAACGAAGTAGAAACTCTGGTACCATATAAAACCAATTAAATTAGCAACGTTGGGACCAATGCCCTTACCACTCCATTCATCCCTTCGTCCATGCAGGTACTTCCAGTTTGCTTCGGTCGTACACATTGATATTTAGAAAACTCATTATCCTGTTCCATAATTTGACCATTGATTATTAGCCTATTACTAGAGCTAGGATTTGTATGTAGTAAGAGTTAAAAATGATGCCGAGTATAGTTAAGTCGATGTGATGCCGGTTAAGAAGGTTTTAAGCCTGGTTGAGAAGACTCGAAATGCCAAGAAAGTCAGAAGGACTAAACAATGAAGCTTTTAAACCCCCCGCTGTTTTGTAAGTGGTGGTTAAGAGGATTAAAATCCTTAGCGCTAACTAATGGAAGTACTGAACGACAAGAATGGCAAGTATAAGGAATGTGGGGTATGGCTTGCATGTTTATAAACTATACCGACTAACGGTCTTACTAATAAAAACTCTATATACAGACGTTTAACTGTCTTATACTTATACAATGAGTAGCTCGTTTATAAGTCGTGGTTAAATTCCTTACTAATAATCACTACATACGTCGTGTATAAAAGTATAACTGTTACACAGCTACGTCATAGTTTCGTCATTACTTCGTTACGAAAGGTAATAGAATATCTGAGGTTCTCTACTGCATCCGGTAGAGCGCTCTAGTGTGGCATGTTAAATATCGATAGTACAACTGGCTCTAATCGATTACCACACTACATTTTGGTCAAAGAGTACAAGCTACAACAATATTATTCTAATAATTCTATGATCTTTGGTTTGTTCTTCCGTGGTTATAAGGTAACCATTATTGTAAAATGACAGTCGATACGAACAGCTGTTAGAGGGGCGGCCATTTTTTCGCTATATACAACGCTTAAACAAGGGGTTTCGTGTATATAACTACTGCAAAACAATTCCCATTGTATAGTTACAGCCTGTTTATACGTCCATAGCTTATTCACGGTTTATTAGTAACGTTTTCTGTCTCAACTCTGCATAAATCTCGTATAAAAACTATACACTGTTTATTAGTAAGACTGTAAAAGTATTAGCTTTTACTACATACGAATCCTAGCTCTAATTATTACTTTAACAGAAGGCAAAAGAAGTTCCATGATCTTGTAACTTCAACTGTTATTGATTAATTCTATTTCCATCGATTCTTCAAGTTTCCTAATAGAATCATTTCTCTCTGAGCGCAACGTACTATAGCATATGAAGTTTTTATTAGTACTTGTTGCTATGTCAGCCTACTGGACTAACCAAAATAGGACTAGTGCGTCTTGGAGAAGCAGTGCCCGTGTACGGCGTGATGGCTTATTACGGAATTGTGCTTCGTACCACATCTATTTACGTGCCGCCGTGGAGCAGAACGTTTTCTTCATGCTCGGTTTATTTCTTTGTGTTGCAGATTTATCCCGACCCGGACTCTGAAAAAGCCATCATGGGCTCCGTGGTGTACTGCATCCACCACAAGGAAGGCTGCAAGTGGTCCGGCGAGCTCAGGAAACTCAAGGTAAGGGAGCTCAACATTTTTGGAATGCGTGAAGAAATAATAGAGACTGTCAAATTTTGTTTACGCGAATTTTACGGTGAACTAAAGTCGACTGGTTAACTACCACTGGGCCTTTTTTTTAAAATACTGTAGAAAATTTGTACATAAGAACGGACTGCGGATTCATACGAGTAGCTACTTTCTTGAGAGACTGTAATCGGTTCTTCAACAGTACGAAACGCGTGGCTATAGAGCCTGAGTGAAATTGGGGACAGCGAAATAGTATTTTGACGAGACGAGTCCGAGGATTCGACATGATATTATCTCACAGTTGTCCTACAGTTAGGAAAGACCTCATAAAATATCAAATCAAGTAATCATCACGAGAAGGATTCGAACCCATGCTTCAACGAACCCGCAAGTCATGAAACCTGCTGCTTAGAATTATCAAGTTTTTCTGCGAAATGTGTTCCTCAGTAGGCCTACATATAAGTTGACTGTCAGTTCTACTTGTTAACCAGAGAAAATTTGTATTTTTTGTGAGAGATTTTTTGTGTAAACCAAAGGAAACAACCAAGTGCGTTGGCGCAATGGAATAACAGCCAGAGTACAACAGTAAAAAAGTGACAGGGGATTTGAGGAAATCTCTATGATTGTGTGTAAGGTCCCTACAGCAATTAGGGCAATGGAATTAGGATAAATAAGGACAATTTACTGTAAGACGAGAGAGAGAGAGAGAGAGAGAGAGAGTGAGTGAGTGAGTGAGTGAGTGAGTGAGTGTGTGTGTGTGTGTGTGTGTGTGTGTGTGTGTGTGTGTGTGTATTACAGACGTTACACGTTAGAACTGTCCGCAATGTACTTATTTTTCTCGGTATGTAGTCGTAAACACGTGGATGTCAATAGTTATTTATGCAACAAGTGGATAATCTTGATGATTATGGCATGAGTCACTATCGTTCGTGCGACAAATTTCACGAGCGTCATAATAAGATTATCCACGGGTTGGATACAACACTTTATGGCTTCTTAGTATTCTAAATATTGTAGGAAATAAATTATGAAATAATTCGGCACGCATAGCTGACAAAGTCTTCGTATGTTCGTACCGATTAGTTGTGCCTGACATTGGAACTGAATAACGAGAAATGGATGACCTTTCAGGTCCAAGCGTTCCGGTATTACGTCATAGCGATTAATCCGATTACGCACAATATTGGATGTAAAACCAGCCTGTTTATATAATGCTAGGATGGCATCAAATAAATTAGCCTAGCATCCCTTTTAAACATATGGTAATGTAAACGCAAGATCTGTTGCCCCAGATTTCTTCTCGTTTATGTTTCATGACATTTCATGAAAGTGGGACTCTACTATTTTTGTATGCATTAGTGTATTATTGCGAAGTGTTGTACTGTGCACAAACAGGATAGATAGAGAGCTATAGTAGCAATACTGCTCCTGCAACATCCACAGTTTACTCGACTTCAAATTACTTATGGCAGTGCTTATCTGCATTCTAGTCGTACAAATTAACTACACACATAACATACATAAGTGTTCTGTCCACGGGCAGGTTTTTCACTGCAAACCCAGCATCCTCCAATCCTTCCTATTTTCTGCCTTCCTCTTAGTCTAATTAAACATGGTATTTTCAGTTTGTATTCTCCTCTTGTGAAGTCAAAGTCCACGACGACTTATGGAGCCGAGAGAGAAATGGAATGCCATAAAAGCACAAAACGAACGCTCGTACACGCACGCACGCACGCACACACACACACATCACATACATAGGCTACATGCGAAGTTCGCCAATATTTAACGAAATAAAAGAGAAAAGTTTGTCAAGAACAAACAAATACGATCCTGCCCAAACCTGGTTTTTCAATCTTGGAGAACACATTTTTCTTTAACACATGAGCATTAAAAAGAGGTCTCCCTCTAAAAAGTGTCATATTAAAGCAAGATTTATAGCTTCTATTTCCGAAGTGAACCACGTGCTCTGTTTCAGCAAAGTATCAGGTTCCTTACGTGCCTCGCGGAACAGAGGATGTGGGGGTCTTACAAGAGCGGAAACACGGACAAGCACGGCTCCGTTGTGCGGGTGGCGTCACGTGCCCCTGACGAGGATGTCACGTCCCAGAGAATCCGAGTTAAACACAGATAGATTCACACGTGAATGATCGTAATTGATATACTTGACATTCGGTCATCAGCTGCGATATTACAACGAGGATGTCACGTAGGAGAACGACGGCTGCTACTCGTATTAGCGCCCCGTGAGAAGCAAGCGAGAGTTTAAGCGAAGGGAAGCCTCCACCCCTAAAGTTAATTAGTAATTTAAATAGCCGTCTTCAGCGGTTGAATGGCTATCATGTTTATTATTATATCCAAGGTTCGCGCTTCGAACTGGCTGGGAGCGATGGACTTTTAAGGGCATAAAGATCCTTGAAACGAAATGAAGATATAAGACAAGCAGGAAGAGCCTAACCATTGTCCATTCAAAATTACTGATGCTCTCAACGTTAACAAAAGCATTTTGTGTTCTTCCGCGTCAGTTCCTTTAGATTGGTCAAATTATTTCCACATATTAAATCCTTGGTTACGCCAGCTATTTCAGTAACCAAACGACACTGTCATATTATCAGTAGCGAAGTGCTTGTGAAACATTCATTGTCTATCTTAAATTACTAGTAGACTCGGTGTCAACAGCGCAATGAGTTTATCTTCAAATTGTCCAGCTAACCCTCAAAATGTACCAAAATATCGCCATAACGCGCTAAAATATCTCTCATCTTTTCATGATATTTCTAATAGAATTGCCAATTGCAATTTCACATTATGAGTCTCATAAAATTCACGTATGTATGTATGTATGTAGGCCTATGTATGTATGTATGTATGTATGTATGTATGTATGTATGTATGTATGTATGTATGTATGTATGTTTGTATGTATGTATGTCTCAGTCTGAGTCCCTCGTGAATGGAATTCTCTACCTCAGAAGATCAGGGGCTGCCAGCAATAACCACTTTCAAGAAAAGGCTAAACGATTTCTTACGGGCGCAGTCAAATCGAAGTTATAATTGTGATCGAGTTTAATAACTTAATTTAATTTAGGTATGACTATTATTATTATTATTATTATTATTATTATTATTATTATTACATAATTATTGTATTGGTGTTGTGAAGATAAAAAGAATTCATTGTATTATATTGATTACGTATTATATTGTATTGTACTATTGTATTGCTTTGTATAGTATTTTATTGTACTGTATTAATTATGTTATATTCACAGCAATGTAGTAATTTTCTATCATAATGGTTGAGTGGAAGAGAAGGCCAAATGGCCTTAACTCTGCCAGTTAAAATAAATTATTATTATTATTATTATTATTATTATTATTATTATTATTATTATTATTATTATTATTATTATTATTATTATTATTATTATTATTTAATGCTTTGAATTTGGCAAAGTCATTCTTCTTCTCGCCTCCCAGTATTTAGAGAGGGGTCCTTAAATAACACAAAAATAAATTTACATATTTCTTCATAAGTCTGCAATTAGATAATAGATTATGCAACAATTTCTTTGAGCACTGTATATAACGGAGGAGGAGGAGAAAATCATGTAAATATGAAAAAAAAAGTATGGAATTTTTTTTTTTTTGTGAAATATGAAAATTTTACTGAAGTATTATAGAATATGAAAACTTTTGACATTAAATGGATTCTACACATTGCAAAGCATAAAAATCCTTGTTCCCATACCGCTAGCGGCAATGGTTTATGATATGAAATTTCATATTTTGCCTGTTTCTGATTATGATAGCGGAAATGTTTGATATCTTCCTCCAGGCAATCACTCAAATTGCGTACTGATCAGTTTACGATTAATTACTGTGATCTATTGCAATGAATCGTTATGGATGCTATGGATGCATTATCAAATAGAATAATTTAACATGACTACAATCTGTGTGCATATAGCCTACGCGTTGAATATAAAAATTTATTGCCGCTATTATTAATTACAGTCGAATGTACTGTGGCAGACGACCAATTATGAAACTCCAGCAACATGCACGTATTTATTTACATGAGATATCCTATGTAAATCTACGTATCTTATACCTATACCTTTTTCCACCCATACCATCCACTCACTGATTTATACATCTATTTATAAATCTACCTACCTACCTATCTCACATTTATATCTACAGGGTGTAACAGAATAATTATTCCTCATTTTGTGATGTGATAGATGACATGAAAATAAACATTTTTTTTAAATAAAGTAGTGTCCGGAAATGCTTCGTATAAAAGACAGATCTCATCATTGACAATATGGCTGCATTTGTAGTTACACACAACAGTCACATTTGGAATGACAAGAATTCTAAAGCTGTTAAGAATCTCCGAAATCAATGGAAGTTTTCTGTAAATATTTGGTTGGATTTGTTGATAACTATCTAGTGGGGCGTGATTGAATGGACATGTTTATGACATTTCTCTTGCGGAAATGCTTCCGGAGCTAATTAAAAGATGTCCCGATTAATATGCGGAAAAACATTATCTTTCAACACGACGGTGCACTCGCATATTTCGGCTTAAATTGTCGAAATTATTTAAATGTACATTTTCCGAATCGTTGTATAGGAAGAGCAGGTTCAGTTGCTTGGCCGGCACATTCCCCAGATATGGCTCCAGTTGATTTTTGTGTTTGGGGTCATATTAAATCAATTGTTTATGAAACACCCATCGATACAGCAGAAAAACTAAAATTATTCTTGCTTTTCGCGATCTTCGTCACCTACCACAGATATTTCGAAGGATTCATCGTTCAATCATACGGCGTTATACTTCGTGTGTGAACAACAGGGCAATTTTGAACAGTTCCTATAGTTTGTCAATACCATTTTCTTAATGTCTGGCATTAGATAAAAAAGTTATTGTGTAATCATAGAAATTAAATAAAGTAACTTTCCAAGACGAGATTCTTTTATTTTTTTTCTTCAGATCACTATCATTTGGAAACGAAGCATTTCCGGACATTACTTTATTAAGGAAAAAAGTTTAATTTCATGCCCTCTATCACATCAGAAAATTAGGAATAGTTATTCTGTTACACCTTGTATAGGGGTTACTTGGTTTCTTCGTCTGACCACTTCGCGCTGACGCAAAGAAATATTTTGTCGTTACGCAGCAAATACAGGTAGATTCTTTCGTTCTTTTTGCTTAAATTATTTAAATCTGCAATAATAATTACAATTAAATTTACGTTACACGGTTTACTTGCACGAACCTGACATGCGATGTTTGAGTTTTTGTCGGCAACCAATCACGATTAACTGTAACACATGCATTTATTTACATCACAGACGGTAGTTATTTTTTATAACTAAAATAAACTATCACCATCGGCACAACAGCCAAATCATTATTCATTTTCAAAGTCGAGAAATAATATGAAAAAACTGACTGGACTGGGCTGACCAGATAAACGAGACTACTGCATGGACATCTGCACTATTCTGAATAGACTGCCCCTACTCAGGAAATACGAGTAAAACTATTGTGTATGGGAACGACATGTAACGTTTTGTTTCCGTCCCGACAGGCGCACCTGAACACGTGCAAGCACGACGCTGTGCCTTGCACCAACAAGTGTGGGGCGCAGATCCCCCGAGTCCTGATGGAGGACCACCTCAAGTACACCTGCCCGCAGCGGAGGGCGAGGTGCGAGTTCTGTGGGAAGGACTTCACTGGACACACACTCGAGGTGAGTGAACGTTGTCTTATTGTTCATCTCATTTCCGGAACCGGCAGCTGAGAGTTCGCGTTCATAGTAGTTATGTAAGTTGTGACAGTCTAAAAGCTCCTACCCCGCTTTGTCTTTGAGACAAAAGCATCACGCCTCGGGGCATAAAAGGGGCAAACATTATTAAGCTCAACTTTGAATTTGAAGTCAATGGTTAGTTTCACGCTCCGGTTACTTCACCGCCAGGACTCTCAGAATGACTTTGTGGCCTACTCATGCTCCTGTCAAATAAGCGCCAGGGTTGAAGGAGTCGGAATAAGTCAGCCCGCCTAATCCAAGTCAATTACTTAACTCCATATGTAGATGAAATTATTGGGGATCATCAGTGTGATTTTAGGCCTAATAGATCAACTATTGACCAGATATTTTGTATTCGACAGATAATGGAGAAAAATTGGGAGTATAAGGGTACAGTGCATCAGTTCTTCACAGATTTCAAAAAGGTATATGACTCGGTTAAGAGAGAGAGTTTTATATTATATTCTTATTGAATTTGGTATACCCAAGAAATTAGTTCGATTAAATTAAAATGTGTCTCAGTGAAACGTACAGCAAAGTTCGTATAGGTCAGTTTCTATCTGATGCGTTTCCAATTCACTGTGGGCTAAAACAAGGAGATGCATTATCACCTTTACTTTTTAACTTTGCTCTAGAGTATGCCATTAGGGAAGTCCAGGATAACAGAGAGGGTTTGGAATTGAACGGGTTACATCAGCTGCTTGTCTATGCGGGTGACGTGAACATGTTAGGAGAAAATCCACAAACGATTAGAGAAAACACGGGAATTTTACAGGAAGTAAAGAGATAGGTTTGGAAGTAAATCCCGAAAAGACGAACTATATGATTATGTCTCGTGACGAGAATATTGTACGAAATGGAAATATAAAAATTGGAAATTTATCTTTTGAAGAGGTGGAGAAGTTCAAATATCTTGGCGCAACAGTAACAAATATAAATGATACTCGGGAGGAAATTAAACACAGAATAAATATGGGAAATGCCTGTTATTATTCGGTTGAGTAGCTTTTATCATCCAGTCTGCTGTCAAAAAATCTTAAAGTTAGAATTTATAAAACAGTTATATTACCGGTTGTTCTTTATGGTTGTGAAACTTGGACTCTGACTTTGAGAGAGGAACATAGGTTAAGGGTGTTTGAGAATAAGGTGCTTAGGAAAATATTTGGGGCTAAGAGGGATGAAGTTACAGGAGAATGGAGAAAGTTACACAACACAGAACTGCACGCATTGTATTCTTCACTTGACATAGTTAGGAACATTAAATCCAGACGTTTGAGTTGGACAGGGCATGTAGCACGTATGGGCGAATCCAGAAATGCATATAGTGTTAGTTGGGAAGCCAGAGGGAAAAAGACCTTTAGGGAGGCCGAGACGTAGATGGGAAGATAATATTAAAATGAATTTAAGGGAGGTGGGATATGATGATAGAGAATGGATTAATCTTGCTCAGGATAGGGACCAATGGCGGGCTTATGTGAGCCCGGCAATGAACCTCCGGTTCCTCAAAATCCAGTAAGTATTATTATTATTATTATTATTATTATTATTATTATTATTATTATTATTATTATTATTATTATTATTATTACAGCCTGATCCGTTTGGGTATGGATAATATTAATTTATTATTATAAAACTATTATGATAGTAGAAAAATTTCTTGCTGGTTATATTATGATTAAAAGATGAGAGTTTTCACATATGACAATCAACAATACATAATCTGAAAGGATAAATGAAAATCGTAGATGAATAAAATGGCTACTACAAACCAACAGCGGCCACAATGTGTTCTTTGGTGTGCTAAATTTGAGAATGTTAAAAGAGTTCAAAGGGAATTTTGACGTATGGTGTGCGTAATGTACCTAAATACGATTCCATAATGTTGTGGTATCGAACATTTGTAGAAACAGGTTCTGTGTTAAATAAACATGCAGGAGGTCGCAGGCGAAACCCAGTACGAGAAGTAGCTATCTCTTGGCTTGGCCCCCAAACTCCCGAGATCTAACCCCTTCTGAATTCTTCGTGGGGGTTTTGTTAAAGACATTGTCTAGTCACAGAAACCCAGGAACATTGATGATCTGAGAGTAAAAATTACTCAAGCTTTTCAACAAATCACACCTTTTATGTTACAACGGACATGGACTGAATTGCATCACCGTTATGAGTTGTGCAGGGTGCGCAATGGGGGGCATGTTGAGCTCTGAGGAATCTCCCATTTTTTTAGGTGGGTTGTTTTACGACGCTCTATCAACATCTCAGGTTATTTAGCGTCTGAATGAAGTGAAAGTGATAATGCCGGTGATATGAGTCCAGGATCCAGCACCGATATTTGGTTGAGGAAAAACCCCGAAAAAAACCTCAACCAGGTAACTTGCCCCTACCGGGATTCGAACCCGGGCCACCTGGTTTCGCTGCCAGACGCGCTAGCCGTTACTCCACAGGTGTGGACTCTCCCATCTTTCAGTGTTATATGCACAAAGTTTCAACAAATAAAGTTCAGTAGTAAATGTTTTACGATGTTTTTATTTTATCCATACCCAAACGGATCACCCTGTATACTTTATTATTATTATTATTATCATTATTATTATTATTATTATTATTATTATTATTATTATTATTATTGGTGTAAATAATCGAAAGATTTAAATAAGTAATAATATATTACAATACAACGTTGGAAAGTGCTTTTTACAAAATCGAGGAAAAGTTTGAAAAACTCTGAGATTTTGTAATGTACTCCAGAAACGTGTTTTGTACATTTTTTGGACGACCATATTCTTAAATTGCAAATAAAATATATTTTGCATTGAAAATTTATAGCAATATTATTCCAAAGCCTTCGCAAAACTATACTGTAATGGTAACTAGGTAACAATAAGTACACTGTAATGGGTCTATTTCAGTATAGTTTTATGTTATGAAGAATGGTTTCCCTAACAATAAGTTTCTGTGTGGGAATTCTCTTTCAATGCCTAACAACAATAGTTGTAAACACAACAAAAAAACACGATCGTGCAAAAATAAATATTACATTGCACTAATATCAGAATGAAACTTTAGCAATCACAAATTAAATACTGTATGTTATGCGCCAGATTCAATTTTTTCGTCGACAAGGCGACCTGCCGCCTGGAAATTGTCCAGCCCTGTTTTAGAGATCTTATGTATACACGTTTAAATTATGTACGTCGTAAAGCAGCACTGAAAACTTAATGTTCATAGAATTTTAATTTTTCCGGACACCTTTGTAGAACACCCTATAAATGAGGTCATTACAGACCAGTTGGAATGTGACAATGGATGAGGGTTTTCCCATGCTTGTGAACATAAAGATTTGTTACGGTTTCCCCCAGGAATGCGCCTACATACAGATTCCAACAGAAAGCGGGGATTAATAAAAATGCTTGCGTGACGTGTTAGACTATCCTATAAATCGTATATAAGCCTATGCAATGATTTCAGCGTTTACATTCGAGTACGTTCCAGTTATGTGGCGGCGAAATGTCTCTCTCCTGATTATGCGACGTTATCTTAATTTTAAAATGTAAAAGTTTGTAAAAACTTTAAAAAAGAAAACAATGTAAATGTTTTCGTGTCAACATCGCAATAGCGAAATTAAGTGATATTCTGGAAGATCTTAGAAGGCATGTGTTTATAAATATTTGGTCACACTGTACACAAATGAATTCTCTTGTTTTTGATTGTTTCTTACAGCCACGTCCACTTTTAGAAGTCATTCAACCAAAAACCACAAACTTTATTTCCCACATAACAAATAAAATTCTCTGTTAATGTTCACAAAAATACGCAGCGACACTGGAAAATATAGCTTTGGTTTGGATATAGTTTTTTTATGATGCTGAAACGCATGCGTGTGTGTGTTCTTACGAGGAAAGTTATGTTCATTTCATGAAGCTAATACAATTATCTTCATGCTTTTATGTTCCTCTTTGGAACTTTTATAAAATTTTGTACCAAGTACAATTGTCTTAAATGATTCTAATATTTAAACCACCATAGTATTATACATCTATACATTTCTGTTAGTGTAGCGAAACTTACTGACGTATAGCCCTACCTATAAGATGCACAAACTGAAAATGAATTTCGAATAAGTTCAAATTAATTATTAAGAATAGTCAATAACTTCGTTAGGTGCTCGGCACTGCAAATCACTCAGAAATCATTTCACTTTCTAAAATGTATTAGGCCTACAAACTTGTGGAGTTGTAGCAATTTCCACGTCAACTCATGCGAACATTTTGAACATCTGCCACAGGTTTAGATCTTTATTGAGTAGGCCTAACTATTTTCCTTACATTAACTAGGTAGCCCTAATATTACATTCATTTAGGGGAGGGGAGGATATAGGTATATCACATCAAACTATTATTTTTTAAACAGATTTGTACCTTTATATTTTCTTAACTCGACTCTGTCGGTAAATGGGTCAACACAACTGGCTTTATATGGGTGCATGGGTGTCCGCCATCAGTAAAAAAATCGGGGTAAACTGTATCAGAGAGAGAGAGAGAGAGAGAGCCACAGTTTTAATCATGAATACGTCGCTGATAGAATTGGTGTTGAGGTAAATGTCAGCAGTGGCAACGCCTTTTAATGTCAATATCAGGCACAACAGACTCAGAAACATTGCACTCGCTCGAGCCGTGCGCCTCTTGTCCATTCTGACGTTCGGATTTAAGACGTGCCTTATACCACAGTCTAGTATATACAGTCACGAAGCTCAATACGCAGGGAATATGCATCCATAGATAGTTGCTAACCACTAGGATCGCTACTATCGCCTCATCACAGACAATCCGAAATAGTACCTGCACAGTCTATTGTTCCTAATACCCTCGAAACTCAAGCTTCATGACTGTATATACTAGACTGTGCTTATACTCTCTACAAAGTTGAGCATTCCTTTGAGGCACCCCAATCGATTCGTCTCGATATCTTCTATCATCTTGATACCCTTTCATCAATTTCATCTTGGATTTTTGAGCGGCAATCTTTGGCATTTTGAAATTCTGTCGCCAAGTTTCACTTTACATGCGCACCATTCGCTTGTTTTAAATGTCACTGTACAGCGGTCTATTATGCCTTAAAGAACTCATTTCAAATGACACCTCGATCATCGAAATATAATAATAATAATAATAATAATAATAATAATAATAATAATAATAATAATAATAATAATAATAATAATAACTTTTTTACCATTAGATCTTTTTCCTAAAGAGATTAGATTTTAATAATTTAGTAGATAATCCATCTCTATACAATAAAGCAGAAAATATAATTTCTGGATTGAGATTATTAAATCAATACAATACTGCTTTTATCTGTTCTTCTTTAGATTTTGTTCAAAGATCTATGAAAATTGTAGAAAATTCTATTGGAGATTTTTTAGAATATTGGGAACCCAAAAAAGAAAAAGAAAGTATCACTTTTTCTGAAATTATTATTATTATTATTATTATTATTATTATTATTATTATTATTATTATTATTATTATTATTATTATTATTTTGAAGCTTCGGCACTTTAAAAAATTTCGTTTAATATAGCTATAAATTTAAATAGTTTATGTGTCAATGTCATATAATCATTTTTATCTACAATTATCACACGATTTCAACATTGTTGTGTACTATGTGGTGCAAAGATATCAGCTGCCTCCATATTGTCAGCACCTAAAGTTTGTAATAAAAGGGGTCTTTTACTATTTAAAAAGATCTGTAAGTAAGTTTTGTTGAAATACAAAAGAAGAAAATAAATTTATAATGAAACTCTACATTTTTTTTGTCCCACCTGTAATATACCACCCGTAACACTGCCAGCAACTTAATTTAGTTGTTTTGCCAAGTGAATATATCTATATTTTAAGGATCTTGGAAACATTATTTATCACTTTTTAAACCTCTATTTCTTCATTAATATCGACATTAAAGCTGTGACAATAATAGAAGAACAGAAAATATATGATTTAACTTTTAGATATCACAAAAATGCGTTTCCAATTTTTGTCCCACCCGTAACAAATCTTAAAAATATTATTTCAAATACATTAATAAAATTTTAAAAGTTGAAACAACATCCATTATGTAGGATTATGCTTCATTTGTAGAATTCAAACATGAAAGGTTACATTGCATTATTTAAAGTAACATAGCAATTTGAAGTTAAAAAACTGAGTAAGAATGTCCCACCCGTTGGCTAATTATGGAATGACTGTACGATATTTTAACACCACTCTATGAATACCAGTGGTTTAGTTGGGCCGAAATGCCGTTCCGGAAAATAAAAATTAACATAATATACGCATGTCGGAAACATGAGGATGACAAACTTGACACCCAGTACGAACCGATTTGGTGATTGCTAAATTGATAAAGTGAATTCCTGTAAATATTTTTTCCAACTAAGTTAAATCACTGATGTAGATTATGCAAGAGATGATGTAACGACCAACAATTTAATGGTAGCTCCACTAGAACAAACGAACGAAAATTGACGTATAATTGACATTAATAGTACATTATGCAACGAGCTATAATGATAGTAATTAAGAATCGAGTATGGATATTTATGAAACGAGCGCAAGCGAGTTTCATAATTTTCATACGAGCTTCTTAATTACCATTATAGGCGAGTTTCATACGACTTTTTATGCTCGACCATATTTCTAACTTGAAATTACCGGTATTCAGATGTACACATTTTATTTGTAACTGACAAGATCGGAAGTGACCTTGTTCTAGGTCGTGAATTGTTAGATGTGCGCGAAAGTATTGATTTTTTCCGAGGAACAATAATGTCATTGACCTTGACGTAGTCCCGTTAAACGTGATAATATTTGAATATTATTTACAATTAACGCTAATTATTATAGTAACAGAACATAACCTTCTGCGACAGTATTGGATTTCCAGCCTCCGTGACTTTTCGCTAATTCTCTTTCGATTGCATATCCGAGAATAATCGATACTTGCGGTTTTATAGCGGTAGAAAGCTGATCTGTCATTGGCTGAACAGTTGTAACCTGAGTCGTCATTGGCTGAAAGACCTGACCTTTAATGAGTAGGTGTACTTTAATGACATGCATTAAAGGTCTGCTACCAGGTGTATAATTACTACATTTCGGCATGGTCGAGCATAAAAGTTTATTATGCAATTACAAACATTAATGTACTGTTCTTGTATCTCGCATTAATGCCTTCAAATAGGATTAGTGAATACACCGAAATTGCTATTAGGCCTAAAATGGTCAAAGGAATCTGACAGCAGAATGTAATAATAACCAACTTAGTGAATAGATATTAAAACGAAATTACAAATGACTACTTACTTACTCCTCTTTAAAAAAAAAAAAGTTCAGATGGTCGCCGCCTCTGAATGTACACTGTAACCTAACCTACATTAGTATACATTAAATGTCGCAGTGTGGCAAATGAAATTTTACAATGGTAAAATTAAATAGGGCATTTCGGTACCGGCATTTTAAGTCAACTATATCGTATCAGTTGTTTAGGTCTAAATGAGATAACCAATTCCTATGTAAAAATAATTTAATGTTATTTATTAGCCACAATGTTAGGAATTACGTTCATACTACCATAGCTATTCCCAAAACAGATGTTATTGGTACCGATTATCGTTGGGTATAAATGCCATAACCTTACATTACTTATTGGTCCAAATCTAGAAACCAGTGCTAAATTCCATAGAGTAACTTTCAACATAATTCTATAAAATTAATGCTGTGCTAATAGACTATTAGCCCGTTGTAGATTGTCCCTATTTCTTTAGTCGCAATAAATTCGAATGAATTTGCCTACTATAACAGCCACAAGAAAATGTATGTTTACTGTATCTTGACCACTGTATTCTAGACATTAGCACATTTCTTTTGCAGTCCATCACAATTTCAGTTGAGTTTATATTTTCTATCTGCATAAATGTGTGTTTAAATTACTAATAGGTGTACAAATTCCCATTCACTTACTAATTCAGCTCATTAACATACCACTCCTCCAAGTTATAGTTCATAAAATACCGCAACTGTAAAGGTACGACATAATGTATGCTACAAGGTAAAGAATTATTTTTCAATATATATCACTGATAAATGGCAGTAAGATTATCGTAACCTCCTGCAACATTTTTAGCAACAAATAATTTAATAAAACAGCGCATTTAAACATACTCTAGCCTACATTACAGCTCACAAGTTCTAAAAAAAAATCATACAGTAGATAAAATATGTATGCCACTATATAGATAGGTACTAAAATGTTTATATAATTATGCTGATAACTACTTACCGATTATTCTAACTCCCTGCAGCATTTGTAGTAAAAACAAAATTCTTCGAACTTTTACACCCACACTGCTTTTAGTCTTGTAAATACGAGTGAAAATACTACATAAAACAAAAACTTCGAAAACAAAAATGGATGGTATCTGGTATAAAGAACGAAAAAACCTGTGACGCAAAGAAAATCACAGATGGTAGTGTCCGCTTTTGTTTGATTTAGATTAGATTTATAACGTATGAGAGTATCATCTATTTCAATATGTACGCTTACTTTTAAATTTCACCCAAAGATGGATCTTAGTTAGCAGGCTTGGGGAGAATGCCATTTATTAGCCATTTCAATGACCTTTACTACCACATCAAAAAAAGTTGGGAGAACAGCAATTTTGGAATCTAAAATAGCTAATTGAAAACAATGAACTGATTATTTGTATAACTTATTAACTTTGTTCACTTTATTATTTTTTATTTGGTTATTTAACGACGCTGTATCAACTACTAGGTTATTTAGCGTCGATGAGATTGGTGATAGCGAGATGGTATTTCGCGAGATGAGGCCGAGGATTCGCCATAGATTACCTGGCATTCACCCTACGGTTGGGGAAAAAAACCGCGGAAAAAACCCAACTAGGTAATCAGCCCAAGCGGGGATCGAACCCGCGCCCGAACGCAACTTCAGACCAGCAGGCAAGCGTCTTAACCGGCTGAGCCATGCCGGTGGCTGTTCACTTTATTAATTTTGTGGTTTAATGCAATAGCAATCAATATCATTTCTCTGAAAGCTGAAACTGTGCACTATTAATGTTTATTATGAATACAACTAATTCTTTAATTAAAATTGCCTGTAGCACTTAAGCATCCCTTCGAGATTTTACCGACTTTGGTTGTTCTTGTATGTAAAAGTACAGAATAGTTACAGTACGGTATATAAAGTAAGTGTTTTATTATTTTTGCCCTCTATAACACCAAAATAAAAAAAAAATGCAATCTTTTAAATTATTATTTACTGTCTCCCCCCCCCCTTCAGAATCGAGGAGCTATTATAAGGAAAGTAAAGCCTCTTAAATACTTCCTTGCAACTATGATACATCTCATAACATTATGGACTCCAAGTTTTCCAAGCAAATAAAAAGTTATTGTTGTTGTGTTTGTTTCCAGAATCACGTTGGGAGCTGTGGATTTGAACCCATATACTGTGAAAACAAATGTGGCATGAAAGTTCAGAGGCGGCATCTAACTCAACACAAAGCAGCAGAATGCTCCAAGAGGCTAGTTCCTTGTCGATATTGCAGCAAGGAATTTGTTGCAGATACTCTACAGGTCCACCACACAAAATGTGGGCGCTTTCCTGTTGCCTGTCCAAATCGTTGTGATGTGTCCATCCTCGCAAGGGAGGATTTAGATTTACACTTAAAGGACCAGTGTCCTATTCTGGGCATATGTTGTCCATTTAAGGATGCAGGGTGCAGGTTTAAGGTGAGTATAAATAATTATTAAACTAGATTGTTAACAAAAATGTCACCTATTCAGAGTAATAAAATGAAAACTCCCCCCCCCCCTTTTACGGAGGGACCCAAAAGCTTGTGCCATAACCTGAGGCTTTCTATCAATTCAGCTACACAACACTCAGTTCCCGATGGAGTCCGTGATTAATGCTCCTCTTTTCCCTTAAGAGTTCTGCAGCTTTCTCAGAATGATGTCACCTATATGCAAATCCTGTATTGACTTGAAACTATTGAGTGGATAAACTGTCCAGCATTTGCTTAGAATTGGTTGAAAAAACCCCAACTAGGATTCGGACCCAGGCCTATTAGTTTCATAGTCAAATATACTGATCACTACTCCACACTAGTGGACTAATATGTGAGTTAGCCCTTAGTGTAGGAAAAATAAAAATCATATGAAAATTATTTAATTAGAAGAGAAAAAAATTTACAAACCTCTACTGCAAGAGAACAAAATATAAATGTCCAGCAGCAGGGAAAAGTCGTGCCTCTTTCTGTTTCGAATAATTCCTTCCACAGCCAATTTAGTATTTCCAGTTCTCAAATCTGTGTCAACACCAAGCTGATTTTTAAGCATGTTCTTCACATACTGGTAACAAAATGCTGAAAATATTTGCTCACAAAGATTTGTATATAAAAAAAAATCCAGGACCACTAAATGTTTAAAAGCTTTTTCACCTAACTTCTTAAAATGACGAAAAACATGATCCAAAACTTTTCAATGAACCACCACAAGTCTTGTCAACAAATGCTTCGAAATTCAAAAGAATTCGTTATCACGAGTTTCATTTCTCACGTAAAAAAAATATATCATTACCTTGAAGGTTGGTCTCTCAAATATGAGAAAATATTTGCTACTTGTAGTTAGGCTACTATACACAACCACTCAAAATTTGTCAAATGACCAATGGAAAATTTTGAACCTGTAAGAAAAGATCGTACTTCATCAATGGACCAGCAATTGAGAACCACAGATATGCTTCGAAACTTCAATATGAACACAACTCAAGCCTAACTGTGGTTGTCTTTTAATCCAGTCTTTCGCTGAACAAAATGTATAGTGATCTACCTCTGGCAAGTGCTGAAACTCATAATGAACTGATGGAGAGGCTTTCTTGCAATACTTACCTCGATACCTCGTCTTTATTTATTTAAAATCATTTTCAACTTTTTACTGCCAGATAAGTAACAGGTTGGATATGACAATTCCATTGACAAATCAGAATAAAAATAAATTGCAAAAAACGAATGGTGGGAAGATGGGAGAGGAAGAAAAGGTTAAAAACAGGTTTTTTTTCTTTTACATATCTTCCATGTTTTTTTTTTTTTTTTTGTAAGATTTTCAGTTTCTAGATTTTACATAATGTGAAAGAATTTATGACGATTGTGAATTGAAGAGCAATCCTGCCTCACGACTGCTTTGTCCAGCACAAATATCGCAGGATCGAACACTAATTGCTTTGCTGCTGAGAACCGTAGCATGCTGTCCACATTACTATTTTCTTCTTCTTTATTTTAGTTCGACTCTATTCCAAAATTCTTCCATTATTATCTTGTTTACACTAAAATGCAAATAATTTCTCTTTGGTTATTTGGGATGTCAATCTAGTCTCCAATGTGAAGAGCCAATGCTTTGACTGTAGGATGAAAACACAGCTTATTTTGTGTAATTTCCTAAATTAAATCAATAAGGATGATTTATTTTCTCATGAAGACACTATTTTAAAATAATTTAATACAGAAACACAACTATTGCATGAAATGCTCAATAAGTTTTTGTAGCTTTATTCTCTTCAGGTCTAATCAACAATAACAAAAATACAGGTTGCCAAGTGACGACAGAAAACAAAAGATGCAAAAACAAATGAATGAGGTATATAAACGATTGAATGCTCTTTCATATTTAAGTGTAAAAAGTATGTTGTTTGTTGTTTTCTAATGCCAGGCGTTTGACAATAAAGTCATTTGACCTCTTGCACTCCAATATTTTTCAAAGATATTATCATGGTCAACCACTGAAGCACAGATTTTGAGGTGTTCCGAATTCATTTCTTGGTTTGAGTTGCACAATGGGCAGTTAGGGGACTGATATATTCCAATTCTATGCAGGTGTTTGGCCAAACAATCATGGCCTGTTGCCAATCTAAATGCAGCTACAGATGATTTTCGTGGTAAATCGGGAATTAACTGTGGATTATGATACAGAGAGTTCCATTTTTTCCCTTGAGATTGTGTTATCAAATTTTGTTTGTTGAAGTCTAAGTGTAAAAATATAGGGGTGCCATTTGAAATTTCGAAGTGGAGGTGGCTGGGGGTGGGTGAAATCTAAAATGCAATTAGGTGGTTTCAGACTTCTCCCTCAATATTTGAATTGACGTTTTTTTGTTTAAACTGAATTCAATTTAAATAATTAGTTATTTAGACCGGGAAGTTTTGAAATGAAAGTTCTGTATAACATACCATTAACGGAACAGAAAAAGCTTTGGCTTTTCAGATTGGAGACTAGATTGACATCTCAAATAGCCAAAGAGGAATTATTTGCGTTGGATAAAGGCAGTGTTAAAGCAAATTTTCATGGATTACCTAAATTTTTCCGTTAATAATCGTTTGTCCATTGATGATGGTGGTGATGATGATGATAATACTAATACTAATACTAATAATAATAATAATAATAATAATAATAATAATAATACAGTGACGACCTAGATTAATTTTCAATTAATTGTTCACTCTATACATATGTGACATTTATTTCTGAAACTGCTATAGTACAGACTTGCTATGTTACAGGGAAACCGCTATGCTCTGGAGAAACATGTTGATGATAACACCAAACAGCATCTTGTACTCATGTGCAGTGTTGTTACCAAACAGCAACACCAGATCGCCAGTCTGAAGAGTGCACTGTCACGAATCTCCCTTAATTATTCCGGTAAGTAAAATCTTTTTCAGCCTAAGTTTCCCTTTGAATGCTCCAGAAAAACTTACGCTTAACCTTCAGCCAGAAAATGCACCTGTGCAGGATGTAAACGATTATCAAGATGTACAGTACAGTTCACTGAAAACATTGTCAGATCTTCACAGAAAATAGGGAATTATAACAGATCTTGCACAGAAAATAGGGAATTATAAAAAATTTGTTACTTATATTAATTTGCTGTTGTGAAATTAAAGCTTGTATAGAAGATACTGAATGTTTCTTATGTTATTATATTGCAAAGAAAACATTGGTTTCTAATGTAAAGCAAGATGCTCTGATACGTCAGCTTTCCATGCCCTTGCACAAAGGTTCAAATTCGGCGAGTCCAAATGGAATTAGGGTGGAAAAAGATGGGTTTTCTTGGGGTATCCTTATGGTCCCTACCACCATTCCATCGTTGTCGTCAACATCATCTTTTCCTGTTCCTATTCCTCCTCCTTAATAAAAAATACAAAGCTATCAATTTATTGTATTTCAAAATTGTAAGGAACAACATTTATTGAGCAAAGAACATAAATTGAAGCTGATTGACCGGAAAAAAAATGGTAACTATAACGAAAAAAAATTTTTATATAAAAATGGATAATAAAAATTAACTATTTACATTTTTCGTATAATATAACCTTCTTCTTCTTCAGTCCCTTCTGCTGCTAAGTGTCGGGTTCGCCTCTCTCCATCCATTTCATCCATTTTTCCCGGTCTCTACATGTTCTCTTCATCTCTATCATTGTTTTTCCTTTCTGTTGGCCTATTCTTTCTATTGTATCCTCCCATTTAATCCTTGGTCTTCCTCTTCTCTTTCTTCCTTCCACTCTCATTTCCATCACCTGTTTAACCTTCCTTTCCTCTCCCATGCGATATACATGCCCAAACCATTTCAATTGCCTTTCATTAATCACCTCTGTTAATGCTTTTCTCATTTTAACTTCTTCTCTTATCCTGTCATTCCTTATCCTATCTCTTCTGGTCTTTCCTACAGCTCTTCTAAGATATTTCATTTCCACTGCTGTTAATTTACTTCGATGTTTATCTGAGAGTGGTAAGCTTTCGGTACTATATTGTATTATAGGTTTAATTACTGAATTATATATCTGTACTTTTGTCTTAGTGGTTATTTCTTTTTTCCCAACTATTGTATTACTTATTTGATAATATGCTGATGTTGCTTTCTTTACCCTGTTCAGTACTTCTTGATCTACTCTTCCATCACTAGTTATTATTGTTCCCAAATATTTATAACTTTCCACTCTCTCCAGGTTTTGTGCTTCACATTCAATGTTATAGTATGTCTGCTTAAAACAGTGGCGTATACTGGTTAAAGGGTTTGGGCTACCGCTGACCCTATTATTACACAAAATATATCTAACAATTACTTTAATTTTAATTACTATGGTAAAACTAATAATACAAAATTATTACATTATGTTATATTATAAACTTTTTCTTTTGTAATTTCCTTGGGCTACCGCCGGTAGCCCGCAAAATACGCCCCTGGCTTAAAATAATACTATTATTTAATCAACTGTCGGAAGACAGGTTGAAACCTCATAAGTGACACCAAAAAGGCATCACTCATGAGGCAACTAGGCCAGGAGACAACAGGGTAGGGTGACCAGTTCCTTTCCCCCTCCATTCTATATATCACTGACTAGTAACATATTATACTAACCAGACTTCAGATGTATACAAACAATTTGTTCTTCCTCTGGACACATCGTCAAGTGAGATGTACTGCCTGATGATAGAAATACATATCAGCCAGAAGCTCAGAGGATAAAAATATTATTATTAAAGTAATATTCTTTCTCGGTTTGCATTGTTACACATGTGAGATTTCGTTATATTTCTAAATTATTCATATTTAAGGATTCACTGAGATGAAATTTGAATATTCTTAACCGTACAAACTAGATCTTTGCAAACTTTTACAAATCATGGTGCATATAAATAATCTCTGTACGAAGTTTCATCTCATTTGGTCCAAAATTATATGAATTAAAATTTTTGTAAATTTAAATTTTTTTTTTTTTAAAATCACTACTCCTCAATTTCAAAATGTTTGCCTGAAATTTGCTCCATATACCTTTCAAATTCCCTGAAACGTAGCTTTCCATTTACTTTCTTCAGATTATTCTTCAAGGACTAAGAAAAAATTTTATTTAGTCAAATACAAAAATAGATAAAAATTGTGATGTCTACCAGAAGAAAAAATTATTTCCCCCAAAAATCTTGAGATTTAAGGAAAATCCTGATAGGAAGTTTTGTTAAGCATACCTTTAAGAAGACCTACAAACATCATGCATATAGTACACGATTTAAAGTAGGAGTAGCATTTTTAGTAAAGCAATATGTAGGAAAAATGCAAATGGAGAAAATTGAAATTCAAAGTTAAAGGAACACCCAGCATGCAACTTTTCTTTCAAAAACGACGGCTGAAACAGCTGATGATGGGACTATCTGCATGAAAATTTGAGGACAAATTTTCTGAACCATACACAGTTTTTTAATGTTAAAGCCGAAAAATCTAATTTTTCAACAAAATTGACAAAATTTCACTTCAGCATATCGTTAAATGCAATTTGATATAAACTGTGTTATTTTTGTTCCAGGAACTCTTATCTGGAAGATCAGTGACTATACAGCGAAACTTACAGAAGCAAAAACAAAAGAAGGGATGGAATTAGTCAGTCCACCTTTCTATACTAGTCAATATGGATATAAGTTACAGGTATGATGCATTATATTTCAGTCCATTTATGGATACTGTAGAGTCGGGAAAATACTGAATCAATTTTTATATTTCGTTTTATCAGTTTTAATTCTTTATATTAGTTCCCATCTCAGACAATGAAGTGGCACTTTTAATGTGAAATCAGAGTGATAATCTTAAAAACTGACTCCGAATTCATTCCATAAGGTAACACACATCTCAGAAAGATAAATGTGTATTGTGCGAATTGAAGGAGGTGCTAGGATTGAGAGATTATGTTCCACTACAGCGACTATCAACAGATAAACCAGACATACTGAGAAAGAATGTGGAAAAAAATATTTAAGTTGAGTGGCGTAAAGGAGTGATTGTGCAGTTAGTAAATGAATTTGTTGTCATCTTCAAATAAATATTAAGTAACGGGCTAACAGCACAGTAAAAGAGAAAAAATCATTTTGACGTGATAAGAATTTTAGAATAATTGATTAATTCAAATAACTGTTAAATAATAATAATTCCTTTCCAGTTAAGCAAGTGCTCAACATGGCCACAACATGACATGATTAAAGACAAGTTTATAATAAATATCAAAATAATGAATGAAGGAAAATAATGATTGAACAAAATTATTTTTGCCAAATGGGAAAGAATCACTATGTCTAGTAGCAAAATGTAGAAATTATAAATGAACACTGAATGAAGAGTACAAATACATAGTTTTAGCAAATCATGCGTTCACGAAAAACAATTTTTCAGCTGGTAACATTTTTACCTTTGTTTTATGCCCTTCCAGATGAAAATATCGTATGTTTATAAACTTGTGAAACAAAGAAAAATTTTGTGTATACGCGAAATTTTTGTTTGTAGTACAATATCATTGGAAATTAGTGTTTTTTAAGATGAATAATAATTATTTTTTTTTACGAAATTTTCTTTAAAATTGCCCAAAGATTGGCATTTATGCCTAAAAATTTGAATTTAATATTAAAACCTTATTTCAATACGGATTTTTTAATTACAATATTCATACCTGATTTCAAGTGACTATTTTTAAATATAAAGTAGAAATAGTCTGAATGTTCTGTGGTGCCTATTAATTTATATTATTTACACAAGAAATGAGAGACTGTTACAAAGATAATTTTTCTACACAAATGTAAGTGCAGATAGAAAACTTATAAAATGTTAAAATGTAGATACAAACAACCTTAAGATTCCCTTGATTATACAGACTTCTGGTCTTATTGGAATATAAAGTAATGAATTTTGCATGATAAGAGTCAAAAAGCCATTTTTTTAATACGAAATGACACAGAATTTAAGCAATTTTATACCGAAATTTAAGATTTTTATTCACTAAAAACTGAATCCCTAATGAGGAGAAACTAAAAGGTTAGTGTTACATATAGATGCATTCCTGTTAACAAGACAGGAAATATCGACCTCTAAAGTAAACAGCATACTATAGATTAAGTGGAATGGTATCAGAGACTTTAAGGAAAATTCAATTGCACGTCATTGCTTGGGCAATGGGGAATCGTGGGTAGGGGACTGAAAAGAAAATTGAGACGATGTCATAAATCAATTGAGGGCCGTTTTTTCAAAACTTGCTAACTAAAAAAACTAAATTTTATAGGAGAGACAAAGCACTATAGTAAGCAAGTTTTGCTGTATGTCTCACTTATAGCAGAAAGCAAGTTTTGAAAAAACGATCACACTTTGACACACTACAATGAAGAGAAATAACCCAATTTTACTAAGATGCTTTGAACATCATGTAGTGGCCTGACTTTTGTTAACGAATCCATCAAAATCTCAATTTTGCAAAAACGGTCCTCAATTGTAACACAATGTATCATACAAATGATGCACTGACAAAATAAAAGAGAAATGAAGTCAATTCACAATTTCTCCATATGAATGAGATGTGTGCATTTAATTTTCAATTAAACTCTTATTGCATATTATGTTTCTGTATCGTTGCAGGCATCTGTGTTTTTGAACGGCAATGGTGCTGGTGAGAGTTCTCACATCTCAATCTACATAAAAATTCTGCCTGGGGAATATGATGCCTTGTTGCGCTGGCCATTCTCACATTCTGTATCATTCACCCTTTTTGATCAGTCAAGTGTTCCGGAGAAGGTGAGATGAAATGTCTCTCTGTGTAGCCTATTTTCCAAATACAGTGGAACTTCCAGTAGAGTAAGCACAGGATAGTCCATCTAAAGCTCTAGACTATGTCGCAGCTTGGATGAGTTGAGGGAGGTGTACTGCTGTACCAGAGGTTTTTTAAGAATTTTTTTACTACATAAATTGGTACCAAATTACCGGAATTACATTATTATTATATTTTTAATATTAAATGGGACCCATTACAGTACAGTAGTTGAAACCCTGGACTCCAGAATTAACAATAACAGCAACAATTTATTTTAGATTTGAACTGCATATAACTGTTATTTAAAAATCGAGTGACTAATGAACACGTTAATAACAATGATCAGTGTTGCCAACTTTGTGAGTTAATACCCATAAAGAGTTTACTTTTTAAGTCTGATGATTCTGATAGAGTACATTCATTTCATTCATTCATTCATAACGTTATGCCCAAGGACAGGTCTTTCACTGCAAACTCAGCTTCCCCCAGTCTTTCCTATTTTCTGCCTTCCTCTTTGTCTTCACATATGATCCATGTATCTTAATGTCGTCTGTCATCTGATATCCTCTTCTACCCCAAACTCTTCTCCCATTCACCATTCCTTCCAGTACATCCTTCAGTAGGCAGTTTCTTCTCAGCTAGTGACGCAACAAATTCCTTTTTCTTTTCCTGATCAGTTTCAGCATCATTCTTTCTTCACCCACTCTTTCCAACACAGCTTCGTTTCTTATTCTGTCTGTCCATTTCACACGCTCCATTCTTCTCCACACCCACATTTCAAGTGCTTCTAGTCGTTTCTTTTCACTTCATCGTAATGTCCATGTTTTTGCCCCATACAATTCTACCCTCCACACAAAGCACTTCAATAGTCTCTTCCTTATTTCTCTTACCTCGTATAACTTCTAGATTTTACCCCAAATTAATTTTCTCTGCATTTATTAAAGCAAAATATTGACATAAACATTATGGTACCGGTACAATTGTCTTTTGGAATTTTATATTATATTCTTGGAAGTTCCACCATATTTACGAATAAAAATTCAAAAGTTTATGTTCTTCAATTTTTAAGTTGGGCCTAATACTAAAAACAACTGAAGACATATTGTGTTGTTATATTTGCAGGCCTGCAATATTGTTGAAAGTTTCATACCAGATCCAACATGGAAAAATTTTCAACGTCCAAGCAAGGAACCAGATTCTTTGGGCTTCGGTTTTCCACGTTTTGTTTCACATGAGATGTTGAAGAAGCGGCATTTTCTCAAGGATGACACCATGTTTATTAGGGTTAAAGTCGACCCCAGCAAGATTGTGGCTGTTTGAATCGTCATTTCCTCACTGAACACTCCCACCATATTATGATGTTCTTCAGTGTCAACATATCTGATATAATTATTCATTGTGATTTCAAGTAACATTTTAGTGTACCTACGCAAATGAACAAAATAAACAAAAGTTTTATTTGTAACATATAAATTATTTTTAAAACATAATTATGTTTAGGGTTAAATAGAGACATCAGTGCTGTTGATAGGTATAGTAGAAATTATAAAAATGTAGAAGTAGAGCAATATGTTAGAAAATCTAGTGACTTAGAGAAAAATTGAGGCAATTTTGATTAGTTCTTTTAAAAAATGTGTAGGTTAAATTATATATCCCCAAACCCAAAAAGCAATTTTCAAGAAGTAACTGTGCTTTAAACATATTGAAAACTATTTCATTGGTCGCTGAGTGTCACGTACGTAATCATAAAAATCTTACGGTTTAAATTTTCGTATCAGAGCAAATACATCTTAAAAGTAAACAATATAATAAAACAGAATAACAAAAAAAGTATTCTCCATTGAAACTTGAACAATTTTTGCAACTCTTCTTCCCAAAATAAATCTCCACTACATAAAAATGTGACAGGGAATTCATAGATTCCCTGCAATTACGTGAAACGTTTATGCTCTCAGTGGGCTGTTACTGTGATATTTAAAATTTATAAGGAATTGGTTCTTATAAATAAGAATTGTGAATGTGATTCAGAATGAAATAAATGTAATGGAGTTTATGTGTTGTATTATTAACGATTATTTTTCCTTTATTTCTTTGTTGAATACAGAGTGGAAGGTTCACCACTGCACCAAAATGAAACTGGTAATAGATTATGAGGAGAGATTTGAAAACCTAAACAAGTTTTTTAATCATTCACCGTTTTAGAGAAAATCCTTGTATTTATGTTAAACATTTGGCAACATTACAGCTACTGCAATAATTCTAGCAAGTGCAGCCTGCACTGTTGCAGGGCCGATTACTGGTTCAAGATGATTCAGACTTGTAGCAGACATAAACAAAAGGACTCCTAGCAATCGTCTTCCCTCTCTCTTTAGAATGAGAAGGGAATGAGCTTATGCATTCATTTTAAATGGAAATACACATCTTGTGATGTCAGAAATAAATTGTAATAATTTTTACTGATATGATGTCTTACATTAAATTAACACTCCTGAAACTAAATTGTTCAAGAACACGGTATTATTTACATGTAATTTTAGACTGAAAAATATTAAATTAACGTAAATGTCAATACATCAAGAGAAGGACAGATGATGTCATTGCCCAATCTCTTACCTTCCCCTCCCCCTCTGCTGTACTCAGTCACAGGTACGTGATACTGTGCTACATTGCAAGATCTATTTCAACGATTTTCGCAATTATTCAATTTAAATAAATTCATGTTGAATCTTTCGTACATTACTTTTAACACTTGAATGTAAATAATTGATTAAATGGCGATCTTACTCGTGTTAATTATGTAAGGAAACAGCTGTAAGTCACACATGCTTACATAATTAACACGAGTAAGATCGCTATTTAATCAATTATTTAAATAAATTCATTATAACGGTTTAATTTGCAAAAAAAAAAAAAAAAAAAAAAAAAAACACGACACCAATTGTTCAAATTATTTTGTGCGAGATCTTGCGTATTTGCTTTGTTTCCGCACAAAACCAATCCGCAGAAAGTCTAAAATTCCACATTCAGTATTCCCAACCTAACACATAACAATTTCCCTCTTCTTACCGCTTAAGCGCGACATTCATTTTACTGCTTTAGGCTTTTAACATATTACTTTTAGAGACGTTCAATATAGTAATAATTATAAATTGGAAACTTACCACTGCAATTTCACCTAAATTGCACTGTTAATTATTGTTTTTAAATATTTGCAAAAATTAAGTAAACTCTACAACTCCACTAAAGTTACTGCATTCGTGATGCAAGTAACATTAAGGAAGCCGTGAAAAAATCAACAAGATTCCATAGACTGGGGGAAAAAAAAGACAGACGTATATCACGGCCTGCTGGAGTATAGTAAAGACAGAAAACATTTTAAAGCAACAATGTTGAAGATAGATAGTTTTGTTTTGCAAATTTGCCGTCATTGAACAGAAACCAAGATGGAGATTTCATTGCAACTAATTAGAAATTCCTCTTTCAGGTATGTAATAAACGATCTTCGCACAAAATAATGTATGATACACGAGCGGTATGTTTTCTTTCAATTCTCGGAAATTAAAAAACCTCAACTACGTTTCGCTTTTTCAAACTTTTCCTCGAACATGAAAACTTCAACATACCGCACCTGTAACGCATATTACCTATCATCTCTCGGGCCATTACAGCAATAGAACATTGCAAACACTGGGCAAAGACTATCTATTTTTTGTGCTTAACGGTGCTTCATCGAAGGAAAAGCATAATAAAAGTTTTGTTATATTGAACAAGTAGAATCACTTCTTAAATTTTGGTGCATCGGTCCCATTCCATTCTGTATAAACCATATATATGTATAAGTATTTACAATGGAACTACTGTTTTTCATCTAAATTGGTTCGTTAGAGAGCAGTCAGTATGGGTCTGTGATAAGAGAAATAACAAAATAATTTAAGCAAGAATGTAAGTGTATCTCTTTAGCAAATACCATAACGATCCGTTGCTAAGCAAGTGACATCAGAATAATGTGATGTAACTCACTGCCGTTAACATTTTTATTAATTTGACACTCGAGCATAAATGTTTCACATTAACGTTACGATGGAGAAAGAACCAAATTTTGACTTAAATTTATTAAGTCTTATACTACATAGTTAATTTTATTCCTCTACTGGGTGTTCATTTCAAAGTGTGTCATGACGTCACTGTTGTTGGGTCACCGATTTGAAGCGAGTTTCAGCTTATATGTTAGAGAAGTTGCCTATTATTTAAGGCGTTCTTCAATCTGAACTTGAGAACGTGTACGGTATAACTTGAACGTCGTAGCAACAGATGGTGGTCTGTACGGTCTGTGTGCTACCATAACCTCTTTCGAACTGTGTTTTGCGCCGGCAAGTCGTACGCAGGGTATTTGTTATCGGTTGCGTACGGTAACATTCCACAACACAAATCAAATGCTCCGTGTCCATGTTGACCGTCGAAGTTAATGTCAACAAATACGTAAGTAATCGTCTTAACCCTCTCCCCATATCCCAACAGTACGTATTTCCAAACAGTTCACATTCCTGCCACTACCGGTGTTACCGTACGTATCGGCACGTACTCTTCAGAATGAACGCTAGCCAACTTCTCTGCCTCTTAGATTATACACCTGAGCTGCGGAAGTGTAGGAAGATTGAATTCTCTAGGCTCGTCAGCTAGCCACATGACGGCATACAGCGAGCCAAGACACATTTTGAACTGAACACCCAGTATATACTGTACAACATTTTGAATAACACATACATTTGAAGGTATTAATAAGGTCTACCATTATAGAATAATCTACAGTAATTCAACGATGATGTTTATGCTGTGTTATTTCATTCCACTGTGGTGAAGAACATCGTTATGGAGGATGGTGTGAGGAAGTAGAATGAGAAATTTCTGAAAGGTGCAAAGAGGGGGAGGAAGAAAGAAAATACAATTATTACTTTTCTGTACATAGAATGTGATGTCTTTCCTGTTTTTGTCCCCTTCAACACATTGTGCATTGCAATACACGTTTCATAGCCTACAGCTATTAAACTTAAACCCAGAAAAACATAGTCTGAAGTGTGTAAAGATGTAGAACTTAGTTATGATTAGTTCAGTTTTCTGTTTTATAGTACAACACATATTTAGGTTATAATAAAAATTATTTGATTTTTGGTGTTAAATACTGTTATTACTCGTATAAGAGTGTATCTTGTGATTTTTATATCAGTGTTTTATTTATTGTTTTAACAACCGTGTTTATGTGAAGTCATTTTTGATGTAACAATAGGAGGAGAAAATCAAAATACATAACCAACAATTTATTGTGATTATTTGCTTGCATTCAGATTATAATCTGAGCAATCAATTTTGATTTAAACAAGGCATATTTTCCTATTAGTACCAAAATATAAAAGCAGCTTAAAATGTCACATGAAGCAGAAAACTCAAAACAAGTCCTCTGATGTATATCCCTAGGAGTAAAAATTATATTTATACAAGGTGATCAATTGAGGCTGGATCTGTGGCATGGCATTTTTGTTGCTGTGTGCTATCTTCTTCTGTATGCCGGAAGACACTGATACGATGATAAAACTGAAAAATAGCTGTGTGTGGCAGACAACAGAAGGGAGGGAGAGACAACTATATGTATTGAGTGCTTACCAAGGAAACTTTGGACAATACTGCATTTCTATTAGAACATTTTCCTATAAGAAATCTCTTAGGTAGTTTTCTCAACAAACAGGATTTTTCTATGGTGCAGTTCAGAAAGCAACAAAATTACTGAAATTAAAACCAACCCTATAAATTTAGCGACACATGAATTAAAACCAAGTGCTCCAATTTCTAGGCACAGAATTTGCAAATGATTTTGATGCATGTTTATGATGGGGAGATAAGACTCCTCTCTAATTTTCTTTTCAGATGAGGCCTATGCAAATTGTCAAAATAACGAATATTCGAGTGCAAAAAAAAAAAAAAAAAAAAAAAAAACAACAGACCTTCTCCATGAAGTGCCCCTTCATGATAAGAAAATCTATGTTTGTGCAAATGTAGGACCACTATTCTTTTAACAGACAAATGCTAGTAGATACATTATCCTGATTTTACTGTCTTTTTTTCAATCAGCTGATTGAAAAGGAGAGTAATATTGGCTTATTTCCACAGCTTAAGTCCTGCGCTGTGGCATCGTGGTCTAAGGCATCCTGCCTACAACTTGCGTTACTGAATGCGCGCTGTTTCGAGTCCTCATCGGGGAAGAAATTTTCTCATGAAATTTCGGCCAGTGTATGGGACCAGTGTCCACCCAGCATCATAATGCACTTGGGGAGCTACGATAGGTAGCGAAATCCGGTTGCGAATACCAGCTATAACGGCTGGGGGGGATCATCGTGCTAACCACACGATACCTCCATTCTGGTTGGATGATCGTCCACCTCTGCTTCGGCATGTGGGCGTGAGGCCAGCAGCCGGCTGGTCGGTCTAGGCCCTTCATGGGCTGTAGCGCCACGGATCATTATTCCACAGCTTAATATCCATTTTGTTTTTTTTTCCAATAAGTTATGATATATAGTTTTATTTACACTTACGTGTTTGTTATAAATTTCAGTCTTATAACTTATCAATGTAACAATAAACACAGAAGTGTAAATAAAATTCTTTCAACAGGATTTTGCAACAGCACATGTCGCCAAGGGAAAGGTGTACAAAACAAACCCACATAACCTACATGAACCGAAAAACAATATTCAATAGAAAATAAGTCTCCATATCATGACGTAAATCCCAACACATGGAGAATTTCTTAAAGTCAATGTCAAAAATGTATAGAAAAGGAAGGACGTTTCAACAACTTCCTGGGTATATTAGGGGAGGAAAACACTTTGTAACACTTTTATACTTTGAATAGTTGGTGATGGATGGCTACCAGCATGTGGAGGACATGAGCACACATGCCAAGAGCAAAAATGGCATGCCATGAAACCAGCCCATACTGATCACTTAATATTTGTTTTTTTTATATTACCATCACTACAATGATGGCATTAATGCTACTTAATCTGGATATACATCAGATTTGTACTCTGCATTATAACATTACTGTCGACAATATGTTAAATTACAAAAACGAAATCTTGTGATGGAACATCATGTCAGAGAACGTATAGTGACATTTTATATAATTCACAGCTCTTAATAGTAAGAGAATGAATGCATCACTTTAGTCTTTCTACCTCCTGAAATACTGCAAATTGTATATATGTACATATGGATTAATACACTAAGTAACTTCATACAGTTAAGATAATACGTCAAAACTTAATATTGCATTATGTAACCAACAAATGTAATAATAGAACCCTGGGTGATAGTGAAATAGCCAAAGATTCTGGGACTGGGTAAAAAAACTTTCTTGTACTGTATGTGTTATCTAGGTCAGTTCTAAACATTTAGAAAGCAGAAAGTACATACAGATTGTGGATTCACAATAACAATGAAACTATAACATTTCACATAAAATAACGTAATTCCCTCTCAAGTGAAAGCTTAAAGATTTTTTTATTTCATAAGCTAATGACTAGTGGTTAGTGATTGCTTACCATTACGTAGGTTCAAAACTGAAATGAGAATAATACATTTTTAAGGGTGATGAAAGTTATTTAACAGAACGATTTTATGCAGTCTTTGAAAAGGAAGATAAATTTTAGTATAAAGACAGAAATTTCTACTTTTGGGTTTGGGATGATATATTTATTGGAAACTAACATGACAAACCCTTAAGAGGAAAATGTTAAAAATGAAGGCAGAAAGTTCCTTTGAGTCACAGATCACAGTTAAAGACCCTAAGGAAGAGTTGCCTCTACAGAAATCTAAAAATATATTTTTAATATTAAATTACTAGGAAATGTTTCAAAATTTTCCTTTATCATACCATAATATTTGACACTGCTGACATCGGTAAGTGTTTTTCAGATATGTACTAGATCTCAAACTCCAACTATAAATCTGCATTATTCCTGAATGACGAACCTGGGAGGCAAGTTTTGGATGGGGATACATTGTTTCTTGTGTTCACGAGAGGTTCATATTCCTTTGCCCAAGCACGTCTTACCAACTTCTACAAGATTTCACATCTAGTAGCTTACATTAAAAAAATTGTTCAAAATGAAAAAAGAATGGCCAAACCACAATCTTGAAGCTCAGTTTCTCTCTCTCTCTCTCATTCACTCTACAATGGGTCATTAATTAATCTTTTACCACAAATACTGTGACAAGATTAGGGAATATATATTTATTTAACACAAATAGTAACCCTTATAAAATTTCCGTCAGTGAGCACCAACCTACAGTACCATTAAGGTGTGACAGTTATGTCATCTAGCAAGACTTTGGTGCGTGATGAACTTGTGTCTGTTTTTTCTCCTTTCAATAACAGTGTAATAGGAAGTAACTTTATTGTTCTATTTAAATAGATGACAATAAAAATAAATATGTATACAATCTCCGAGGTTCTGAACAATTAACAGGTGATGATATGTGCTCATCTACAGTATTCCCCAATTTTAAATCTGGTTCCTTTCAAAATAGAGGCAGTACGAAACATTCTGTATCACATATTTCTGACACTTTAAGAAACTCTGTCTCTGAAGGAGAACGCTCCAGACAGAATTAACCATTTCTTAACCACGTAAAAATTCAACCTTACATTCTGCAATGCTTGGAAAAGTGGCATAAGTCAGTTTCCACAAAAATTTTTTATGAATTTATTGACAAATTACGAAACATCTGCTCACTTGGGAAGAGAGACATAAGTATTTGTTCCATTACAATAATTTATACAGAAGAAAATAAAATCGACATAAACCAGTGTGAAGAGTTTTTGCATTCTCCTGTAATATTAACATTTTAAACTTTTGCTACTTTTCCCGAGCACTACAGAATATATCCAAGCTCTAAATGGAATTTCTCACACTGTCATTGCCAGAAAGCAGAGTTCACTTATACGAAAAATTACGACACAGAGCAAAACTGAACTGATAATTCACCAAAGAACTAGAATTAATGCTACTTAATCTGGATATACAGACTGAATTATGTGCTTCTTCATAGTCTCTTTACTTAAATTGTGAAGGCTAGAAGTTGATGATTTATATTATTTTATTATTGTGAATCCATTCTATCTGTTGTGACTATGTCTTTCTGTCATAGCTGGAGATAAGCCAAAGGGTATTTGTTCATATTTGTTGAAGACAAATATTGTATAGTCAAAAGGGATCTAGCTTAATACAAGCGTAATTCCCGGAATTATTTAGTTTGTGCATTGTTCAATAATTTGTAACTAGTGATGGGTGTGATGTTTGTAGAGAAAGAAAAGTTCTGTAGTATGAATCATACAAACACGTGTAATAAACATTTTATAATGAATCTGTGTTTTATTTAAAAAAGTTCTAAGAAGACAGTTTGCACCTTATAAATAACTATGATGCTCTAAGATACTTAAATGTTGTTGAGTTTCTTAGAATTCTTGAATGGAGTGGCAGGTTTAACATTTCTGCACTCCTAGCACAATGTAGAATACGTGCCATCTCTTCAATCATGTTTTAATACCCACATATATAGTTTTAAAATAACCGAAAATATGCTGTAAGTTGAATAATTTCAAGAGAAAAACTGTTCCAGGTTCCTGTCCTGAGCAAGATTAATCCAGTCTCTACCATCATATCCCATCTACCTAAAATCCATTTTAATCCCAGTAGGTTGCAGCATCAACAATGCCAGATCAGAGAGAAGACAATACTCCAGACGACGATACAATGCTGAATTGCCGATCATGTAAGCAAGACCTGATAGAGATGATGAAGCTATAGAATGTGATTGGGTCTAAGATGGACTCACAAAAAGTGCTCGCATCTAATCGGACAGAAATTAGAAGCCCTAGACAGGAAAAATTGCAACCTGATATGACCACAGTCTACTATATACAGTCGCGAAGCTCAATATGTAGTAAAAATGCAAACATGGGTAGTTGCCCACCACTAGGATCACTACAATCGCCTCATCATCACAGATCTCTCCTAGCAGATGACAAAATATGTTACACTTTCGTTGTCGTGTTCTTTTGGAAAAATTAACACCTTCCTTCCATTATTGAAATATTAAATGGATAAAGTTCATTTATTATTTTAATGAAGTATATTAAATTCCACCATAAACTCGAAGATACCTGCAAGAAATAGGTTAATATTATTTTTGTTTGTGCAAAACGAACTGAAATTTACTATAATCGCTTCACTCATTCAATGAACTATGAAACCAATAAATATTAATTTGCATTTCCCTTTACAACAATAATATAATAACAATAATAATGGAAATATGAATTAATGGGAGTAACTTACGTGTACCAGTACTTGTAGTGTAGGCTTACGTAGTTAAAGTGGGAGGAGGTTAAGCAATAATAATCACATCGGAATTGGAAATAAAACGTGATCAATAAAATTTATTGTAACAGACTTACTTTTTCTACGTCTCTAGTAAAGTAACAAATAAAAATAACAACAAAATTAACAGCTATAATTAAAAACATATCCTTTCAAAAATAAAAGTAGGCCTAAGTTGTCTGAAAATGTACAATTATTCAACGAATCAGCTGATACAGACGTAGAATTAGTGCAAAGCTTTTGTTTCTCAGCTGCAGGTAATAACAGAACAGGTTTATTTGAAACATCAAATAAAGTCGGAACTGCATTCCAGATTAATTTATTTTTGTTTTCATTCATAAATTGTGTGTTTTCGAAATGAAGAGAGCAAAACTTTATATTATTACAAAGACATGCTTCATTCTTTATCATTAGATCTTCCCTCCTGCTGTTTATTAACCACTTTTTGTATCTAGAAGTAAAATAAGAAATAGATGTTAGGATTTTTCTTCACAAGCATCAATGCGAAATACGCAACGACCTAGCACTTGATGGAAATACGACACAGTCCACTCTAAATCCAAAGATCCAAAGTCGACCATGGACAGTCTATTGTTTCTAGTTGCTAACCGCTTGGAGCGCTTTATCGAGAGATTTGCAAAAAATCACCTCAAGCTTCGCGACTGTATATAGTAGATTGTGATATGGCTATGTGAGGTTTGTAAACCTGAAGCACTAAAACAAAATAAAGCATACGAAAAGCAAATTCAGAAACTCACAGGAAAGCCGAATGAGCTAACAGAATACATCCATAAATACATGTAAGAAACAAACAATAGAAAACAGTTTCAAACAAATACTAGCCACCGAACTAAAAAAATGGGCAAACAGGGCCTCTGTTATAAAGAACAATCAAAATGCCGATCAGAAGCAAACCAGTAGAAAAAAAAAACCTCTAAAGCAGAAACACGGAATGAGAAAGACCACTTCCAAAGACCAAGGAGAGAACAACAAATAATCAAATACAACCAGGCCAAGACGAAAAAGCAAAGGAGATACACATCTCTCTACTGAATTTCAGGATGCAGACAATCCCAACAAGGATACACCAACAAATGACGCTGAAGCAAACTGGACAAAAGTAGTGAGCGGAAGAGAGCAAAAACAGCATATACCCAGAGCAACTAGAGAAAACAATCATAGAAATATAGCAGAGAACAGGAGAGAGAGACAACAACAACACATGCCCACATCATCTGAAGAAGACAAGCAGACAACAGAAGGGAGCAACGATAACAGCACGTCTTGACAGGAACGAAAGAGGACAACGGTCACATAATAAGAGCAGGTCAGAGAGAAGCCTGGTTATATATAGGGAAACTAGGGGTACATCCAGCAGCAACGAGCAGAGGTCTCCAAACTTACTTTTTTAATCCGTGGCACTACAGCCTGTGAAGGGCCTAGACTGACCAGCCGGCTGCTGGCCTCACGCCCACATGCCGAAGCAGATGTGGACGATCATCCAACCAGAATGAAGATATTGTGTGGTTAGCACGATGATCCCCCCAGCCATTATAGCTGGCCTTCGCAACTGGATTTCGCTACCTATCGTAGCTCCCCAAGTACATCACGATGCTGGGTGGGCACTGGTCCCATACACTGACCAAAACTTCATGAGAAAATTTCTTCCCCCATGAGGACTCGAACCAGCGTGCATTCTGTAACATGAGTCCTAGACAGGATGCCTTAGACCACGTCGTGGGACCCAAACTTACTTAGAAGAAAGCAATATACAAACTGTTGAGTGTGAACAACTGGAGACCAAAGGAGTGAATAAGACCTTCAGAGTAGGTATTTCAATGGAAAACTTAAGCCTTGTAGATCGACCAGATTTCTAAAAGTCAGGACAGTAGAAGTTCATGAACTGCCTCCCAAAGTACAACATACCATAAATGATAAGACACAGCAGGGTAATCTACAAGAATTACCAGACATCAGAAATTAGATCGAGAAGGGACACATAGAAGAAGCAGCCCACAGAATAAAATCCATGATCCAGTCGGCCCAATCAACACTATGTCTCGAGAGGAAATCACAGCCTTGGTTTGATGCAGAATGTCACCAAGAGCAAGCAGCAATCTTGAGGGTCCTCAATCAGGTAACCCACAAAATCTAGAACAATATACCGGCACCAGGAGGAAATACAAGAATCTCCTGAAGAGGAAGCGGGAGACATACCTGGAAGAGGAATGCAGGCAACTAATTGAGGAGGCAAGAGATAACCCACATGCCATATTGAAACGAAGGAAACTGACGTTCACATTCACATATAAATAGATTCCTGGGAACAACACTTTGATCTGATCCTTTATCAGAGAAAACTGGAAAAAGAATCTAACAGAGAACAACAGCCACAACCAACCACTTTCCACCAAAATAACAATACAAGAAGTCACATAGACAATACAAGACCTAAAAAACAGAAAAGCCGCCAGGCTAGATCTCATCTATAATGAACACCTAAAACAATTAGGAGATGTACGTAAAGAAACATGGGACGAACTTTTCAATAAATGCCTGGAGACAAGGCAAATATCAGAAGACTGGACGAAATCTAACATAAAAATTACAGTAAAACCTCGCTTATTACGCTATCCCATGTAATACGGTTTTTTTTTGTCCGGTCCCTGAACATTTCATATATAACGCCTTTATAAAATACCCCGTTTGTTGTGCTCAGTCCCGCATAATACACTATTTTTGTGGAATATTTTCGATGTAATTTTCAGGAATGTACTGCAACAGCAATGAAACATTTTGGCCATTGAAGTTACTGGTGCCATTAACCTGAAAAGTATTAGTATTCGACCCTTTACCTTCATACTATACAATACCCACCCTCTTGTTACACTCTCTTATTTGATTCTTTACCTGCGCACTTAAAACTTACATACAGTTACAATAATCCACCCTCTCGCTAATCCTCTCTCTCTCAAACAACATTCCTCACTCGACCGTAATAAAATTCTGGAAATTTTTGCTGGTCAGTTTGTTGTCCTTAGTGTATTGAAGTGTCTGTGAGTGTGATTACAATATGTGTTAAACGAAAAATGCTTTCTGTATCGGAAAAATTGAAAATCTTACAATGAGAACAGTATTCTTACTCAGAAACAACTGTCTGATTTATTAGGAATCCCATCATCGACATTAAGAACGATAATAAAAAATCGCGACTCAATCACTGCAGTTGCGACGTTGGGAGGATGTAGGCGCAAGAAAGTGAAGTGTGGTAAACATGAGGACTTGGAGAACACACACACGGCAAACAACTATAAATGACTCTTTTTGAAAGAATTAAGTACAGTTCATAACATACATACAGTATGGTAAATGTCTTTAATGTACAGTACAGTAATTACATAATAGAGTAATACTGTATTACCTTTCATGAATCATGTATTTCAATAAAGAAGAATGCTAATAGATACTATATATAAGTCAAAATTAGTATACCCGCCTAATACGCAGTCCCTTGAACAGCGTCTTATAGGGGTTTTACTGTATCTACAAGGGTAAAGGAAACACCTCCACAGTAGATTCATACCACAGAATTCCATTAGAAAGAACCATCTTCAAGCTTTTCAGAAAAATAATCACAAACATAGTCTCACAAAAAACAGAAACCAAAATCCCTACACAACAATTCGGCTTTAGAAATGGAAGATCAATCATCCAAACAGTTGCCACTCTACTAGAAGACTTTAAAAACGCCCTATGGGAACTGAAAGGGAAGCTATATGCAGTTTTCATCGATTACAGCAAGGCATTTGACATGATTGAGAGACCAAAGCTAATCAAGAAATTAGGAAACATGATTGGAAGAGACAATTACCTGGCTCACATTATCACAGAAATACTTGACCACAATTTAATTACTACCCACAATGGCACAAGCATTTCCAAACCCATACTACAGACAAACGATGTACTGCAAGGTAACCCACTAAGTCCAATTCTCTGCAATATTGCGACAGCAGTCGTAATAGGCATACTAGACAGCCATACTCCAACGACAAAGACTTGCAACTAAGTTTCAAATGACTAATAGACTGGGCAGATGACAATGAATTGAAAATAAATAAAAACCAAACCCTACAGATGGTCTTCCAAAAAGAAGGAAAAATAAAAATTAAAGACTCTATCTGCTACAGAGAGAAAAACCTGGACATCAACTATTTTAACCCTTTGATGGATTGTGGTTTCATTTGAATCCACCACAATTTCTCTTTTGTTTTAATGTCGTGAAGTTGTGCCACAGAACTTTCAAATAAAGCCACCTCCTAATTTGTACGCAAATTTATGAAAATAGAAATTGTTTGCAAATTTCATCTCTATTTTATGTATTTTATTTCATTTGACCAATATTCACCTCAAATTTGTTAATTAAGAGTTCTGTGTCTCAAAGGGTTAAATATCTAGGAGTAACATTTCAACACAATGGAACAACATTCGGACACCATGAAAAAGAAAAGGCAGTTGCAACCACTAGAGCTATAAGTAACATAATCCACCTGCAGGCGATCTCATTGGAAACAGCAATGAAGATTTTCCGAGCAAAAACCATCCCAATTCTGACCTACAAAATACATGTGGTATGGGAGTACCTGAAGAAGAAAAACCAAAAAGCATGGGAGAACATCAAAATCACATACCTAAACAGAGGACTAGGATATCAAAGTTCACACCATTCAGGATTGGTATACATATTAACCCAAGAATCCTTCCTGACAGAAGACTTATGCATGTAGGGCTCTGAATTCAGAACTCAGGGCTCTGACTGGCCTATGTCTGTGTTCATTACACAACGGAGTGGGCCATGAAAATTTTAGCTCTCCTTGGCAACGGTTTGTTGTTAATTGATTTGTATCTTTCTTACTAGAAACAAAACTGTACCAGAGTTTGATTTACTTATTATATTGTATTCACACTACATGCATCACTCTATTCCTGCCATCTACCGACGCCTATGAGAAACTTCTTGCTGAGAATATACGAAAGAAGAACGAAGTTTAAGAAGAATTCTACAGGACCAGCGCCATGACCGACAGGAGCTGGACAGGAACGAATCAACGGATGAGACATGTTATTGCTAGGCTGGCAGTTCGTGGATTTCATGACAAAGGGTGTAGCACAAGCACTTTGCATACGACAAATGACAAATTTTGTGGTACACATTGACACAAATACCACGTTCTGAACTGTAGCAGATGCACCAAAACAGTGACACAACTCAGTGCCAAAAACTGAACTATCACCCATGCACCCATGTGCGCAGTCTTTATTTATTATTTTAATATCCTCCAATCTACGTCTGGGCCTCCCCAAAGATCTTTTTCCTCAGGTCTCCCAACTAACATTCTATATGCATTTCTGGATTCACCCATACATGCTACATGCCCTTCCCATCTCAAACATCTGGATTTAATTTCCTAATTATGCTAGGTGACAAATATAATGCGTACAATTCTGAGTTATGTAACATTCTCCTGTAACTTCATCCCTCTTAGTCCCAAATATTTTCCTAAGCATCTTATTCTCGAACACCATTAGCCTTGTTCCTCTCTCAAAGTGAGAGTCCAAGTTTCATAACCATACAAAACAACCGGTAATATAACTGTTTTATAAATTCTAATTTTCAGTTTTTTTTTTTTAAATCAAACTAGATGATAAAAGCTATACAACCGAATAACAGCATGCATTTCCCGTATTCATTCTGCATTTAATTTCCTTTCAAGTATCATTTACATTTGTTACTATTGCTCCAAGGTATTTGAATTTTTCCACCTCTTCAAAGGATAACTTTTCCAATTTTCATATTTCCATTTCGTACTATAGTATGTTCTGGTCAAGAGACATAACACATACTTTGTATTTTTGGGATTTACTTCCTAATCTATATCTTTACTTACTTCAAGTAAAACGCCTGTTTTTTCACTAATCATATGTGGATTTTCTGCAAACATATTCACGTCATACGTATAAACAAGCAGTAGATGTAACCCATTCATTTCCAAACCTTCTCTGTTTTCCTGGCATATTCTAGAACTATTAGGACTAGGTCATCAAGATCTGGGCCCTGCTGATAACCATCTTAGTGTTGTAGAACAAATTGACGATAATAATCAATCAAAGCCTAAAAAATCCAAACAAATGAACAAAACAATATCACATATTTTATTCAGGTCACTTAACCACAATCATACGGAATTTACTTTTGAAGATAAAACTTAAGGTTATGTATATTTATAACATACATAATGTAACAGTAGATACAACAAATACACAAATACTATATATTAAAAATTTGGTACTTCAATATTTTAATTAGAAATTGTATGTCGAAGTGATTATTAATTAATAAACAAGCAATCTTAAAAAATTCGGATGGATTTTTATACATACAAAACAACAAGATGATGATGAGTACTTGTGTTACATGCCTCCTGACCAGTAAATCGTAGCTGTGTTGTTAGTAAGCTCAAAAATTATTTATCTTTGTTATATCAGACTTCTTGTGCAATTACACTGTTTCCTTCATGACTCCAAAAATTCCTTGCTATGTCCAAAATCACATTCCCTTCACTTTCGTGAGTGCCTCCTTCGAGATATGGAGGTGTGAATTCTCTATATGCTAGGCATACCCTGCGTTCGGTAACATCTTGTCTAAGAACACAATGTTCCCATACATAACGAGCTGAGCCATACATGACCAACAATGAGCGCCTTGGCATTGGAACACGCACAACAATGTCGGAATCATGTGGAGAGTTCTCTAGAGAAATATGATTATTAACACAAGCTGTTCCATTTTTAGAAATTACTTTTCCATCTTGATTTAGAACAGCTGGATAGGTCTTAATATCTTGAAGATTGTAGCGGCCAGAATCTCCCTGGTAGGGAGTCAAAGTGAGCACACAGTCTGATAACAGATTGACTGTAATTATTCGTTCACCCCAAACCCAGCAGTCATCTATGTGAGGGTCAATTGATGCTCCTCTCGTTGGATTATACTCCAAAGAACATTGCTCTATGGTCTGATAGTCATGTAATATTTCAACATCTCTAAATTTTTCTTGAACAAATTTCGTGAATGCTGGAAAACCATTGAAGTCACCAAGTTTTAGTCGTTTCTTCTTAAAATTACACTTTGGTCCAAAATTCTGAAAATGTACAGAAAAAAAGAAGTAATTATACATCTTTCAATAGTGAGCGAGTATGCTGAAAACAAAACACTCTGACCTCTAAGCTATGTTATCACCAGACATCGGATTCTAGGGCAAATGCCTATTTTGTTTCTTTAGGAGAAAAGTAAAAATAATTATTAATATTTGTGTTTCATGGAAATTGAAAGGTATTCAAAGAGTTTTATAGTGCCCTAAAATGCCCTAAAACGGTTATTACAGCCTAATTTGTTAATATTCGCCTAAAAATGCCTAACTCACTGTAAAGTTTCGCATTTTACTCTTACTTTTTATAATTTATACATGCATTCACTGCGAAATTTAAGGCATTTAAAAAGTGGAAAGTTTGCTTCACACCGGCCATGAAACCATTGATAAAGGAAACAAAATGTTTTGAATCTCACGACACTCGCAATAGATTTCACTGAATTTAACATGTTTGGAGGCATAAATGCCGACAAAGAACCAGCCTTAGTTTTGAAGCAGGCAACAATCACAACATGTGCTCCTACCGATTCAGAGATATATTATACTATAAAAATGACTGTTTTCGGTCTGAAACCGATTAGCTGTACTGCCCTTCAGAGTGTCATAAAATCACAATTTTTGGAGAAAGAGTGTTTTTGAAATATTTATGAAAAGTCGTAAAACTGCGAATTAGTAGGGTAAACCGTTACAAAATATTTAAAAGAATGGCCCTCCTAGTGTTAACACTACCAGGAAATGCAACAATAAGTGGAACTTTGCATTTTTGTCCAATTGAATCTCAGTAACAATGGTTCATTTGAATGCTGTTAACAGTTGCTCTTTCCCTCACCTTATTTGTGTTGAGAAGTTTTGAGCGGTAGGACGTTTTCCTGTGAAGTTTAACGCGATAATGCCGAAAAATATATGTGCAAAATCTACATTGATCCGGCAATGGCTAACAGAATATTCAGAATTTACTTATGATGCAAAAATAATATTCTGCAAGATTTGTAGCAAACAGGTAAGTATGTAACAATAGTTGAAATATATAAATTCTATTAATTTTAATGAATAGGCCTAAAATATTTATACATTGACTGAGCTATCCTGAGGTATAATTCTTTTTAAGACCACTACACTTTAACCTTTTAAATTCCGATAGTTAAAGTATTTGCAGGTCATTAAAATTTTGATTGTTCGAACCCACTAACTTTGTGATAGAAATACGGCAATACAACAATTAGGATTTTATTTTAATTCAGTTTACTTTACATTTTTAGATTTCGCAAGAAAAGAAGTGCCACCTAAAGCAGCATGTGCAAGGAGCGGCTCATAAGGCTAAAGCTCAGCAGAAAAATCAACTGCAACAAACTTTACTAACACAGCCTACTTCATCCAATCTCAGCAGAAATAAGTATGATACCTTGATGTGCCTAAAATGCCTATTTTCATTAAAATAGAGCCTAATTTTACAAATTTTGAGCTTATTTTAGGCGCCTAAAACTGCAATTTTTAGTGCCTAAAAATCCGATGTCTAGTTATCACTTATATTCGCCCAAGAATGTTTACGAATCGTTAAGTGAATCATTTGTGAAAGAATATACTGTAGTAAGTGCATAGCTTCAGTATTAGAGTCGCCAATGTTAACCTTTTGAGTGGGATGAAAATTATTATGTTGTCTTACAGTTAATCTTCTGCTTGCAACTGTCTGGACTCTGGACCTGTCACATATACATACATTAGTCTCCTTCACTGTGAGTCACATATTGCACAAAGATGATGATTTCTCGGAGTTGTGATTTTGGAACTGTAGTCATAGTCTGAACCAGTGACAAAATCGCAGGTTTTCAAATCACACCCCACCACTAAATAGGGATATCCTGAACTAGCACCAACATATAGCGCACGTGTACTATGAGGGATGCGCTTTGCGTGTGCATTTGTTTTTCGGTATATAAACATTGAGGATATATGTAGTGTATTAGTATATTAAATATTCTTAAAAACAACTAAAAATGGCAAATTTCTGTTATGTTCCTATATGTAAAAACGAGGGAAAGCTTTTTGTCTTCAATCAGGTCCCGAAATATTCTGAATATATGCTTTAAACCTTAAAAAATATAGGTAATAAAATTATAATAAATAAATAAATAAATAAATAAATAAATAAAAGTAACTACTTCAAGTAAGGAATTGTTGACTATAGTTTCATTTTGCAAGAGGAAAAAGAAAAATTAATAAAAACATATGCAACCTCGACAGCAAGCTGTTAGCTTAGATTATATGCAGTAGTTGTAGGAGACTCCGCATTTTACGCCTGCAGTAAACTCTCGATAAACTGGAATGTTTATTATCCAGGACAATCCCTAGTGAAATCCATTTCGTGAATAATGTTTTTAATGTACTGTAACTTAATTATTAAAGCCATGTTTTAAGTTCAAATTTTCAAAATCATCCCACACAATATTCAAAACTGCATGTCCTTAACCTACAAAACACACTACTAATTGTGATACTATTGCGATCATATTATATCAGCCTATTAAAAATTGCATTTGATCTTTCTGCAACTACAGAAAAATTACAAGGAATTCAATCCCTATATAAAAAAAAAAACACATTGATGGCTGCATATCCTGTTTTTAGCGTACGGTTCTTAAATACTAATTATTAAAGAGGGCAATATTCACTTTCGACATATTTCCTATTTTTTTATTTGTGCATATGTTCTCAAAGTTCTTGTTTAGGTTCATGAACATTCAATTTACTCGTGTATATATTCTGCATACTGCAGATTTCCCCACCCATCTCGGGGAATCGCTCAATATTAAACAGGTTTACGTTATTATTTATTGTAAATTAAATTAAATTATGAGGTAAGAAAATATTGAATTATATTAAATTATACTAGGTTATACAAAATAACTGTAAATATAATTTTGACACACACAGAAAACCTACAAGTGGGAAAACGTAATCAACTGTAGCATATGACAAAACATAGCCCTACAACATGTTGCTCCACATGGAACGCTCCTGCCATCTGACGGTAAAACTTCACATAAGATATCCCTATTGTAGTACAGTTAGCACCCAATCAAAGAATGGTACTGATCAGAAACAAGGAACTATAGAATTGAACCCAAATACTTCGTCTTGTGATGTTAATTCAATGTAAAATTCAGTAAACACACGTGATGTCTCACTGAAACACGCAATTCAGCATTTATTAAGTTTTTATTAAGTTAGTGTGATGGTGATAAGGGATGTTATTTTCTTGTAACACATAATTTTTTTCGAAGTTAAAACCTAAATGAACGATGTTTCTTTGTGGATGGCTTTATTTTCTATGGGATCGAATTAACGACAATGATCATATCTCTACTGTACTCAGTTTGCAACAACAATATGCTATCCTCATATGCTGTGGAAAAACAAAGACTTACGTCATGGTACTAAGAATATCTATGGCTTCATTAATAAAATATGTAACCTATGCTCTCCATTAAGAGTTGACACTTCCAAATTAAACTCAGGGATGGTTGTTAAAGGAGAAGTAATTCTATTCGAGTGAAGGCTGAAGAAATGTTGCCTATACAGGCAACTTTCTTTACAGCAACATACAGTAGAACCCCTATTATCCATGGTAATGAAGGGAGTGGGCTGAACAGTTAATCACAAAAATTGGATAATCCATTCCATAAAATATTTTCCCAAATTTAGTGAATAATGCTTAAACTTTCGTAATTTTTTTTTTTATTTTAGTGGATTATTTTACGACGCTTTATCAACAGCTTAGGTTATTTAGCGTCTGAATGAGATGAAGGTGATAATGCTGGTGAAATGAGTCCGGGGTCCAACACCGAAAGTTACCCAGCATTTGCTCATATTGGGTTGAGGGAAAACCCCGGAAAAAACCTCAACCAGGTAACTTGCCCCGACCAGGAATCGAACCCGGGCCACCTGGTTTCGCGGCTAGACGCACTAACCATTACTCCATACGTGTGGACACTTTCGTAATTTCCTCTGTGGTCTTGTATTGAACACGCTAAATAGTAGATGAGAAGTTTGCTGATATAAGTTTGGTTGTTAATTTTAGGAGACAAGGAAATTTCTTGTAATTGCTATCTGTGAAAAGACAGGAATATTGGAAGTCTCATACTGTAGATTAACATATAATTTATATACGTCATTCTTTATTTTTATTAAACTGCATAAGGTTGTGACTCCAATCTCGTATTCTGAGATGAGCCACTGGTTCTCATTTCCCGAAACCACTCAGTTATTTGCATTTTTTATACTTAGTACAACACGATTTCTTTTGATACTTGTGGAAGACATTTTATATAGAAGTTATACAGCACGATAACTCGAACAGTAATCCCTCTCTAGAAAAAATAACTTGTTAATATAATGTAGTCCACACCTGTGGAGTAACGGTCAGCGCATCTGGCTGCGAAACCAGGTGGCCCGGTTCGAATCCCGGTTGGGGCAAGTTACTTGGTTGAGGTTTTTTCCGGGTTTTCCCTCAACCCAATACGAGCAAATGCTGGGTAACTTTCGGTGCTGGACCCCGGACTCAATTCAACGGCATTACCATCTTCATTTCATTCAGACGCTAAATAACCTAGATGTTGATACAGCGTCGTAAAATAACCCAATAAAATAAATATAATGTACAATAGCATACGCAACATATTTCTGTAGGAAAAAATGCGAGAGAAAGACAGTTGGATATCCACCAATCGGTTAATAGGGTTATGGATAATCGGGATTCTACTGTAGTATGAAAATATCATGAGAATACTACTCTTACAGAATGCTGAAAAAAACTTCACAGTATAAAAGTAGACGAAAAGTACACCTTCCATTCATAGTAGGAGGCCTATTAATGTACTCTGATTTCATCATATATAAATAGTTTCACCGATCAAGTCTAGGTACTAGAAATATTTGTTGTAAATAATAATTCACCTGCTTTCTCCTTCCACTCTGAGAGGGAGCCCATGACATCTCATCGATTCCTTTCATCAGCCTGTCTTCTTCAGCGCAACTGAGGAAATCCAGCTACCAGAATGAATAAGAATTAAAAATTACAAGAAATATGTTACAAAATCTGAATACAATTTAGTAATTCTTTCTCTAAAAATTGTGTTACCTGAATAAAAATTCCAGAAAAATTAACTGATGTTCCATTATGATTGGGATGATCTTTATATAAATTGACATCCCACCCAGACCAGGCTTTGTTACACCAGGGACAGTACACGTAACTATTTCTATCCTGGGGAAAAAAAGAAATAAAATTAAACGTCAAAATCTGAGGCACAACTGCGGATATTCTGCATGACTTGAGCACATTTGCTGATACCTAGGTAACAGGAAGCTGAGGACTGTGACAAGGTTAGAGTAGGTTAGATAAGATAATCAAGTAACAGGAAGTCGAGAAACATGTAAATTACTATAACTTAATGTACTAAGAGAATAGAGAAGAATTTATTCAATTGCGTTGATTATATTATAAGTTACGAAATGATTACGGTAAATAATATTTAGGGCGCCATACTTAAGCAAACTACGGTACTGCTTTTGTAAACGATTATTCTCCCTGGGCCAAAAATACAATATAATCACCTGAACTTCACGTGCGGTAGTTTCTACAAAATATTTAACAAGATTCAAGGCCAATTTTGATATCTCCCCACACCGTACACGGGACTGACGTCTGATTTGCGTTTTATTATGAGTTAGATGTGTTAAAAGAATTAAAAGAAGGGATAGGTCGAAGAATGTGACATCAATATAAGATTACCTCACTGCCAATAGTTAACTTAGGCCTACCTCAAAATACTAAAAAGAGCAGATTTGTCTGTATTTGTGAAATGTGTATCGTCAAATGTATATCATCATGTTTACGAAAAGGCACTTTTCGGTGTCACTAATTTATTTTGTGTGCACAACGTTGTAATTTTGGAGGTGAGTGAAAGGAAGGTAACCGTGTTCTGAAATGTATCCAATTAAGTACGTTTCATCTCCCAAGTGTAGCGTGGAGAGATATCGAAGTTTCACCAAAATTCAGAGTTGTACCAGTTGTATTATCATTTGGTAAATGCGCTATTCTTGAATACTGAGATCATAGCCAGTCAATACAGAACTAACGTTAACCGGCTAGGTTATGTTTCTATGCAGGTAACGTGGAGCAAAGTGTCCTCTCTTACTAGTCTGTATACTTCTAAAAACGTAATACCTTTAGCGCTTTAGCCTCTATGCTCTCAAGTTTCACACAGCACCGTATTATACTAAATAATTTTATACTAACATTTTGATCAGGAAGATAATCTTTCCTAATTATACCAAATTCTTGTTCGCATATTAAACAAGTTCTTATGCCTTTACAGCCACATGGTCTAGTAGTATCCATGATTCCATAAAATACTACGATTTAATTAACATTTACACATATATATATCATTAAAAACCTTTACACACACTACCAGACATTACAAAGTATAATTCCTCCATGATGCGACATTCACCCCCATAGACAAATAACACGCCAATGTGGCCAGTAGAGCCAATAGTAACAAGTTTATATGGCATTAAGATAACAACGTTTACTAAGCAAAATTGTCATGAATAACATTATAGGAAACAGTATATGTCAACTGTTAGTATTGAACCTTATAATTTAATCTACAGACATATTTCTATTTATTTTAAATGAAATATTTTCATTCTTTTTCATCTCCACATTTGGTCTTGGTCAGTGTTGCAAACCCTAGTTTTACTTATGAATTCTGCCAATAGGTGTATAATGAATGGGAAAATAATTTATTGAATGAATGCCGTTAAGTACGAATCACGTACAGACTAGAAGTTTTATTAAATGCGCGTGTTCTTTGTTTGTAGTATTTGTGTTATTAAAATGGAAAGTTCACTATAAAATCCATGTCAATACATGATAAAGTTGTGATAATTACTTTCTTACTCTTATTTATAGCTCTATCTATCGGACTATAAATGCATTTCTTATTTTAGTACCAAACTCTGCTACAAATTCCGCGAAAATTAAACATGAATTGAGAAATTTCTGATCATGTTTGTAACAATTCAATGAATTTTAAATCATCTGAGTTCAAATTATTATACATACTTCAGAGAAACAAACGTATTAATTGTCACAAAGCATAAAATGTTTGACTATGACTCAGCTACATACAAAAATTCAGATCGTGTCGAATATGATACAGCACACCAGACGCCAGTTGGTTTTGAAAACTCATCTTCATGTGATATTTGCGCTCCAGAACCAAATACAAATGGATTTAAATTTAAGGTAATCAGTGAAAATGGTCTAAAATCGTAATGATTAATAGGCCTATATTAGAACATGTTGGTAAGGTAGACTACTGTGTAGATTTTAAGTTTTCTGACAATTGTAATGATAAATCACATCACATCGCTGTAATTATTGCAAAGAAAGATGTACTGTATCATACATATTAAGGTAAGCTAAAGACATCTCCTATGAAGGCGCTTGGACGTTGTATTGAAGACAGAACTCCATGCTTTCTTGGCCTCGGCACTAGAATGAGATGCTGTGGTTGTAACACTCTCTGGTCACCTTTTACCTCATGGAAGGGCCGGGGGTACTCAATTTTATAGAAGGCTGAGTGAACCTCGGGGCCGTTCTGTAAGTTCTGGCAACGAAAAAAAATCCTGTGAATACCTGGGATTGAACCCAAGACCTTCCAGTCTGCAGCCAACTCTACCAACTGAGCTATAAACTTTTTTTTTCCTTCGAGGTCTAGATGTTTATTTTTTGTGTACCGGTACTAAGCTTTATGTGTTTTCTCAAACTGTTTATTGCATGACCAAGCTGTTTATAAAATTGATAGGCCTACGCTTACTTGAAATTATTTTCCTTGGTTTTAATAATCTTATTTGAAAGTGATGCCTCGTATATAATTAATATCCTTATATAGTAAAATAATGTTTAATCTTTCATCTTACTGAATATATAGGCCTATACAAAGAATTCCTCGACTTTCTCACTATCAGGACTCTTAGTGAAAGGTGATTTCAATAGGGAATTAAAGCTTATTTGTCGGAAGCCAAATGATAGGCTACATTTGGCTGTGAGGGCAATGCTTCATTTCTTCAGAAATGAAAGAAGGAAATGTCAAACTATTCGATTTCCAGTCGAGAAATTCTCTGTGAAAGTTTTAGTTTTGTTTTATTATATATTAATGTAAATAGTTACAGTAATAGAATTGTTTTTTCTCATTACAGTATGTTTCGGAGGATAAATTTTTAAGGATTATGAAACACGTTAAAAGAAACAAAGTTAAAGAAAAAGAAGAAAGAGAATGGTTGGAATATCTAAACAGAAATAAAGAAGAAGAGCCCAGTTTTATTACACATCATAATGCAGCAGAAAGGATGTTAGAATATGACCTGAGTGAAGAAGAACAGGATGAATTACAAGACTATTATAATAATAAACTGAAAGAACCTGAGCGTCAAGTTGTATGGCATGATTATTTAAAAGAATACGAAGAAATTTTAAAGGACAGTGCTCTGGAACCTTCCAAGACAACTACACATATTCATGCCGAAAGGATAGAAGATAAATGGGATGTAGATAATGATGAGAGAGTTCAGCAGAAAGCCAATGAGAAACATATGCCCACTTCGAAAAAGAATTCTGATATTAAATTTCTTTCAGATACAGGTAATGAAGCACCACTAGAAATTATACACGAAGAACATTCATCGTCAAATGAGAGTGATTATTCTATGTTGAGCGATATAGAATACAATATCCCTCAAAGTCCAATGAATAAAAATAGGAATTATAATTCAGACATACCGAACTATTCCAAAGAACATTGTGAAAGAAATTTATATGTTGAACCACTAACCATTGTACCAAAACTAAATCTTTGTGAAATAAATAAAGACGTACCAAAACTAAATCTTTGTGAAATAAATAGAGACGGAATACATTCAAGAAGAATGAGAAATTCACAGAAAAAGATCGATGTTACACTTGATGGTATACTGAAAATGCTAAATAACATGCCTGAACCAGATGGAAATCAAGATTTGCTAAGACGACTCAAGAGGGCGGCTGAATTTTCTGCCCGTTTCTCGAGGAATTATCTGTATCAACTGAGACGGCAAGTATGTAAACATATTATTATTATATTATTTTTCTCCTCAAATATTAAAGTATGTAAACGTTTCAGTTTGTATTTGTCTTATATCATATATTCAGTAGTAGTTTACCTACGTCCTTCTTCCACAAGTCACGTCATCAATTTATATTGCAGTGATCACCACATGAAAACTTCATGGTTGATGAATCCCCTCCCTCAAAATTTGCTATGTCAGTGTGTCTTTGGCAGCCTCCAATAAAGACATACAGTGTGTCAACTAAAAATAAGTGCAGTTTATTATGTTTTGCAGTAGTTACATATTCAGTGCTTGAACGTGCATATGTTTTGAAAATATGCATGCAGAAAAAAAAATCATGAGACATAACAAAGGTAAACTTTAGATGTAAATTTACTGATCACTCAGTTCTGTGTAGAAAAAAAATGTCAGTAGCTACTAAACTTAGTAATAGGTAGTGCTTTTCTGACGGAATGGCGTTCAGGCACCTTTTTGTTGTATTTTTCATTACAGAACCGAAAAATGTGGTAATAATTCTGCAGTGCTCGGGAAAAGTGACATGTCAGTTTCCACAAACCTTTTTTGATAATTTATTCACAACTTACGGAACATCTGCTCGCTTGGAAAAAAATACATAAGTATTTCTCCCATTACAATAATTCATACAGAAAAAAATCAAATCGACATAAACCAGTGTAAATTGTCAATAAATTATCAAAAAAGGTTTGTGGAAACTGACTTATGTCACTTTTTCCGAGCACTGCAGAATTAATTATATATATTATTATAATGTACCGAAGTACATATGATATTTCCATGCAGATATTCTGCGTCATCATACGATGTAAGAGTAATGGAACGGAGAAAAATTCTCTCCGGCGCCGGGATTTGAACCCAGGTTTTCAGCTCTACGTGCTGATGCTTTATCCACTAAGCCACACCGGATACCACCCTGGCGTCGGACAGAATCGTCTCAGATTAAGCTCCAACTCTTGGGTTCCTTCTAGTGGCCGCCCTCTGCACTATGTCATAGATGTCTATGAACGTAGGACCGAAGTCCACACATGTGCTGAGGTGCACTCGTTATGAGTGACTAGTTGGCCGGGATCCGACGGAATAAGCGCCGTCTTAAATCACGAAGTGATTTTACGCATATCATATATATTATTATAATGTACCGAAGTACATATGATATTTCCATGCAGATATTCTGCGTCATCATACGATGTAAGAGTAATGGAACGGAGAAAAATTCTCTCTCGTGATTTAAGACGGCGCTTATTCCGTCGGATCCCAGCCAACTAGTCACTCATAACAAGTGCACCTCAGCACATGTGTGGACTTCAGTCCTACATTCATAGACATCTATGACGTAGTGCAAAGGGCGGCCACTAGAGGGAACCCAAGAGTTGGAGCTTAATCTGAGACGATTCTGTCCGACGCCGGGGTGGTATCCGGTGTGGCTTAGTGGATAAAGCATCAGCACGTAGAGCTGAAAACCCGGGTTCAAATCCTGGTGCCGGAGAGAATTTTTCTCTGTTCCATTACTCTTACATCGTAGAATTAATTATGTTTTTTCTTGAACTCCGTATAAGTCTTGAAAGTCTTAAAGTTGGACGAAAAGAAGGTTAAAAATGATAAAATTTCCGTGCACTGCACCGTAATCATTTCTCCATCTGCTATAATATATTCTACACAGAGTTCCACCACATTTTTCTCCAGAAGAAAAGCACTAGTAATAAATTTAATTAGACATATTCTGTGAATGATATAATGTGAATTAATTATCACACAAAATGGGCGACATTTCCAATAGTTGCTGTGTGAGTATCGAATATTAATAATATAACAATGAATGGGAGTAAATGCGCACAAATGTGCATAAGGTGAGTTTATTCAGTCTGAGCAAAACTTATTAAGCGATGAACATCTTTCAGCTATAATATAACAATAGTACTTAAGTTTTAATCTGGTGAACTGCTGTGAGTTCGCGGATGTAAGTAGCAACAGTAGTGGAGGCCTGACAGAAACACCGGGAACATTTGCTGGGACTCACTATAATAAGTAGTAAGTGGGTGTGTGAACAGACTTATAGTTCTGCTAAACTTGAATGTATTTTGTATCATAATACTTAATTCTAAAAGCAAGTGAAAGTAGATGTATTTTATTTGAAATTTATTTCTAACATTTTTCAGATGTGTGAACTGAAGAAACTAGTGAGAGAATCAGCAACTGTAGCTAGAGGCAGACACACCTTTTATCAAGTGCTGTATCAGAAAATTGCTATTGCACACCAGACAACACATCTTGGTTTGGAGGTTAATCATTAGCAATCTTATTGCTGAATTTCTTAACATTTAATTCTTCACTCTTTTCTTTTGAAAGTCTCGCCTACTTTTCCTTCCTCTCTCCTCTTCATATTTTTAATGTGTGATTCATTTGATTTCGTGTTCTAGCAATAAGAAACTTTGCATATCAGTTTAGATCTCGAAAAGTGAGGAAGAAGAATTCACCATGTGCCCTACAACTAAATACAGAGTATAACAGATAATTCTGTAGGACCAAAAAATTAATCTTTACGTAGATTCGTCCACAGTGCATATATACTGTGAAGTCCCGGCCACCAAGTCACTCAAATGAGTGTGCTCCTTGTGTGATGACATGACCTAATATATATGTCGAACCTAGAGTCTTTTGAGAAGATTAACTCCGTACGTAGATGAAATTATTGGGGATCATCAGTGCAGTTTTCGGCATAATAGATCGACTATTGCTCAGATTTTTTGTATTCGACAGATAATGGAGAAAAAATGGGAGTATAAGGGTACAATACATCAGTTATTCATAGATTTCAAAAAGGCATATGACTCGGTTAAGAGGGAAGTATTATATGATATTCTTATTGAATTTGGTATTCCCAAGAAACTAGTTCAATTAATTAAAATGTGTCTCAGTGAAACATACTGCAGAGTCCGTATAGGTCAGTTTCTGATGCTTTTCCAATTCACTGCGGGCAAAAGCAGTATCACCTTTACTTTTTAACTTCGCTCTAGAATATGCCATTAGGAAAGTTCAGGATAACAGGCAGGGTTTGGAATTGAACGGGTTACATCAGCTTCTTGTCTATGCAGATAACGTGAATATGTTAGGAGAAAATACACAAACGATTAGGGAAAACACGGAAATTTTACTTGAAGCAAGTAAAGCGATCGGTTTAGAAGTAAATCCCGAAAAGACAAAGTATATGATTATGTCTCGTGACCAGAATATTGTACGAAATGGAAATATAAAAATTGGAGATTTATCCTTCGAAGAGGTGGAAAAATTCAAATATCTTGGAGCAACAGTAACAAATATAAATGACACTCGGGAGGAAATTAAACACAGAATAAATATGGGAAATGCGTGTTATTATTCGGTTGAGAAGCTCTTATCATCCAGTCTGCTGTCCAAAAATCTGAAAGTTAGAATTTATAAAACAGTTATATTACCGGTTCTTCTGTATGGTTGTGAAACTTGGACCCTCACTCTGAGAGAGGAACATAGGTTAAGGGTGTTTGAGAATAAGGTGCTTAGGAAAATATTTGGGGCTAACCGGGATGAAGTTACAGGAGAATGGAGAAAGTTACACAACACAGAACTGCACGCATTGTATTCTTCACCTGACATAATTAGGAACATTAAATCCAGACGTTTGAGATGGGCAGGGCATGTAGCACATACGGGCGAATCCAGAAATGCATATAGAGTGTTAGTTGGGAGACTGGAGGGAAAAAGACCTTTAGGGAGGCCGAGACGTAGGTGGGAGGATAATATTAAAATGGATTTGAGGGAAGTGGGGTGTGATGATAGAGCTGGATTAATCTTGCACAGGATAGGGACCGATGGCGGGCTTATGTGAGGGCGGCAATGAACCTTCGGGTTCCTTAAAAGCCAGTAAGTAAGTAAGTAAGAGTAAGGCCACTAAGGGAAAGTACCAAAAGAGAAAGATTCGATCCGGCACTGTGGATTGAACCTCGGCATAGCTTAGTGGTTAGAGCACCCAGTGTGTAGAATTGGGGGGGGAGGGTCCCGGGTTCGATCCCTGGCACCGGAACGAATTTGCTCCAATAATATTTTACAGTATGCATGCATATATTTTGATTTAAGCTTCTTGTTTTTACCTAAAAAGGCGCTGGTACACCATAGTATTGCATATTACCAGAAAGGAAACATTGGGTACTTTTCATGTATCTTTTAAAGAAATTTCACCAACTATAACTAAAGCCATAAAGACTGGGTTGCCACCTCTCCTGGGCCAAGTGGTATTATTCCGGAAATGCCTGGCTTATGCTGTGTCCTATCTTAGTTCCACCAGAATGCTATTTTGTCCCTGTAGGAAGTTTTAAAATCAGCATTAGGAAGAAGGAATAATCAATCAATGTTCTTAATGTATCCAGCTGTTTGCTAACAACATAAAGTCCACTGTAGTCTATTCAGTTGTTTTTCACGAGAAATGAGGGGTATTTTGGTGTTCATTATATATGAAGAAGGAATAATAAAACTGCTGGATCTCTTACCTATAGCACTATTTCATATTTTTTCAGCAAACAAATATTTAGTCCACAACAATAAAATTCTATCCCCATATGACAAAGATCTGAGAAATTAATCTTAGAGGCTTTCAATAATAAAAGATAAAACATGAAGTATCGAGAGAGTTGGCTCAAACAGCATGATTGACTGTCACACATTTGGTACATATGACTTTTATATACACAACTCCTTACATTGTCCTGCCCAAACTTCGAAGAAAGATAGCAGTCCTACTTGAAATTCACTAGGATTGTAATATTAATAGATTTCTTTCATAATAGATTTGTTCAGAGGAGGAGCTGATTTAAATTGTTATTTTACGCACTCAGAAACGTTTCTTATGCAGGCTTACTTCCATCACATGCCGAGTTCTGTGAAAGGTGCCGCCAGCGAGAAGCTGAGAGATCTCCTGAACCTCACCATTGATCTCATGAAGATCTGCAACAAACTGGGTGTTCCACCTCCAGAAATGACTTCTGCACCTCAGGTAAATGTAACGGACTATTCAGTTACTTTGATTTCTAAGTGGATATATACTCAGTTTTGACATTCCAGTTGATTATTATTTAACAATGCTATATCAACTACTAATGGAAACAAAACAAAATACATGGTAGTCAATAACAAAAACAAAAATAATAATAAAACTTCTAAGTACATTGAGATTGATGATGCCAAATTTGACACAGTCCAGAGCTTTGTATATCTTGGATCACTAGTTAATAGTAACAATGATATCTCAGAGGAAATAAGTAGAAGAATACAAAGCGCCAATAGGTGTTATTATGGGCTACAAAAACAAGTTAAATCAAGATTGCTATCTCGTGGCACAAAATGTAGACTATATAAGACCCTAATAAAACCAGTGTTGACCTATGCATCAGAGACATGGCCTCTTAGTGAAAGGGATAAATTTAGATTGGCCGCATTTGAAAGGAAGATATTGCGAAGGATTTTTGGACCTGTAAGGGATGGTGAAACTTGGAGAATAAGATATAATAATGAATTATACCAGCTTTATGAGTCTCCCGATATAATAACATCCATTAAGATTGCTCGTCTGAGATGGGCAGGGCATGTTAAGAGAATGGATGAATGTGAAATACCTAGGAAGGTTATGGAATATGGGATTGTTGGAGGAAGAAGAGTTGGAAGGCCAAAACTACGATGGATGGACTGTGTTATGGACGACATTAAGAGGCTTGGAGTGAAGAACTGGTGGACGGTGGCTAAAGATCGAGACCGAGGAGAAGAATTCTTAAGGAAGCCGAGGCCCGATCCGGGCTGTAGCGCTATGGATGATGATGATGATATCAACTACTAGAGTATGTAGTGTCGATGGGAATGGTGATAGCAAGCTTTGACAGAACAGATATTTAAGCTGCAATACAATTTTCATGTTGTCAAGACGAACTTTATGCACATTGTGTGCGTTTCCTCTTATTAAATATAGACACGCCAAGTGGTCCAGCATTACAGAAAATATTTCACAGAACCAGCTCTGTGGAACCCTGGAGTTCCTACAGTTTGAGAACCACCGATCTAAGGGATATTACACCTGGGCTCTCGTTATGGAATGAGAGCTTGTCCGAGTCCTCATGGAGAAGGAATTTTATTATGAAATTTCGACTAATGTATAGAATCAGTGCCCACCCAGCATTGTGATAATTTGGGAAGCTATGATGGCTAGCAAAATTCAGTTTCGAAAATCATCTGTAATGGCTGAAGGAATCATTGTGCTGATTACATGATACCTCCGTTCTGATGAATCATCACTCACATCTGCTGAGGCATGTGGACGTGAGGCCAGTAGTCAGCTGGTCGGCCTTGGTTCTTGTCACAAAGTATGAAATATTATATTGTACGCTGTACTCTAGTATTACTCTATTAATACTAATATTATACTTACTTACTGGCTTTTAAGGAACCCGGAGGTTTATTGCCGCCCTCACATAAGCCCGCCATTGGTCCCTATCCTGAGCAAGATTAATCCAGTCTCTATCATCATATCCAATCTCCCTCAAATCCATTTTAATATTATCTTCCCATCTACGTCTCGGCCTCCCTAAAGGTCTTTTTCCCTCCGGCCTCCCAACTAACACTCTATATGCATTTCTGGATTCGCCCATACGTGCTACATCATCTCAAACGTCTGAATTTGATGTTCCTAATTATGTCAGGTGAAGAATACAATGCATGCAGTTCTGTGTTGTGTAACTTTCTCCATTCTCCTGTAACTTCATCCCTCTTAGCCCCAAATATTTTCCTAAGCACCTTATTCTCAAACACCCTTAACCTATGTTCCTCTCTCAAAGTGAGAGTCCTAGTTTCACATCCATAAAGAACAACCGGTAATATAATTGTTTTATAAATTCTAACTTTCAGATTTTTTGACAGCAGACTGGATGATAAAAGCTTCTCAACCGAATAATAGGCATTTCCCATATTTATTCTGTGTTTAATTTCCTCCCGAATATCATTTATATTTGTTACTGTTGCTCCAAGATATTTGAACTTCTCCACCTCTTCAAAAGATAAATTTCCTATTTTTATATTTCCATTTCGTACAATATTCTCGTCACGAGACATAATCATATACTTTGTCTTTTCGGGATTTACTTCCAAAATACTAATATTATATTACTTACTTACTTACAAATGGCTTTTAAGGAACCCGAAGGTTCATTGCCACCCTCACATAAGCCCACCATCGGTCCCTATCCTGTGCAAGATTAATCCAGTCTCTATCATCATATCGCACCTCCCTCAAATCCATTTTAATATTATCCTCCCATCTACGTCTCGGCCTCCCCAAAGGTCTTTTTCCCTCCGGTCTCCCAACTAACACTCTATATGCATTTCTGGATTCGCCCAATTCCGAGGCTTATTGTAGGGATTCGTAAGAAGCTGTTTTTTTACAGTGATGGGTTGTTAGCCCTTCGCCCAACCCCCAAGCTCCAGGACCACCCCTTATCGGCTGTCCATGACTGCTTATTCAATATATTCACAGCTACTCTCCATATCTGGAGGCCGTCTCCTCTATCCGCAACCTGAGGACGCGCCATGCCGTGGTATATAATGTTATATTATACTATATTATATTACTTTACATTATATTATACTATATCATAATATATCATTATTATATCATATCATATATTATTTCATTTCATATTATACAGGGTCTGGCAGAATGATCTTCCTGATTAGAAACATAAATAACAAGAGCAACATAGATCCTATTCAAAATTTTATTTTACCATCTTACAGAAGAATGTTTGCCATTTTGACATCACTCTGTTTTAAAGATGATATCGTCCAAATGCTTGTCCTCACGAGTTATATACTCTTCAAACAGTGATTGTGCGGCCTTCTTCCTAAAAAAAGTATGGCTCCATTACTCCAAATTGTACAACAGCACACCACACAGTAACATGCTAGCTGTGGAGAGGTCACTGATGCATTTCTCGAGGGTTTTCTGGGGACCAATATGAATTGTTTTGTTTGTTGACACAGTCCGACAAATGAAAATGAGCTTAGTCATTACTGGGCACAACAGTATCGGCTGGAACATTTTCCAATATGGTCTCGCAAGCATCTTGGCAGTTGAGCCAGTCACATTGCGAAGTTCGTGAACCACCATAACTTTGTAGGGATGGAACTTGAGGTCCAGGTGTAAGATTCGTCTCACACTCCGATCAGATATTCCCAATACCAGAGCATATCTAATGGCTGAACGTCATGGAGATGTGGTAACAGCATGCGTCACTGCTGCAATATTCTTGGGAGCCAGAACATTGCAACATCTACCGGACGACTTCTGTTTGAAAGTTGAACATTTTGTCTGACAATTCTCACCCATATCAGTAGGATTTTCTTATCAGGAATTCTTTCATGTCGACCTCCAATCACAATCTAAACATCAGGTCACAGGAGAGCCAAACCCTAGCAATTCCTGCCCATAGAACATCCCACTATTCATCCTCTTTTACTGTCTCAGTCCCCCGGGAGTGGAATTATCTACCTCAGAAGATTAGGGGCTGCCAGACAATAACCACTTTCAAGAAAAGGCTAAACGATTTCTTATGGGCGCAGTCAAATTGAAGTTATAATTGTGATCGAGTTTAATAATTTAATTTAAGTTAGGTATGACTATTTTTATTATTATTATTATTATTATTATTATTACATAATTATTTTATTGTTGTTATGAAGATAAAAAGAATCGTCATTGTATTATATTAATTATGTATTATATTGTATTGTATTGTATTGTAGTATTGTATTGCTTTGTATTGTATTGTATTAATTATGTTATATTCATAGCATGTAGTAATTAAACGCAGAATAAATATGGGAAATGCGCGTTATTATTCGTTTGAGAAGCTTTTATCATCTAGTCTGCTGTCAAAAAATCTGAAAGTTAGAATTTATAAAACAGTTATATTACCGGTTCATCTGTATGGTTGTGAAACTTGGACTCTCACTCTGAGAGAGGAACATAGGTTAAGGGTGTTTGAGAATAAGGTGCTTAGGAAAATATTTGGGGCTAAGAAGGATGAAGTTACAGGAGAATGGAGAAAGTTACACAACGCAGAACTGCACACATTGTATTCTTCACCTGACATAATTAGGAACATTAAATCCAGACGACTGCGATGGGCAGGGCATGTAGCACGTATGGGGAATCCAGAAATGCATATAGAGTGTTAGTTGGGAGACCGGATGGAAAAAGACCTTTGGGGAGGCCGAGACGTAGATGGGAGGATAATATCAAAATGGATTTGAGGGAGGTGGGATATGATAATAGAGACTGGATTAATCTTGCACAGGATAGGGACCGATGGTGGGCTTATGTGAGGGCGGCAATGAACCTTTGGGTTCCTTACAAGCCATTTGTAAGTAAGTAAGTAGTAATTTTTTATCATACTGGTTGAGTGGAAGAGAAGGCAGAATGTCCTTAACTCTGCCAGTTAAAATAAATTATTATTATTATTATTATTATTATTATTATTATTATTATTATTATTATTATTACTCTAAAATGGGTACGAAATTGCCACAGCAAACACAGTCACCATTTTCTTAAATGCTCAATAATAAAATGCACAATGTTCACCTGTCCATGCCATGATGGTAACTGAAATGGCATGGCTTGTGCTGTTCAAAAACATATGCCACTCAAGCGCAACTATTAAGAAACCTGTATGGCAGCCAATTCAAATCAGGGATATCATTCTGCCGAACCGTGTATTATATATGTTATGTTTACTTACAGGTCATCGAGAAGAAAGTGAAAATCATGATCACATTAATAACAGTGCCCACCACCACTATCTCATTAGACAATTTTGAAGATAACTTGCCAACATCACGCACTGTAACAGCCAGTATGATGACTACAACTGGATGCAGGGATTGGGAGAGTTGTCTGCGAACAGCAGAACGTAAAGTTCCGACAACTTCCTCAAAAGATGCATATTCAGTTAATAGCATTCCTTGGCGGGAGAGGGCCACGAGACTAGCAAGAGCAATATATGGCTCTCCTCTGAAAAAGAAGAATTCAACGTTAAAGAAAGTGGTTGGCTCTAAAACCATCAAGGTAAGGAGAAAGTACAGTATTAATTGAAGATTTCCCCAGAATAAGGTTGCAACCACAAAACCATAACTTTTCAGGAGAAAGGAAAATAATATCAAGGGCATATTTCATTATACATTCGAGCTGAAACTTGAGAAACAAATCACTTTCCAAGTTTTTTAAATACAATCGATCTGAAAGACTGAAATGTCTGACTGTACTACACCTGGATTGTTTAATTCTTTTAAAATCATGTAAGCATTCCGAACATTTTTCCAGCTACTTTCACCACTGAAGCTTCAATGAATTCCCCATCAATAAATTGTTTTATACATGGCCATACATGCCTGAAGGGAAGACTCCACTGAAAATCATGAAAATTTTTCCAAATTTTTTTAGCTATTTCACTTATTCAGAATTTATATTTTCATACCGCAAATGGATTCAGCTCAATTCTGATTACAAATACTCGTATGTTTACACTTTTTTAAAATTAAGGCTGGAAGGGGGCGTGGAACTTAAAGAGCTGTCAAAATTGTGTTTCATCGAAGAATTCTTTTTTAAAATTTCTGATTACAAATCTAGTAACTTTTTGTTGGCTCCCTGAAGTTACTAGATGAATGTAGTGGAGGAGAATATTAATTTACACAAATATTCATTTTATTTTCAAATCTATTTTTCTGTGTTCATTTTTGTTGATTCAACACCAACTTTCTTATGCCAAATATTAATCAATCTGGATGAAATTTTTACTGCAAGTATTTATGAGGTAGCTGCATGTTTCTATGCATTTATTTTATGAGAAATGCTGCCAGTTAAGAAAAATATCAATAAAATAAACTAGCATCATTTCTCACAAAATAAATGCATAGAAACATGCAGCTACCTCATAAATACTTGCAGTAAAAATTTCATCCAGATTGATTAATATTTGGCATAAGAAAGTTGGTGTTGAATCAACAAAAATGAACACAGAAAAATAGATTTGAAAATAAAATGAATATTTATGTAAATTAATATTCTCCTCCACTACATTCATCTAGTAACTTCAGGGAGCCAACAAAAAGTTACTAGATTTGTAATCAGAAATTTTAAAAAAGAATTCTTCGATGAAAAACAATTTTGACAGCTCTTTAAGTTCCACGCCCCCTTCCAGCCTTAATTTAAAAAGAGTAAACATACGAGTATTTGTAATCAGAATTGGGCTGAATCCATTTGGGGTATGAAAATATGTTGTTGTTTTCTAATGCCAGGCGTTTGACAATAAAGTCATTTGACCTCTTGCACTCCAATATTTTTCAAAGATATTATCATGGTCAGCCACTGAAGCACAGAAAATATGAAAATATAAATTCTGAATAAGTGAAATAGCTAAAAAAATTTTGAAAAATTTTCATGATTTTCAGTGGAGTCTTCCCTTAAGAGTGTCTGAGCAATCTCAAAAGATAAAATGTAACGGTAACTCGTAAGGACTATGTTATCGGTATTTTGCATTTTTGTCAGATTCTGTAGATATTGTTTCTTCCAACTGATTTTTTTCAAATCCATGAACTGTTTTCCACATTAACAGCTTCAAATAACACTAAAATAATTCAGAATTCTGTTTCTCCGAGGCAAAATATATATCATTTCTAGCTAGTTTTCGTGAGCAAACATTTAAAGTTTGAACGACTGTGTAAAATCAGTAATCACGTTTGATGGTGGCAGATCACATATTAAAATTAAAACTTCAAGGAATTTACGAAAGCTTAAACATTTTCAGTCACATTTTCTCAAAACGAACTAATGTGCTTTTATACCACTTTGCTTCTAACTCTGACTGATATGAAGAGATCAGCACTGTAAATCACAGTCCCATCTCTCGACGTTAAAGGGAAGTTCGCAAACCATTAAATGCCCATCTGTGCTCTAATCTAACAGTAACACGACCTTGATAATGTAAGGAAAATTAGATAAAGATCGTATAGCAAGATTTATTTAATGATATCTGTTATTTATTGTATCGGTATTTATCTTTCATATTTTTGTTAAGGAACCGGGAAGATACAGAGAGAGCCAGTAAAGTGCGAACCAGCATGTGGTATTTGTGCTATGGTGGTGATTCAAGCATATGTATACAGTTTCATTAACAATTTATAGAATAAAAGCAATTAAAATGTTACTTAGTTACCGATTTTATGAAAGGTGGTGAAACTCGCTGTAGCTCTCATTGAGATATGAAAGCAAGCTCCTCACGGACATTATGTTTCAGTTCTTCCATCATGTGTGAATTTTGTCTTGTATACAAAGATTGCACATTACTGTAGAACACTATAGCTGTTCCCATACCAGAGACCCGTTGAAAAAAAAAAAAAGTAAAATTACACTCCCTGTTGGTTAATTCTCTAGAAAGGAGGGCATAAGTCATATTCACTTATATGTGAACATCAAGTGATAAAAAATAGGTCCTATGATTCTTTTGCTGCTAATTATTTTCTTATCATTTAGGGGCACTTCATGAAGGATATTTTTGCTTTTCAGAGTTATTTTGTGAGTTCACATAGCCATGGAAGTGAAACCAAGTCTCGTGCGAGAAAAATATTAAACATGACTATTTTTCCATTATGTACATTATTCAGAATCCACTCACAAAATGTGTGCCTACGTACAGGATCACCTGATTGACGTTCATGTGCTACAATTATATTACAAGATTTACAGCTTTTATTTTAACAATTTTGTAGCTCTTTACACAGAACCACAAGAAATTTACACTTGTTATGGAAAGGTCGTATGGATATTTTAGAAGAATTTTCACTAATTTACTGATGAGACCTTTATAGTTGCATTACTGCCACTTTTCAATAGCCACTCATGACAACGAGTATAATAATAATAATAATAATAATAATAATAATAATAATAATGATGATGATTTATTTTAGCTGGCAGAATTAAGGCCGTAAGGCTTTCTCTTCCACTCAACCAGCAAAAAGTATATATGTTGTTGTTGTTGTTTTCTAATGCCAGGCATTTGACAATGAAGTCATTTGACCTCTTGCACTCCAATATTTTTCAAAGATATTATCATGACCAGCCACTGAAGCACAGATTTTGAGGTGTTCCGAATCCATTTCTTGGTTTGAGTTGCACAATGGACAGTTAGGGGACTGATATATTCCAATTCTATGCAGATGTTTGGCCAAACAATCATGGCTTGTTGCCAATCTAAATGCAGCTACAGACGATTTTCGTGGTAAATCGGGAATTAACTGTGGATTTCGATACAGAGAGTTCCAATTTTTCCCATGGGATTGTGTTATTAAATTTTGTTTGTTGAAGTCTAAGTATGTAGATTTAATAAATCTTTTCACAGAGTAATACGTAGATTTAAACAGATCTGTAAGTAGCAGTGCTGCCCTTCTTTGCTAAAGCATCCGCATTCTCATTTCCCAGGATTCCACAATGGAATGGTATCCATTGGAATACAATTCTTTTATTGAGTGATATTAATTGAGAGAGCATTTTAGTTATTTCTGCTGTTTGAGATGAAGGTGTGTGTTTAGAGACTATTGATAGAATAGCTGCTTTTGAGTCTGACAATATAACTGCATTCCTAAATTTATTGATGTGGCATAGAAGATTCCTGAGACTTTCCCTTATTGCAATGATTTCACCATCAAAACTTGTTGTTCCATATCCAAGAGATCTATAAAGTGAGAAGAGACAGCACATAACACCTGCACCGGCACCTTGTATATATACATATGCATGAACTTACAAAGAATTCAACAATTTGATTTAGATGAGAGTTAGATGTATACAAGAGTTATTTACGAATTAAACAACAAAATACTATGAACTATTAATTAAACACTGAAATAAACTGTGTAGCAGAATTAAGCTAAAATACATAGAATGTTAATATATTTCAAATAATATTAGATAATAGAAAGAGATTATTACGAGACAATTTTGAAAATACAGCACTATCGGGATGATGTCTAAAGAAAGAAGTAACAATGTAGTCAGTGATAGTTTAAATCAGTATGATTGGAGTGAAATGCTAATAAGGTTATCTTTTAAGCTGTTTTTAAAGGTGTTTATTGTCTTACAGCCCCTAATACTTTGTGACAAGGAATTCCATTGACGCGAGGTGGATACTGTAAAAGATGATGAATAACAAGATGTTCTATACTTAGTATAGTGATCAAAAATAGCACAAATCACCGAGCATTAGTGGTTCACACTTTAGTGGCTCTTCTTATTATATTCTGGCCTCTGTACCAAAAGTATAACCTCTTATAATTTATACTGATAATAGTATTTGATGTTAACTAGTCCTGCAATGTCTAACAACTAACAGAATATTTTTCATGTGATGCAGAAACCCACTAATGCACTTAAAAGCACGCTTACCGAATCATACAAAAACATGGACACTGTCAAGAAATCACCAGCTGCACCTCTTCCTTCCCCTCCATTTCCAGCTTCTCCTTTACCCGAAAGGAAAGCAACTTCAAAACTGCACAACATGGAAGAAGTAAAATGTGGTGATAACATTAGAACTGCAGTTGAATCATTTCCTCTTGATGTTCAGGTTCAGGTAACTCTTAATTTAAATATGTTGTTATTCTAGTTTCACAAAGTTATTGAATTTAGTGGTAAATATATAAATGACGTGTTTAAAATTTTAAATATCCAATAACTACAAGAAAGGTGACTATGTTAATTCAAAATTTCTTCAGCTAAGTCTCCAGAAAGTCGAAAATCTAGATACCTAATCATAATATTCACTAGGAAAAAGTCGACCTGGGTGGCACAAGAGTAGAGTGCTGGCCTTCTGTGCCCGAGGTTGCGGGTTCGATCCCAGCCTAGGTCGATGACATTTAAGTGTGCTTAAATGCGGCAGGATCATGTCAGTAGATTTACTGGCATATAAAAGAATTTCTGCAGGACAAGAATCCAGCACACCGGCAAAGTTGTTAAAATATAATTTATAATTTTATTTCACTAGGAAAAACAGATTTCATTGAAAATTTAGTTATTCAATGAAACCTGACAGACAGATATATAAATTACATTCCATTGAAAGTTTAGATATCCAGAATTCACCAGCGAGATGACGAAATTCCATTTGAAAGTTTAGATGTCCAATAACACTAGAAAGACTTCACAGAAAGTTTATTGTTCAATAATGAGTATAAATATTTCATTATAAGTTTAGAAAGTTTAGTTTCCATTGATATCCTATAACTACTTTTTTGCACTAGGAGAGCTCTTAATTTGCTCTTATTTGCCCCAACTCCACGAGCGTGGCTCATAGATGTCACTAGTTCCAAGAAGCATAGACCACTTATGTTCAATAACTACTGGAAAGATAGATTCCATTGAAAATTTAGATATTAAATAATCACTGCAAAAATTATTAGATTCACTTGAATGTTTAGACATACAATGTTTACCAGCAGAAAGATGAATGCATTTCATTTGAAAATTTAGATATCCAATAACCACTAAAAATACTTCCATTAAAGTTTACATATTCATTTGTAATTAGAAACATTTTATTAAAAATTTAGATCTTCAATAATCATTAAAAAGATGGTAGGATTCCATTAATGTCCAATAACTACGTACTAAAAAAATGGTTGGTATATTCAATATTGAATATGGTAAGTTACTTAGATATAAAAAATCCACTAGAACAATAGAAAGTTAGATGATCGCTAGAAAAATGATTAGATATCTTTGAAAGTTTAACAATCTAGTAATTACTAATTAATATTTTTCAGAAATAATTCTGTCGAATTGTTTAAAGTGGGAGGGGGAAGAAGAAAAAATATATCATTCTGGAATAACTTTTTAAATGTATACATGCTTCATGAGCGTTAATAAGGTGCATTTCTAAATTAATAATTAAATCTCAAATACGATTTTCAGGAAGAAGATCCCCATCAAAAACGTTGCACAGAAACTAAAAAGTGTGACTCAACATCGCATCTAGTGGAACACATCTCTAGCAAAGTTCTAGATAGATGTGCAAAAGAATTACGGAACAATTTCGAAACATACATGACTGGAATTGTAGATAACATTGATGAGGTAAGAAGTTACATGTTGATAGCAAAATATAAGATCCTGACCAGTGGCGGCTCATGATAAAATATTATGTGTGTTCATAATTTTGTGGTTCCAAAATCGAAGAGAATTTGAAATCGTACGTTTAGTCTAATATGTTGTTGTTGTTTTCTAATGCCAGGCATTTGACAATAAAGTCATTTGACCTCTTGCACTCCAATATTTTTCAAAGATATTATCATGACTAGCCACTGAAGCACAGATTTTGAGATGTTCCGAATCCATTTCTTGGTTTGAGTTGCACAATGGGCAGTTAGGGGACTGATATATTCCAATTCTATGCAGGTGTTTGGCCAAACAATCATGGCCTGTTGCCAATCTAAATGCAGCTACAGACGATTTTCGTGGTAAATCGGGAATTAACTGTGGATTTTGATGCAGAGAGTTCCATTTTTTCCCTTGGGATTGAGTTATCAAATTTTGTTTGTTGAAGTCTAAGTATGTAGATTTAATAAATCTCTTCACAGAGTAATACGTAGATTTAGTAACAGGTCTGTAAGTAGCAGTGCTGCCCTTCTTTGCTAAAGCATCCACATTCTCGTTTCCCAGGATTCCACAATGGGATGGTATCCATTGGAATACAATTCTTTTATTGCGTGATATTAATTGAGAGAGCATTTTAGTTATTTCTGCTGTTTGAGATGAAGGTGTGTGTTTAAAGACAATTGATAGAAAAGCTGCTTTGGAGTCTGACAATATAACTGCATTCCTAAATTTATTGATGTGCCATAGAAGATTCCTGAGACATTCACTTATTGCAATGATTTCACCATCAAAACTTGTTGTTCCATATCCAAGAGATCTATAAAGTGAGAAGAGACAGCATGTAACACCTGCACCGGCACCTTGTTCTCTGGAGATCAAGGATCCGTTGGTGTATAAATGAAGCCAGTTTTGTGGAGGGTACCTAATATTAATTGTCTCTAAAGACAATTGTTTCAGTATTTCAGTGTTTACTTCTGATTTCAGTATTTCTTCTGTTAAATTTAGATTATATTATATATTTAATAGAGTTAAAGGGTTTGGTTTAATTTGTAAGTTTTCTTTTAAATTCGGGATATTGATTTTCTGTTTTAATTCTTGAACAATGGATATGAAACTTTTTTGAGTTTTCAATCTACAGAGAGAACTGTATGAATGCCAATTGTGTTTAGTCTAATATGAAATGTCATGATTCCAATGTTTCACTATCGAAAAAAAAAAAACCGTATATAAATTCAAAACAACATATAATAATAATAATAATAATAATAATAATAATAATAATAATAATAATAACAATAATGAAGCTCAGTCTTTTTATTTCCAATTTTTCTTGGTAAGCCAGTTTACCCAGTTCTTTACTGTTCAAAATTACTTGAACAGAGTTCATTGTTTACATTTGTTAAAAATGAATATTTTGTTGGACTATCGAATCTATGCCCCTTCAGCGCTGTCGTCGTTCTTGGAAAAGTTAACGCCTCTACTCACCCCATTCCACCCGTTTCTCTCCCACTACGTCAAACAGCAGGCCACGAACCTTGCCGAATAGGGATATTGCCAAACTTCCGTCAAACAGTATCATGTCTCTTGAATATTGCTTATAATACTGTAAGGTTAATTATTACTTATCCATAATTTAATTTAAGTAGGTCTAATGACGCTGATTGACTTATGCAAAATGCTGTTACTTGCTTAATAATATTTCTTTCACCACTCCGTACTACAGTATTCACTTTGAGTTGACAACACTGGACTGCAAGTGCAAATAAACTGTCCCGCAAGAAGGCTCAAAATTGTGAGTAGTGAGGGAGAGAAAGAGAAAGGGATAGAAGAGAGAAATAGGAATACAGGGGGAGAAATGAACTGCCGAGGCTGAAAAGGAATTAAGATTCAGTTTGCATATCTTACGGGGGCACAGATCCGATGGTCAGACTATACATACCACGGTCTCGTTATTTACAAACGCGTGTGTTCAGTAATATATTTTGATTCACAACACACTGATACACTATAGCCTATACCAGTACTGTAATCCCACTCGCATAGATTACTATAAATACATGCCAGTAAATATTATTCTTAAATATTATACACTGCCATACAGATACTTAAATTCATACCACCACCACACTCAGCCAGCACTTGTTTGAAAGCCAAACTATGCTATTATGCCGACACTGAAGTATAGTAATTCACAAACTATACTCTCGTAGCAGCACTGTACACACATCTACGTAAGTAAACGTTCCTACAGTCAGATGCTGACATCTACAGGCTATTAAATTTCCTCCTCGAGATATAGCACGTGAACGATAGGCATCGATGGACCTGACATCTGTAGGATAGATACTCATCATGTTCACTTAACGCTTTGTGCTCTTGACGAGTCATAAGCGGCCAGCTAAAGACAATTTTCTTCCTGTAACCAACTCGAAAAGAGCACGGCTTGTACGTGAACAGATGTTGCCAAGTTTACATAAGAAGTTTATGCAAGATGCGGGAAGTTTAAAACACTCGATTCTGATATTATACATCCCCACTACGTCAATACGATATGAAATAATAAAACTAGTCGTGCATTAATGGAAACAAGGTGTTCACGTGCTCTTGTGCTCTTATTGACGCACCGCCACTGATCCTGACTAAAGTCCTAGTATTTAAACATTTTGTGATGTATTCTTCAGCACTACTTTTCATTTACATTACATATCCATACAGAGTATAAAAGGACTAAATAGAGTCACTTTGAGAGTGAATGAGGGAAGTAAGTTAATGAAAAAAAGTGTAATATTATTGTGGTCTCTAGTGAATGGGTTTTGAGAAAAGTAGCATTTTTAGTTGAATTTTGGAATGCATTTTCAAGGAAAATGGGTGATGTTGGAGGATTTTCTAGAGCAAACAGTATACCAACAAATGTCTCCTTATTGGTTTGTTGCATAACATTGACGGTTTGACTGTAATTTTATTGAAGATCGGTAACAAAGTATGTACGGTATATAAAAGGAAGGCGTGGCAATCATGCATTCAGTAATGATTAGAGCTAGGATTTATATGTAGTAGGAGTTAAGAATGACACCGAGTATAATTGAGTCGATGTGATGCCGGTTAAGAAGGTTTTAAGCCTGGTTGACAAGACTCGAAATGCAGGAAAAGTCGCAAGGACTGCAGCTTTTAAACCCCGCTGTTTTGTAAGTGGTGGTTAAGAGGATTAAAGACCTTTAGCGCTAACTAATGGAAGTACTGAATGACAAGAATGGCAAGTATGAGGAGTGGGGGAGTGTTTGTAAACTATACCGACTAAAAATATTAGCTCTAGTAATGATAGAAGGTAGTCAGAAACAAGAATAGAGTGGGAAGGAGGAAATGCACAGCCACAAAATCCCTCTGTGATGCTTTAGGTTACTGAAACTTTCATGGAGTTACGTACATAATAAATTATGATGTGGTCTTGTGACTAGCTGCTACTGTTGCATGAACATGTGTTGAAATGTTGCCATTTCTTCACTTTTATTTGTTCGAATATCCCAAAAACCGTTCAAAAACGACCACAGTGATATTACACTTTAATATTTAAATCCTTAGACTTCAATAAACAAAATTTGATAACACAATCTCAAGGGAAAAAATGGAACTCCCTGCATCATAATCCACAGTTAATTCCCGATCTACCACGAAAATCGACTGTAGCTGCATTTAGATTGGCAACAGGCCAAACACCTGCATAGAATTGGAATATATCAGTCTCCTAACTGCTCATTGTGCAACTCAAACCAAGAAATGGATTCGGAATACCTCAAAATCTGTGCTTCAGTGGCTGGCCATGATAATATCTTTGAAAAATATTGGAGTGCAAGAGGTCAAATGACTTTATTGTCCAACGCCTGGCATTAGGAAACAACAACAACATATTTAAATCCTCGATATGATTCATATCTTGAAAGGACTCCTATTTAGTACTCTTCATATGATGCATGTATCTCAATGTCTAGCACCCAATATCTTCTTCTGCCCCCTAACTCTTCTTCCATAAACCATTCCTTCCTGTGTATCCTTCAGTAGGCAGTTTCTTCTCAGCCAGTGACCAAACCAATTCCTTTTTTTCTTTCTGATCAGTTTCAGCATCATTCTTTCTTCACCCACTCTTTCCAATACAGCTTCATTTTTTATTCTTTCTATCCATTTCACAAGCTCCATTCTTCTCCATATCCACATTTCAAATGCTTCTAGTCACTTCTCTTCACTTCGTAGTAATGTCCATGTTTCTGCTCCATACAATGCCACACTCCACACAAAGCACTTCACTAGTCTCTTCCTTAGTTATTTTTCCAGAGATCTGCAGAAAATGTTCCTTTTTTATTAGAAGCTTCCTCTGCCATTGCTATCCTCCTGTTTACTTCCTGGCAGCAGCTTATGTTACTGCTTACAGTACACTCCAAGTATTTGAAGTATCTTGGAACCCTGTCACAGCAGTATGAATGACCCTAACATATGAGTGAAGGTCCTGGAGCTTACTAAGAATACAGAGCTAGAACTCATATGAAGGGTTAAGGAATAGTGCAGCAAATCCAAGAGACTTATGTGCAAGAGTCAAAGAATTGTCAGATATCCTGATGTTTTCTTTTATATTGAAATCCAGATAAGGAAAATATTCAGGTAAACAAACATTTAATAGGAAATGGATTATGTCATTGTGATACGTAACATTATTTGTCATATTAATGCAAAGTGGGAACTCGCTATGTGCATTCGGTATAGTCTGTTAATAATATTAGTTTCATTTACTATGAAGACAAGCACTGAACTCTATAATGCATTTTGATGATTAGTCCGATTTTTTCACACAAGAACGATGTCCAGGTAAATAAATATCTGATAATAGTGTGAAAATTGTTGTTGTTTTCTAATGCCAGGCATTTGACAATAAAGTCATTTGACCTCTTGCACTCCAATATTTTTCAAAGATATTGTCATGGTTAGCCACTGACGCACAGATGAAAACGGCAAATTGTAGCCAATTTAAGTGAACACCATATTTTAATATTTTGGTGGCTACTTCATTCACACACAACCCCCAGAATGTCTGGAGGACCACACCTGCTGTTGGTCGACGGGTCCACTGGACCTAGTTGGGAGATCTTGTTGATCACCAGCTTTCCCTCCTTAAGCCACTGGAGGACGATTTTAGTGCCATAGCAGGTCAGCACTAGGAACAGAAAAGTAGAAAGAGGAGGAAGGAAAGTGAAATGAACCCCTAGGCCTCGAATGCTCTAATACTGTCGGGGTCGAAGAAAGTAAGAGTTCAGTCAGAGGACTGGATAGAAAAGGGTAAAGAGAGAGTTAGGTATTGAATAGAGGAAAATTATACCAAATTCGGTCATTAACTCATCAAGCTGACCAGTGCTAACAGTGCTAATTGATGAGTAGCCCCTCCCTTTAGTTCAGCTTGTAAAATTATGCTTACTAACAGCTGCACCACGGGAAGGTAGGGATGGGACATTGGGTATTGTCCAGGTTGGTTCCTTAAAGCCTTCAATGGGAAGGATTAATGGCTCTCCCCCCTGTATTCGACAAATACCGTTTTGCAACCACATAACTGAAAAGTAATTTTTGTCTTAATATCAACTGCACACACTTAGCTGACTGAATGTATAAATACAAACTCATTTTATTGCTGAATTTTGATGGCTACAGAATTCTTACTTGAATACTGATTGCATGTAAAACTGGTAATTTGTTCAAAGCATATCTTTAAAATATATGTCTATCTTCTGGATATTAGTTTAATATACTGTAGCTACTCTTCCCCTAGATTTGGTAGACCAGTGTTATCATTCGATTAACTCTTCGATAAAAATGTTGATTATATTTCCGTGTTGTCATCTCCAGTTTAACGCTGTTATCTTTATGAACAACTGGCACAGACTGGTTTGTTGTCTATCACTTCGAAAGTTGTCTCCACTATAGGTCTATTACATTTCTGTAAAAGAAATACAACAAAACTATTCAGAATATTGAATTCGTGTTTATAATGGCAATGTTTTTTTTTTCTATACCCGAGAAAAAATAGGAGAAGAATTCAAGAAATAGAAATTAGATTCTTACAAATAATAAATAATGATGATGATGATAATGGTTTTATTTAACCTGGCAGAGTTAAAGTCATAAGGCCTTTTGTAATATTCAACCAGGAGTAGATTAGATATTATTTCAAATAAAAAAAATATACATGAGACGTCTGAACTTGGTCAAAGATCTTTTGCTAAATTTTGCAATCCATATACACTCAGGGACAAAAAAAAAACCGGACACTTTAATATTTGCTGGTATTTTGCAAAACATTATCTTCTCATACAATATTATGGTAGCCATCTGTTGTTATGGAGACGTGTATACATTGTTGATTGTTTTTTGTTTTATAAACAAGCCATTACAACCAAATATTCCAATTTTGCTTTCGGAGTCTCAGCTATAACAATTTTGTCTCAACCATTTTGTGCTTCATTATCGTTATCATTCGCTATTTCTTTATTTTTACATTTTCTGAGTTTAAGTGGAGTTGTAACATTTGTCTTAAAACAAGATGCGACGTGAAGATGTGGCTCGAGCTGTAGCCCTTTACGATGATGGATGCAGTGTACGTTACATTGCAAATGTTATGAATATGGCTAGAAGCACAACCCATGATGCCATAAAACGGTATAGAGAGACCCTAGAATATACCAGAAGACCAGGTTCGGGTCGTCCAAGAGCTACAAATCCAAATGAAAACAGGTATATGGTGTTGAGAGTTCTTAGGGAGCGCAACCTGCCAGCTACTAGTGTAGCCCAGCAATTTGTTAACATGCATGGACGCCCAGTTTCGGCCAAAACAGTTAGAAGGAGGTTGAAAGCAAGTGGACTGATATCAAGTAGACCTGCAACTGGTCCCAGACTTCTCAGGATGCATCGAGTTGAACAACTGCGTTTTGCAAATGATCACAGGGACTGGAGAAATGGACAGTGGAGCTGTGTTCTGTTCACCGATGAGTCCCGTTTCAATCTGTGCTCACCTGATGGACGTGAAAGAGTTTGGAGAAGAAGGGGAGAACGATTTTCACAGTGTTGCATTTCCGAAAATGTGCCGTATGGAGGTGGTGGAGTGATGGTTTGGGCAGGAGTGTGTACGGATGCTCGTACAGAGTGGTTTTTGTTGAAAATGGAAGACTAACAGCTGATAGGTATATAAATGAATGTTTGGCTGATCATGTTGTGCCATTTGGCCAATTTGTAGGCGCATATTGCCCATGCGGTCGGAGATTATCTGCAAGAAGTGGGAATCCATGTTCTTCCATGGCCAGCAAGGAGTCCAGACATGAACACATGTGGGACATGCTGGGACAGAGTGTTAAGAATAGACGACCGAGACCAGAATCGTTATAAGAGTTGAGGCGAGCACTTGGCGAAGAATGGGAACTTATTCCTCAAGAAGACATTGCTAACCAAATTGAGAGCATGCCAAGACGTATGGATGCAGTTATTCAAGCCAGAGGGGGTAATACCCGTTACTAAAAAGAGTTTTTAATGTTTAAGGCACCATAAAATGAAAAAACAGTTAGACCAAACGATGCCATAGTTATACGCCCTTTGTAATTTTTTGTAAATTTTCTCATCAGAGATTTTTTTTTTTTTTTCAAATGTTGTCATATAAGGTGCTAAATGAAACATTATTTTGTTTAAATGGGTTTTGTTTCATTTTGAAATAATTGGCAACAAAATACAAGCAAATATAGAAGTGTCAGGTTTTTTTTTGTCCCTGAGTGTAGGCTATTTCCTTCTGTATACTGTTCTCTGAATTAGCGACTAAAACTTTAAACATCCAGAAAAATGAGAGTGTTTATTACTGTGAGCCTTGTTTGTAAATTTGGTTGCATTTTAAAATGCTTTCGTTTTTATAGTAAATAATGTTGATAATAAGGTTTTAGATTCCGTCAGTTATTGATTCTCTCTCATTGCAATTGTCATTTCTGACTATTTTATTGCGGGTATAAATACTCGTATTTCTATTATATAATATAATTTTATGATCATTATTGGACACACGCACCTGGCATTTAAAACATGTCTGATGCCATTTCCCACATAGTGCCATTACAGCAGTTTCAGTTATTGGTTTATTGCAGTCAGCGCATTTCGGAGCAAACATGTTGTAGTAGTCATTTTGGCAATATGGCTGCTCATCTCTCTCGAAGAAGGTCGTCCCCCCTAGTTTCATACCACACACAATGCACACAAAATGTTCTGCATGCCAGTTTCTGTTCAGGGCAACTATCACTGTCTGCAAAACGAAAAGATTTTAAGTTGCAAGAAACCATGTACAAGCCAATGTTTATCCACGCAAGGAATTGTCTACATTGTGCATAACCCTTGCTTCTATCAATGATATGTATTTTTTCGGATAATGTGAACATGTGAGAGAGAAGGGAGATAAAAGAAAGACTTTCGCCACAGTCTGGTATATACAGTCACGAAGCATGAGTTGTGAGGGTGCTAGGAACAATAGACTGTGCCGATACTATTTCACATTGTCTGTAATGGGCCGATATTAGCGATCATAGTGGTTAGCAACTATCTACGGATGCATATTTACTACGTACTGAGCTTCGTGACTGTATATACTAGACTGGCTTTCACCAAGAGGGCATAGAGAAAAAAATATGAGGGAAATACTGATATTAAAAAAAGATGAAAGTAAAGAAATATTTCCACAATTTAGGAAGAGAGAGAGGAAAGGAAGCTTTCCAAAATAAAAAAGAGAGAGAGGAGAAAGTTTTTAGTAATCGAGAATGAGAGAAGAAAGAAAGAAGCTTTTAAAAATCGAGAAGGGAGAAAAGAAATTTTTTTAGTCAAGAGAGAGAGAGAGAAATGCAAGCTTTTCATAATCAAGAGATAGGGAGAATAAGAGTAAGAAGTGCTGTAATCGTGAGAGGAAAGAAAATTTTCCACAATAGAGAAATAGAGGAAAGGAAACTTGCCACAATTGAGCAATAGAGGGGGAAAAGAAAAGCTTTCCACAATAGAGGAAAAAAAATAACGGAGAAAGCTTTTCATAATCAAGAGAATGAGAAGAAAGAAAGATTATCATAAGAGAGAAAGAAGAAGAAGAAGAAGAAGAAACATAATTGCGAGAGGAAAGAAAATTTTCTACACTTGAGAAAGAGAGGGAAGAAAACTTAGCACAATTGAGGAAAAGAGGGAGGGAAGCTTTTACCAAGAGTTGTTCTCCAGAGACCCGACAGACAGGTTCCTCTTGCCCTTCCTTCCATGATGAAGAAGCCAATATGTAGCTCCAAAACATCTAGAACATGTTGTGAATACCCAAAAACCTCAAACCGCAATGATCATAGTGAAAGTCTCAAATCATACTAAATACATTTGGCATTCCAAACTGTTTGAGGCTATCTGAGATTCATATTTTAGCATTTCAAGACTAGAAAGTTTTTACAAGTGGAATCCACATATTAAGACACTGGAAAAGATTCAAAAACGGGCTCTCAAGTGTTGTCGTAATAATTCACCATTAAAATGGGACACACTCACGGACCGAAGAACGCGAATTCGATTATGCGCAATGTTCAAAACATACAGAGGTGAGTCTGCCTGGAGAGAAATAAAAAATAGGTTGCAGCCGTGAAATTACTCTTCAAGGAACGACCACTCATATAAATTGAGGGAAAGAAGACACAGGACGGACACTGGAAACTTTTCTTTTCTCAATCGTACTATCAGAGACTGGAATGATTTACCTCCAGACTTACTAAAGGATTTACCAATAACCAAAAATGTATTTAAAAATAGGGTTAAGGTCTTTACTAATAGACGGTAGTATATTATACACACTATTTAAGGGGTGTAATTGATATCTTGTTATTTGAAGTGTTCTATCAGTGAGGAAGTGTGTTGTGTAAGTGAAGTGTGTTTGTGTCAGTGAAGTGGCTGTGCAAAGTATTTGAACAGTGAAATGGTTTTGAAGTGTTAGTGAAATCAGGATAGAATCAGTGCAGTGAGTAAGTTGACAGCAAATAATGGTAGTGCCGAAAGGTACTTGTGCAGGTATAAACCTGTCACACTCGTGGGTCTTAATTCGAACTTAGGGTTAAGATACAAATTAGATTTACTTTAAATGTTATTTTAAGTGATTATGCTTCATTTAATTTAGGATGCTCATTATTATTATTATTATTATTATTATTATTATTATTATTATTATTAATTATTTTTTATTAGTTGTGTTTATTATTAATTGTCATTATTGAGTGTAATTAGTTACCACTGCCACCGGGTATATACCCATTTGCAGTGTGAATAAATGCATACATACATACACAGTAAGCAGGCAAATGCCGTTGTAAAACGATTTTGTTGCCACAATGGCTTTCTTCTATGCTTAGTCAGTTGGTGATGTAGCATTATAACATAGAGTGATCCACTTCCTATGTAATAACCCCAGGGAGATCTTGTAGCTCTACTTCATTTCTCACTGAACCATTATTATTATAGCCATGAAATCATTTTATCATCCCGATTAACTTCTTACAATTGTGAACGGAATGTTAAAGTTATGTGATATGTGGGTCACTGAACAAAATACTCACGTCTTTAATAGGCTGATTGCAACTGACACATTTCTTGAGATACAGATTGCTATAATCTTCTTCACAGTATGGCTTTCCATCTTTTTGGTAGAATCTGCCACTAGTAATTGGTTTGTTGCATCCAGCACATACAAAGTGATCAGGATGCCAAGTTTTCTCTAGTGCAGAAATTATCTGAAAAGTTGAAAGCGTAGTTTTCTATTTATCGAATATGGTTCTTCAGCTATTACTAACTCAACTTTAACTTACGGCATTAAAAGTGTAATGGAATTTGACACATATGGTTGGTAATTTAAATTTGATCGTGAATTTATAGGCATTGAAATATATATAATTCTCAAAATCATGACAGAGGATAATTTACACAAAAAAGTACAGTATAAAGTTTAATCCTTAATGTTTCATTTCGGACCTAATTTGCAAAAATAAATATATAATAATATTCGGAATATGTATGGTAAGACTTTCCTGTGTTAAATTTCAACGTACCTCATTAACATGTTTCGCCCTATTTATGGGTCATCTTCAGAACATTGAAATTTAACACAGGAAAGTCTTACCATACATATTCCGAAGTGATACAGTGTTAAAAGTTGTGTAATCAAGATGTATATATAATAATAATAATAACAATAATAATAATAATAATAATAATAATAATAATAATAATAATAATAATAATATAGTATGTAAAATTTTTCTACTGAAATAATCTTTACCAATGACAATCTAGTCTTCTTCAAAATAAAACGAATATTACAACTATGGAAATTAGCTGCCAGCTGTTTTCAAATTTACTTTGCATGGTACTTGCTTTCAGCCAACAGTTGTAAAATGCAGTGATTATTTATTTGTCTAACAATTAAAATGAAATGTATTAATTTTTAAAAATATTCGCTTTGAAAATGAATGCCGATATATTGCAATAGAGACATACCAGTAAGAAATTTTATTTTAGTTTAATTTGTGTGTAAATTTAATTGCTTCATATAGAAAGTTACCATGGCTAATGAAAAAGACAGGCTATGGCACAAATCGGAGTAACAAGGTAATCTTGATCTCATCATGGCCGTCATGTCAATCGCCTGTTCAAAGTTCTAAAAAACAAAGGATTCACTACCAGTATATTAAACTCATGTTAAACGTGCATTTATATATAAACTTGTTCAATGTTGGCCATGTTATGACTAAGAATGTGACGTCATGCCATAGCCTGTCTTTCTTGTTAGCCCGGAAAGTTATTAAAGCAACGGAAAACTTGAAAACATGTAATCAATAATCGTGTATTATCATCATAGCAACAAATTAGTGCAAAAATAACTAAAAGCATAATAAAACATGATTTATAAGAAGGAAAAACAAAATTCACAAAAAATAAGGCATAAATCTGCTTGTCCTATTTATTACAAATTACCAAATTATGAACAAATTAATGCTAGAACCATTGATAAATAGAAAGGCATGAGATAAAGCAACAGGAATGTGCTTCTTGAGGAAACAGACTAAATATAATTATGAAGCTATAAATTAATTGAAAACAGTTATAAGCACAAAAGTAAAATATTATAAACAGGAGAGGTTATATAACTTACAAGTAGAAAAGAGGGGAAGAACGAACTTAAAAGATGGAATGAAATTTCATTTATAGTTTTAAAACGTTTTATTAACAATTTCAAGGTCGGCCTTCATTAATTATGCCTGTACTTCTATACACAACATGACTTCAAGCAAACTGAATGAAAAGAAATCAAACATTTTCGTAATTAAGATTATGTGGATGGTATCTAGGCTGATCTCGGATCCAGTCATGTTAGAATGGAGAAAATTAAAAAAGAAAGACACTTTGTAATGGCACATAAATCTATCTCCAAAATTAAAACAGGCTGCTCCTAAAGCTCCAGGAAGAAAATAAAGAGATACGGATCTTTAAGAAATGTTAAAATTTTTAACAAGGATATCTCCATATAGTGGCAATTCAGAAAATTAAAAAATTCTCCAAGTAACATTGTGCAAAACAGTTTGTCAAAAACAGACTGACTGACTTGGAACTACATTGTGAACTTAGAAGACAGCACATTTCATAGTGTTAGTGATGATGATGATGATGATGATAATAAGAAGAATGTACTTGTAATAATTGTAACAGGCTCATGGATGTACCCTTTTTGTGGATTACTGTTGCTACAAATATGTGATAATACTGGGTGTTCATTTCAAAGTGTGTCATGACGTCACTGTTGTTGGGTCACCGATTTGAAGCGAGTTTCAGCTTATATGTTAGAGAAGTTGCCTATTATTTAAGGCGTTCTTCAATCTGAACTTGAGAACTTGTACGGTATAACTTGAACGTCGTAGCAACAGATGGCGGTCTGTACGGTCTGTGTGCTACCATAACCTCTTTCGAACTGTGTTTTGCACCGGCAAGTCATACGCAGGGTATTTGTTATCATCGGTTGCGTACGGTAACATTCCACAATACAAATCAAATGCTCCGTGTCCATGTAGACCGTCGAAGTTAATGTCAACAGATATGTAAGTAATCGTCTTAACCCTCTCCCCACATCCCGACAGTACGTATTTCCAAACAGTTCACATTCCTGCCACTACCGGCGTTACCATACGTATCGGTACGTACTCTTCAGAATGAACGCCGTACTTGCTAGGCAACTTTTCTGCCTTATAGGTTATACACCTCTGCGGAAGTGTAGGAAGATTGAATTCTCTAGGCTCATCGGCTAGCCACATGACGGCATACAGCGAGCCATGACACACTTTGAACTGAACACCCAGTAGTGTGAAATTATTTTGTAATTTCTATTAAATCTTACCCTGCCTTTGATTGGCTGCTGGCATCCATAACAATACACTTCAGACTCTCCTTGGCATGATACAACCACATCCCTAATTTGATCCTGAATTTCACTTTGGGTTGTCTTGTAGAGAAAAGAAAACAAAGCTTAAAATATATATTTCGACAGAAACAAAATAACATTTTTAGTCATTCCTCAAATTTCAAATATGAAGGTACATACTCTCACATTCTTGTATCCTACCCATACACAGATGAACCAATTGTTGTTGTTATTTAGTCAACTGTCTGAAGACAGGTCTGAACCTCACACATGATACAACAAGGTGCCACTTATGACACAACTAGGCCTGGAGATAATGGCTTAGAGTGGCCAATTTCTTTCTCCCGCCATTGCAGATATCGCCGACTAGCTACTTATTACACTAGCGGTAAATTGATGGAGACATGTCCATGTACTTATATCGGTTTTTCTTTAAATAACACAAAAAATTCTGTGATTTTTGTTCTTTCAATCCAATGAAGAGATTATTTTTTGAATTTGTGCTGCAAATTGTCGACTGATTCTCAACAAAGAATGCATGCACCCTCGACCAAATAATCTAAAACTGAAAATGATTATGAAGTCTTTGGTCCATGGCAACTTATTTGAATGCAGTGAAAATGAGTTATTTCTTGAATGCATCTTAGACCAAAGAACAAAAATCAACAGAATGTTTTGTATTACTTAAATCAAAATCGATATAAGTATTTGGACACTTTATCAATTTATTGATATCATTAGACTTCACAATCTTTTAATTCAACACATGTTTATTTTGAAGTCTTTAATTTTATGTAGTACCTCAAAACTCTTCAGATGATACACACAAAATAAAGAATTCTAATTCACAACTATGTGGCATTAACCATTTTCATCTTTACTTTTAACTGAAAGTTACTGTAAATGTAATTTAATATGGTTAATAGCAATGATGAAATATTGCCAATGCACTATGTAATAATGTATTATTAAAGGACTTACCATCTTTATCGCTCACAAAAGTTGGTATGTGAAATTTTTTAATATACTGGCCAAATTAAACATGCTACCAAAATGTTTCCTTGGAAACTTCTATTTATTTTTTTCTGAACAATGAGAAATAAGATATTGTAGCAATTTAATATTATAGTGCATTTTTATCACAATAGTGCGCTAACCTACAGTATTTGATCTTTAGGCGTTAAATTAATGTTTGGTCATATTTTTTAAGAGCAAGACTGTGATTTCAAATGAAATACAAAATACAGCACAACTTGACTGATGTATTCATTTTGTAATTAATGTTTAGTACACTAAATGTCCTTCTGTATTTATATTGCACAAATTGAAATTATTTATTACATTTTAGAAAATAAATAAATGCAGAACTACTCCTCTTTATTTAACCCAACCCACTGTAGAAGTTAGATACAGTGCTTTCAAAGATTATAGTAGTCCACACCTGTGGAGTAACGATTAGCATGTCTGGCCACGAAACCAGGTGGCCCGGGTTCGATTCCCGGTTGGGGCAAGTTACCTGGTTGAGGTTTTTTCCGGGGTTTTCCCAATATGAGCAAATGCTGGGTAACTTTCGGTGCTGGTCCCCGGACTCATTTCACCGGCATTATCACCTTCATCTCATTCAGACGCTAAATAACCTAAGCTGTTGATAAAGCATCGTAAAATAACCTACTAAAAAAAAAAAAAAGATTATAGTAAACTTCTGTTAACCAGAATAAAGAGGGCTGATTGCATTTTCGGATAACCAAAATTCCCGATAATAAATGTATATCCTTTATTTATAGTTGAAAGGTTAGAAACTGCTTATAAGTTCTATACATTAAAGCAGTGGTCGTCAGCACTCGCTGAAATGTGCAAAGGGTAAGCAGAGCCATTCCGTGTGCCCCGTCGTGCAGCAGGAAGAGGTAGAGAGCATACCCACTAGCAGCTACGAGTGCACCATGGTGCGCTGTGTTCTCTGCGGGTAAGAGACGCTAGCCCCAGGGTGCTCTGTGCTGATGACCGCTGCATTAAAGCATCACATATTAACCCTAGGATGCATGACAATTGGAATACACAATAATGCATAATGGGGATCCCTAAGACCTCTTGTGTAATTACTGGAGTAAATGTGAATTTTTTTTTCTTTTAGGACTATGAGAAACTTAGATATTTATTAAATAACAATGTCTAGCTCAAAATGAAACAATAAATTAATATAATGATAAAAATGCCTTGTCATCACACTATTTTAAATTCTTTAAAAAACTTTCGGAGGTGTTTTAAATCTTTGATATGTTTCAACAAAAAATTAGATCTTAATACACTACATAAATCTTAAATATTACATTTCCATTTTAAATAATTTTTCTATTGCATCTGCAACATCCTTGGCATGTTTCTCTAGCATTTTTATGTGGACACATATAATATCTCTTCTTGGCTAGCTTCGCATCGTAAACTACCCCTGCATTAGGACGAATAATAGCAACTACAAAACCACAGGGTAAAAAAAAGCTATAAAAAGCCAATAAAAATGTTCTATAGGCCTATCAGTAAGGACGAGAGATAAACACCTGCAAGTGTTAATGTAGTTGTTGCAATTATTTACAGAAATACTGAAACACATGCAGGTAAATGACACTTCTTTTATAAAGGAAAGTAAACGGAAGTTTTCGTAGACCCCCATTATGCATTAAAGTGGTACAGACAAACTATCTTATATCTTACTTACTTACTTATGGCTTTTAAGGAACCTGCAGGTTCATTGCTGCCCTCACATAAGCCCGCCATCGGTCCCTATCCTGTGCAAGATTAAGCCAGTCTCTATCATCATATTCCACCTTCCTCAAATCCATTTTAATGTCCTCCCATCTACGTCCCGACCTCCCCAAAGGTCTTTTTCCCTCTGGCCTCCCAACTAACACTCTATATGCATTTCTGGATTCGCCCATATGTGCTACATGCCCTGCCCATATCAAACGTCTTATTGTAAGTTTTCGTAACAAGCTGTTTTTTACGTTGCTGGGTTGTTAGCCCTTTGCATAACCCCCAAGCTGGAGGACCACCCCTTATCAGCTGTCCACGACTGCTTATTCAATATATTCGCAGCTACCCTCCATATGTGGAGGCCGTCTCCTCTATCCGCAACCTGAGGACGCGCCATGCCGTGGTGATAGGGACCCACAATACATGGTTCTTATATTTCTAATAAATGAAATTAACAAAACTTATATGAGTCCCATTGATACAAACCCAAAAGACATCTGAGAGCATACTAAAAATTGCAAATAGATTTCAATCAATTTAAATTAGGCCTATGTATTAAATGATATCGAAGTATTAAGGGACCTGGGGATCCCTGTTATGCATCTTAGGGTTAAAAAACAGAATGGTACAATGCATGTAGTTAGGTACAGTACAAATTATTTACTATTATTATTATTATTATTATCATTATCGTATTGGCCCATAAATATTCCCTATTAAACAGCATACAATATGATGAAATGTCGAAAAAACCAGGTTCACAAATATGTCACATCTTAACTTTTCAGTTGTAATTTATCCAAAGTGCAGCGTATTTTCGGGCCATTATGCTATTATTATTATTATTATTATTATTATTATTATTATTATTATTATTACCATTAGGAAGTGAAACCTTGATTCTTTAGTACTGTACTATAACTTTTAACATTTCTTTATAAAAACTCACTTACATGTTTCAGTTGACAGAGGTTCAGTTAATGGGAGTTTTACTGTACATCCAAAGCAAAAGGGTTATAATAGTCCTTTTGATTTTACGCTGTTTGAATACATATGCTATACAGAATATAACCAAGAAGATCAGTCTAACTGCAAGGAACATTTGTACAGATACGGAAATAAATTTCGAGCTACTCTTGATGATGCTTACAGCACAAGGTGCATACTACTGCATTCCCAATCCATGTAATACTGGAACCGGACCATATTCAGGAGATCAACATGCCATGCAGATGATAGAGTTTGTCTCTCGTCATAATAGCTCAGTCATTTGTGTCGTCTGAACGACATGCAGAAGATCATGGGTTCAGTCCCTGTGGACGGCAAATTGTTTTTCTTAACATAGTTATTTTGGACAACTGCGATGTTAGTTTTTTTTTTCTTTATGTGAAATAAATTGACTGTATTTGGCTTGACTCCACAAAAAGAACAGTATAAAAATATGTATCGGAAAATTGTCTTCCTAATGAAAAAAAGTAAATCATAATAAAGGAACAAAAATACGACAAACAGAAGGAACAAGTACGATTATCATGGCTGTTTGCCAGCAACTGAAGGATTACATGGTGTGGGGAAGGGGAAAGTCACACGTGCAGCATCTTCTGGACTTTATGGCATGTTTACTATTCAAAGCTGATTTTGAAACAAAGGATTGTCCCGTTTCTAAAGTTCACCTTATAATTCACGATTGTATATAATAAAAACTTTTGAATTACTGTTCTTTTTCTTTATATTTCAGAAACAAAAATCAGTCCAGCAGAGTTCAGATTCACTACAGCTTGCAGAAGAAACTGAACAAGAAGTTAAAAATACAGTCCCTCAAGAAGCAGAGCCAACCAGAAGTACCAACATACGCTCAAATGAAAAATCCAAGTAAGTGAATTTCATGTTCACAAAATTACTGGTGCTGAAGCCAGTGATATATCATATTTCCAAGAGATCAATTTCCATGGTGTTGCTACAGCACATATTCGACAGAACAAGTATGGCTTCCATCAAATGAGGAAAAAGTCAGTGACTCTATATATAAGATACAGTGCATATAGAGGTCGTTGAATAATACACCATATTTACTCGAAAACAAGATCCTCCTAATTTTTTTTAAAGTATTGTTTTATAAAAATATATTTTGTATGCAAATATTAGACCCATAAAAATATCAGTAATGGAATTCTAGTGCCGTATTCTAAGTGAGACAGAAACTGTAAGTTTTCAGAAAATCATTGTCAAGAGAATACAATAGATCCCTAAGTAAACACATAACGAAACATGGAATAGTGTTAGATTCAGCTCAAGGACAGACTTTCAGTAACTTGTAGTGAAAACAATGAGATCCTTTCTACTAGTTCGTGCCTTTCATTATTACAGCTCATAAAATCAGGACCTGCCGGTAGTCTTGTGCTTGAGTGGAATAGTGCTTTCAAGTGCCTTGTTCGATTCAGATGCTGCATAAGAAAACGAATTCCCGGAAAAGTTAAACGGTTTCATTTAATTTACTAAAGATAATTTTTATTACAATTTTTTTTTTTGTCGAGAAAAATGGAGTGTGGGCTGTGAGTCGTGAGTTCTCAGTGCAACCAACATGATTAGACTCTGGAGAAATCTGAAAGAAAAAATTCGAGCTGTAAAGAAAGAACTGTTACATACCTAGTTATATAAGTTTAAACATCTAAATATCTTTAGATTTAGTCTGTGTTAGTACAATACTTAGTCCTCAAATTGCATTTTCATATCACTACACGTTTTTGAGAAAAATAACATTAAATTAGTTTTGTTACATGCTCCCCATTTAGATGGATAGCAGATTTAAATTTTGTTGCCATGGTGGACTTGCGGCTAGAGCGCTTAACTTATAATCCTGTGGACCCAGGTTCAATCCTTGATGTACCCCAATTTATAACTTGTTGGGGAAGCCTGTGATCCAGGTAACACAAAGGTTTTCTCCGGGAAGCTCCGGTTCCCCTCTGGCATCCCAACAAATCTCCCTCAGTGTAGACAAGCCTCCTATGGAGCACCCTGGGCAACAACTATGTTGGTAAATTGGTCTACATAACTGGCTTCATATAGGTGAATGATGAAAGTCAAGTATCCATCATTAGTTAAAAAAAATTAAGTTTTAATTTTAATACCATATTCATTAATACCAGCTCACAGAGGTCCAGGGTGTTTACCAAAAATGTGAAACCAAAATTAGTTACAACTTAATAATTACTCATAAGCACAATGAAAAAAATGAACTATCACATTTCAGTCATCTTACGATCTGTCATCGACTGTTTCAGCTGCATCTTAGGCAAGATTAAATAAGTGAATCAAAACAATATGCATAATTACGTTACCTACAAACCTTCTGAATTTGTTACTAGTAGACAACTTGAAGTCTGACTCCCCCCCCCCCCCCCCCGGTATTAACCACAGAAGGCAGTTGAGATAAGGGATGTAACATTTCTTCCACTGACACTCCAAGTTTCCACATTAATTTTGCTTCCTTTTACCATTCACTCTGTTAACAGGTACACAAGGATTGGATCCAAAAACGCTCAACTAATTATCATAAAAAGTGACGACTGTATGCCAGTTAAGAATAAGGAAAAACACGGCAATGAATTACATGAAGCATGTAATGCTGACAGCACTGATACAGATGAACATCATCACTTCCAGTCAAATATGAACCAAACTAAAACATTGAACTTCGATAAAACACTGAAGAAAATTCATACAAGAACTGTGGATTCTAAAAAACCAGTTTATCACGGCTACGAATCACAAAATAATTCAAAGTCCCTAGAATCATCTGAATCTGCAGAGAGTGAAGGCGATCTTCACAAGAAATCATATAAAAACTTAACAAAGAAACATCCAATCCCTTTATACTTACCAAAAAAAGACCTACTTTCTGCAGTTGCCTACAATGAGAAGTTCTACGATTACAAGAAATATAATCCAATGTATAAAGATTCTACTAAGCCTTGGATTACTGCTGGCAGGTGAGTGTTAAATATTACTTTCAACAATATTTATCAGATTTTGCTTCGACACCTAATCAACAAATAATAATTAAAATTAATTACCAATCCACCAATATGACTGTTACTTCACGCACAAAGTACTTAAGAAGTTCATGCACCTTTTTCCAGAAGGAAAGAATGATATTAAGTGTCTGCAAGAATAAATTGTGGAGTTTCATGAGATTTCTGTTATGTCTTACGTATAATGGAATGGAAGTGCTTTTATTTCAGTAACTCAGGAAGATTCTGAACATTACATTAAGCCCCCTTATCCGCAATTAACCTAAGCAATTTTTTTTACGTATTTTAGCACCTAGCATCTTAATATGTTGTTGTTGTTTTCTAATGCCAGGCATTTGACAGTAAAGTCATTTGACCTCTTGCACTCCCAATATTTTTCAAAGATATTATCATGGCCAGCCACTGAAGCACAGATTTTGAGGTGTTCCGAATCCATTTCTTGGTTTGAGTTGCACAATGGGCAGTTAGGGGACTGATATGTTCCAATTCTATGCAGGTGTTTGGCCAAACAATCATGGCCTGTTGCCAATCTAAATGCAGCTACAGACGATTTGCGTGGTAAATCGGGAATTAACTGTGGATTATGATGCAGAGAGTTCCATTTTTTCCCTTGAGATTGTCTTATCAAATTTTGTTTGTTGAAGTCTAAGTAAGTACATTTAATAAATCTTTTCACAGAGTAATACGTTGTTGTTGTTTTCTAATGCCAGGCGTTTGACAATAAAGTCATTTGACCTCTTGCACTCCAATATTTTTCAAAGATATTATCATGACCAGCCACTGAAGCACAGAACAGAGTAATACGTAGATTTAGTAACAGGTCTGTAAGTAGCAGTGCTGCCCTTCTTTGCTAAAGCATCTGCATTCTCGTTTCCCAGGATTCCACAATGGGATGGTATCCATTGGAATACAATTCTTTTATTGAGTGATATTGATTGAGAGAGCATTTTAGTTATTTCTGTTGTTTGAGATGGTGTGTGTTTAGAGACTATTGATAGAATAGCTGTTTTGGAGCCTGACAATATAACTGCATTCTTAAATTTATTGATGTGGTATAGAAGATTCCTGAGACTTTCACTTATTGCGGTATTTCTCCATCAAAACTTTTTGTTCCATACCCAAGAGATCTATAAAGTGAGAAGAGACAGCACGTAACACCTGCACCGGCACCTTGTTCTCTGGAGATCAAGGATCTGTCAGTGTATAAATGAAGCCAGTTTTGTGGAGGGTATCTAATATTAATTGTCTCTGAAGACAATTCTTTTAGTATTTCAGTGTTTACTTCTGATTTCATTATTTCTTCTGTTAAATTTAGATTATATTCTATATTTAATAGTTAGAGGGTTTGGTTTAATTTGTAAGTTTTCTTTTAAATTCGGGATATTGATTTTCTGTTTTAATTCTTGAACAATGGATATGAAACTTTTTTGAGTTTTCAACCTACAGAGGACTGTATGAATGCCAATTGTTTCCTGGTAATCTGATAAGTTTTTCATACTGAATCAGTGCTTTTTCTTCTATTGTCATACAATCAATTGGAGTTGTTTTGATTCCACCAGTAATGAGTCTGAGAGCTTGGTTTTGAACATAGTAATTAAAATTTCTCTGCAGTATGTCAGCACTGGCTGTATAAACATTTTGTATGTAGTGTTCAAAGTATTCCTAGACCATCCCCATTTCTTTCCTGCTTAATATGAAGTGTTTTATAGAAAATCTACAGTTTAGTAGCACTCTAAAATTGATAAGACTTTTTACTTTTCTCTGTCCTGACATATGCTGCAGTAGCAACCTATCAATGGGATATTTATAGAGTTCACTATTATCCGCATATCCACAGTAGGTTTCCTGTAGTAAGTTTCGATATGCACACCATTACCAGCATAATACACGCCATAACAATGTTCAATTTCAATCCACACTCTGGCAAGGATGTCTGGAGTAACACTTGGAATTGAGGAATTCTCTGGAACAAGATACAGACCATAAAACATTTATAAATCTGGTATAGCAGTATTGCGCAGAATGATGTTCGAATGTCTAAAAGAAACTGTTTAACAGAGGAAAATATTTTGTCAGGAGAAAGCGTTTTCAAAGATTCAATATGCTGGGAACAGAAAAACGACGTAACGTACATTAAGTTGTTATTCCAGGGAAAGTATAAATTGTTTCTTTCCTTAAGGATAACAAGATTCGGAATATTTCATTGTAAACATTGTTTTTTACATAATCTCAAAGGATAAGTATAGAGGTAAGATCAGGACTTCTTGCAGGCCACAGGATGGGTATAAGGGGAATCCGATTTTTCAGTGTACTTATTTCAACATAATATATTTAACATTATGACGATAGAAAATAAAAACATATGGACACAATCTTTTTGGGTTACTGAATTAGCAAGAGAAATTATAAATTCAACAATAACTTCATTATTACGACAGAAAATAATGCCAGCTGAATCCAATCTGTGAGTTACTGAATTAAATAAAAATAATTTCAACCCATTACACATAATACATACTGTAGGTACTTCACAGTAGAGTTGGGTCGATTCATGAATGAATTGATCATTCAAATGACTAATAATAAAGAATCATAAGAATCGATTCGTGGTATCAAGAAATTGTCATTCAAAAGAATAGTAACAAATTGGCATGATATCAGTCTAGTATATACAGTCACGAAGCTCAATACTTAGTAAATATGCAAACATTAGATAGTTGCTCACCACTAGGATTGCTAATATCACCTCATTACAGACAATGCGAAATAGTACCGGCACAGTCTATTGTTTCTAGCACCCTCGAAACTCGAGCTTCGTGACTGTATATAGTAGACTGTGATGGTATCATAACCCATGATTCTATTTACTTGTTTGATGTAACCTGTCAGCGGACATATCCGAACCATGCCGAATGCTCTCGAGCAAGAGTGAAATAAAAATACTGCATTTGTTAAGTGTGAAAAATAATGAACATGAACCTGAAATTTACATGGTTAAATAGAGATGTAATGCTAAAAATGTACTTGATAATAAGGTTCAGTTGATAAATTATAATTAAGAAGCACTAACTTGAATAATTTTGTAGACTAATGTAGGTTATGATGAATGGTTCCAGCCAATGAGAAAGAGACAATCCAGTGTCTCGCCTCTTATGCCATCTATGCAAGAGATGTAAAATGTTTTTGTTCTACCCGTGGTTTGCAAAGAAAAATGTCCTGAGAGTCGTTCAGTGATGATTAAAAAAAACAGTTGTAATTACAGACTGGGAAGAATCGTGAACAAATCATTAGAATCCATTCATAATGTATGAATGAATCATTGGAATCAGCTTCTGAAAAAGGATTGTGTTGCCCAACTCTACTTCACAATATCCTCGTGGCAACCCACCATTCATTATCAGATATCCTTTATAATATAACCCTCATTGGTTAGTCATAGCATCCTTTGTATATCAAACACATCTGTTGAAAATAAGTGCTTGATTTTTAGTAGCAACACAATTGTAAAAACATGATAGAAAATACTGAAAATGAATACATACAAAAAGTCTGCTGCTGCATCAGGGATACAGCAGCACATAGAATACATCACCCAGTCTCGGGAATAAAACTACAGTTGTGTTGGTTTGAATATTTTATTTTTGTTTCACTTTACAAATGGGGAGTAAAGGGTTGTAATAAGAGAAGTAATAAATGAAGGACATGGAATTTTCTCTTTATATAAAGCGACATTCCGAAGTTAGTTCCCAGATCATAACAAATTTTTCAATACAGTATGGTTCATTCAAAGTGTATCATACGTGTGTCTCATTATCACTTTAACCCTTCTGCTACCAAGGTTTATTAAAACTTACTAATACTAAGGGAGGGTAATACAATCATCCCAGTCAAAATCTTATACCAATCTTTGTTAAAAATTTGGAATGATTAATATTATTGACTGCAGAGCTCCAGAAAATGTGAAATCGTCCTATTTTCTTTAAATACAGGATGGTTAAAATGTTCCATGCCATATAGCTGAAAACCTACACCAAAATTAAAAAACTTTAAATATGTTACTGGTAACACTGTAAGATAACATACCGGTATACAGTGAATTTAAACTTGCCTCACTTCCATTTCAAGACAAGTTCCTCAAAGTGTATATAGTTGTAACATAGTAGACAACACAGCTATAAGCTATGAATATCATAGTAGGCCTACTATAACATAAGTTGGAAATCATTTCAGTTTTTTTTTTTAAGTTAAATATTGGAATACAATCTATACAACCATGAACATCTTCAAAAAATTTGTTTGTAATGAAAAAAAAAAAAAAAAAAAAAATCTATAAAAAGAATTCTAAAAATAAATAAATAAAAACAGAATTCCAGTAAAACAAAATTTAGTTCTTTGTTAAAATTCAAGTATTCGAACACCATCACCTACTACATCTCAAATAGAGAGTTTACTAGTAATTATTTCTAACAAAATCGTTTTTAGAATAACCCTAATATGCAGGAATAAAAAAAAAATTGGAAACCAAAGGTCATGATAATATAAATAATATGAAAAATGGTATAAATAACACGAAAGAAAATAATTTGTAACCAGACAAATTCATATATGAAGAAAATTAAGCTACAGATTGAAATTAATCTCCTGGAATTTTCATGACACAGACTACATGAGGGGTAACAAGATCACCCCACATGAATAAAACGAATTACTTCTTAAAGTAGATGAATTATACATCTAGGTTATTTAGCGTCTGAATGATATGAAGGCGATAATGCCGGTGAAATGAGTCCGGGGTCCAGCACCGAAAGTTACCCAGCATCAAAATGTTAGTAGACATATGATAAACAAATACAAGGAATTTATAAAAAATAAATATGGACAGCACTAAAAAATCATCAGTGAGGTAATCCTATTACCCCCTCTTGGTAGCAGGAGGGTTAATACTGAACTTACGATTACAAATCAAACAAGTGGTCACGCAGCTCTGTAGCCGTTCTCGATGCAGGATACTGAGAGAAACACAACTAATCTTATATGCAAATTCGGTGCCCTCAACGCGCACAGCAAAGGGAGGTGGCATCACTGGTGTGATCACACAATTTACATTGGTTCGTGACTCAACTGTTAGCATTCGACTGTGGCTCATAGTGTTGTTACAGTAACCATTTGAAGTACTGCCATTTTTGTTTCACCATGGGTCCCAGAACGAATACCCATTTTCGGTGTGGAGCGAGACATATTCCATGTCAAAAATATAAATTAGGAAGCTGACATATTCTTTCCCACACATTTTAAAATGATTCAGGTCCTTCATGTTGGCATGGTGTTAGGTAGTTTATTATCTTGGGCTATTATTTAAAGGATGTGCACTTTCGTTTTTTGATTTACACGCAAAAAAGGTATTTTCTATAATCCCGAAACTATGTGAGACACACTAATGAAAAAAGCCGCATTAGTATTGTGCATGAATGTTGCGACAATGGGAAGGAAACACTGGAAAATTTGCCTTTGTTCGTTAATTGGTTGCAAGTTGCAATTAACATAACACTCGCAGCAACACGTAATTGAATCTGTAAACAAAATGAGTGACACAGAGGGCTGTTATCAACTGATAGTAATGCTATTGTGGCGCACGCACACACACCCCGCCCCCTCAAAATTAAGACAACTGACTCCATTTATTAAATGCACTGTTGAAGAAATTCGTAGCAAATCCTTTTCTCATCTCACCATAACCAATTCCATTGACGCTAAATAATCTAGTTGATGTAGCACCGTTACATTGAATAAATGGCACAACAACCCTCTTTGGAGCTATAGCCTTCCTTCGAAGTTTCTGCCAGGCTAATGCTCTCCAATTTGTACAGACCCAGAAACAAAATTTGAGCCACCTGAATTTTGTTACCAGGTTTAATTTTTCTCTTCATCTATGCAAGAAACAAAATTAATGATTAAATAACTCATTATATTCGGTTTCATCACCATTTTATTTCTGATTTCAAATAAATACCTATTAATTTTTCACTAGAAATTGTTACACAGATTTCATTTCCTCCAAAGTCACATAGTTCAAGTTTGGCAGAGTCAACCAGATATGCCAAATTCGTTTTGTGAATGGACCACTACCCTCAGTCACTTGTTTATTCTCTGAAATGTCTTGTTTGGCAGACATCTTGCTGTCACCACATTACACTTGGCTAGCCCGTACATTAGATGCATGTCCTCCATTCAGTGATTGGAGTAAGCCTTCATGATTTCAGTACCTCGTGAAGAAAAACACTAACTAGTTGTAGCTAGTAGTATCAGTGCAATGGAACTAGCAACACAAATCCGTACACAAATTGGGGTGTATCTAATGCAAACTGCTGACACAAGGTCTGTAATTCATAAACAATCAATCATACGGACGTTTTGTTTTCAGGTTTATTATCCACACCCCAGTTACTTCTCATGTAAATAGAAACACCCAATATATAAAGATTTGTTTTATTGATGAAATTTAAAGAACTCCTTTATTTTTTCTAGGTTTGCAGATCGCCTACTCAGTGATTTGTTGAAAGACGTAATGAATGAAGCAAAACTGGAAGCTTTGGTAAATGACATGTGCTCACTAGAACTTAATGGAAAAGGACCTAATCTCAACCATTACAAATAAAATACTTATTTACAGACACAATGTTTTATTATTCACTTTCATACCAAAATGGAAATCTTCAACACATCCATTCAAGTTAAATAGCAATTCCAATTACCCTTTTATCAGACTTAAATCTTTTAATGCAGTCCAGTTCAGTGGCATAAAACGTTCACCATTCTCGTAGCAATACTATAATAATAAAACTATATCTGTCAACAGTCACTTATGTTTGAGCTACAACTAATTACAATAAAAAAAAATTATTTAATGCAGAAATTTCCTGCACAAATTGTTGAAGAGCTTATGTGAAACAACTGACTTCTGCAAGATCTAAAGAGTTCACATGAAAAATGGCGAACTGTACAAGTTTGAATCCTTATTAATTGCAAATTAAAAGTAATACACAATATGAAATGTTCCTACTCGCAGCTATTTCAAGTTTTACGAAAAGCCAATCTAAGGATGCATTGTATCATACAGAAAATAACACTGAACAGCCAATTTCTAAAACTACGTGAGGTGGCCATTCCTTTGTAGCAGGCATTAATTACGAGCATACCCATTAAAATGAATAGAGGTTGTCGCTTTAATAAATTGAAATGCAGTGAATGCAGCATCCAACACAATCCAGCATGCTAAATATCGTCTGCTTCAAATTATGAAAATTAACTGTATGACCAGCACTTATAAACATATTCATACTGTATATTTATATACTTGCAAACACAGCATGTAAGTTGCTACTCTTTTAAATTCCTTATGACACTATCAACGTTGCACTCCATATTAAGCTTTTCGAAATCTGTGCTTTTACAATACAAACTTTACTAAAAATTTGTAACATATTTTCAAATCATAATTATACTTTATGAATATTTCCTTCCCTCAACAATCCCGTTTCATACATTGAAATGAGGTCAAAAACACAAGAGTGTGGACAACTTAAATGAATAGAGGTTTTTGGCTGCCACACTTCCATTCTCCTATAACAAAACATGTTTCCACCATGTTCAGCTGTAATCTGTTCAGCTCAAGAATTAAACCAATTGCACATGACCAGATGCATAATTCATAGTGCAGTTACAATACAATTCTGCAGTGGAACTATGATAAAGGTAAAGTCATCATGGAGATTAAGACTCACACTTTTACAATCAGCATTAAAGGCAGAAGGGAAGTCAGTCCTACGTTCATCCCAAGAAATGCCCCGAGTATTCATTTCTGTTAGACTGAGTGAACTCCAGAGCCATAGTATTGCCAGAAGGATCAGCTCAATTGAGAAAATTCATGACTCCGTCAGAAACTGAACCCGCAACCTACAGCATTATGGAAACAATATAGTGCGATACTGTATTTCACGGTTATCACATAACTGTTACCTATACAAATTTAGTTGTGACTAATAACATTACAATTTGTATCTATACTGTTTTCGCTGTAAGAAAAAATCTAATATAAACACAAGCTCGTTGCTGTCATACCCGTGATTGGCTCCCAGTCAAAACACTCACACGACGCAGGAAAATATAGTCCGTATTTGAAAACTATCATCTTGTATTATATGAAAATAAAAAATTAAATTCTAGTTGTTAAATACAATAAAACATATAACTTCACTCATATGTAAAACGATTTGTAAAAGAAAAGCTACTGTACTTTTATATTTTGTTATGTACCATGAACGCGGATGAATACCAACAGTAATACCGGGGTAGTCTGTTCTTGTAACAAGCTGGCGTCACTTGAGTTCACAGTTGTTCACGTAAGCACGGCACGTGGTACTGAAGTATCCTGCATCCTCGGTGTGTGTGGTTATTAAACTTAAGAGTAGAAACCCTCTCAAAAGCGGAGAAAAACAAATAGTCTTAAATGTATATAATAAGTTATGTGAGTTTTAATCACAGTAATTATAAAGTAAATGTTTCCTAAGCAAATGAATGCATAGTAGTGAGGTTAGACTTACTTGACGAGTAACGGGAAATGTTCAACATGCATCAGAATGTATAAAAGTAGGCGGGAACATGTACTGAGAATCTATGGTGCCAAACAGCGGCCAATGAAACCTCACTTCAGTGACGTGCTATTGTTTATATTAGGATTTTTCTTACAGCGAAAAGATTATAAAATTAATTCCATTATCAACTGAATATCTTACGAAAATAATCATACCAGGCACGGTATTAGCCTAAATAGGAGAGGTTTGTAACAATCACATTTCAGATAACAGCAAAACAGCCTGTGTTATCGGTTGAAGTCCTGGCAAATCTTATAAGGAATTTGTAGACACAAAAGGTATTGTGACAGATTCTTCGGGTCTACTCCCATTTTCAATCAACATTTCTCCACAATTCAAGTTGCCCTCATACAGCAGAAGTTTAACTATTCAACACATAGGATCCCCTATTTATGTAAGTCGCCCACAGTAAGTCACATGTCGATGGAACACTTGCAGAAAGCATCAAGCAAGCAGGAACAATTAGATGTCTGTTTATGAACAAGAAAATTCATTCAATAAATTCGCTCAAACCTTTACATAAGAGGTACTGTCCGCATTTCACGAGAAGATCCGAGCAAGAAATACAAGTTTTTTCCCCACTCTTATAATCTATCCCCAACACGGAACCTGCTGGCCATTGACTGAGCCTTGCTTGTCCCAGCCGACCAATGACACCAACCCCATCCACCTGCTCCTTCAAGAACACTGAGTTACTGGCTTACTCTCGCCTCTTACCCCGCAAGGACCATACTCCCCTCGCAGGGATCCTCTCGTGAAATTTGGACAGTATGAGACAGGTGTGCACACACAGCAAAGTGATGAATTTCGGGAGTGATGCTAGGTAGTGAAATCCAGATATAAATGACTGAAGGGATCGACCTCCATAATGGGTGGATGACCGTTCACCTCTGCAGAGGACATGAGGCCCGCAGTCAAATGGTCAGCCTTGGCCCTTTCTGGACTGTCGTGCTATGGATTATTTTACATGAGAATCAAAATGCCTTCCATCACAGTCCAGGTACAATTGGCATCTGGGACAGTTTGAAGTTGAGTTGTGTGATCCTAGCTATTGTAGCCTCAATATCATCTTTCAATTATTTTGCTGTACCGTATTCCCTGATAGAGCCACGTCCTATCTGTACATGAGTAACGTGATAAACCCCAGGGGCCCACCACCTCCCCCTCCCCAGACTTCACCCCAATCAATTTTTACTATTGCAGATGGTAATGAAATGAGGTGAGATAGTGTTGGTGGAATGATGAGTGAAGTGGAAGTATGCAGAGAAAAACCCTCTGCATCTGCTTTATCCATCATGACCTGGCCTGGGATAGAACCCGGCGACTTGGATGGAAGACAAGCATGCTAGCACTAGCTGAGAACAGGTGTGACATTATTTCCCCTTTAATATTCCTCCAGACGTAACAGTAGTACTGACTAAAATCAGATACTCTCATAAGCCATAATCCTCTAATAATTATATGTATTATCAAATTATCATTAACCACGTCTCTTCCTGCATTCAATGAACTTTCCTACCTTTAATAAATAAATTAAACTGTAGCATACCATACTGTACGATGTGGTATTTTAAAACTAGAGGAACTGACAACTTCCAACATATCTCACAGAAGTAAAGTTCATGATATCGAGGGCATCATATCAGAAGGGCTTGTCAACAAATGCAGCGTTACTGAAATATTTTAATGGAAGCTATTTATATCTAAAACAAACGTCTAAGAATTATAATGGGAATGAGGAAGAACCAAAGACAGTATTTTGTTATGTAGTCAAGGAAAAATTATTCTATATTTAAATGGCTCTAATATTGTTGTTTTCTAATGCCAAGCATTTGACCTCTTACACTCCAATATTTTTCAGAGATACTATCATGGTCAGCTACTGAAGCATAGATTTTGAAGTGTTCCGAATCCATTTCTTGGTTTGAGTTGCACAATGGGCAGTTAGGGGACTGTTATATTCCAATTCTATGCAGGTGTTTGGCCAAACAAAAATGGCTCTAATGTAAAATTGCAGTTTTCTTGATATACCCTTCTGGCATGATGCCTTCGATACACTTGTGATTTTATGATTCACTGCTTATTACATTCGCCAGCCACCCGATGAACAATGCCTTTCCTATCATCAACAGAAAACAGCAGACACATTGGGGCGACTTATAAACAGGGGCTCCATATGTATGTATGTATACATTAGCATGCAAGTACAGTGGTAGCTAAACTTTAAGGCATATGTCAACAAAACATACCACATTAGCTCTTCCAACAGCCATCTTGCATCCCAGTAAATTGACGTAACAATAATCAAACCTTTAGAAAAATCACAAATGTGCTAACACTACTTGCTCTGAAAGTTAAGAGAACAGTGAATTCCAGACTTTTCTTTAAACCTCGAAGAAACAGCAATTTAATTGTCCCCCTAATTACATGCAGCTTTCACGTGGGTTTAGGATTGTGAATAGGGGCATTTGCTCCTCCACACATTTTTTCGCAAAGCATGAGTAACTTAACATTTTGCTGAGGCAGTTCATTTCAGTATAAGGAAAATTATGTTTCTGGAAAAAATTTATAGCATTTCTCTTTATATAAATCAATCAAACGTACGTATGAATTTATTTGATTATTCTTAATCAATGAAAAACATAGTCAATATAAAATGTAGTATTAATCTACATTGACCGTTTCAAAACACGAGTTTCCAATTCACAATGGAAATTAAAACATGCATAAAAATATACATATGCTCTTTTTGAAGAATTACTCAAATTTCACAGATCACATTCGTTGGATTTCAGAGATACTGAAAGAAACAATGAAACACCACTAAGTGCTGAAATACTAACAAAGAAAACTAACTTCGTGCTTAAAATATGCATGAAAATATCGAGAACCCTCAGTCCTCTCTAACTGTCAAGGTATCAAAATGGACGATTCAACTGCACAAGTATATACACGATTCTCAAAATATTCCATAAATAAAATGTAAATGCTGGTATATTACTAAAAAGCGTGTTAAATCGAAACAGAGTGAAATATACAACAAACTAAGATATTTAGATACATACTACACAAATGACTCTATTGTTGCTTAGGATATAAAAATATCAGATTAAAAAAAAAAAGTTGCAGTGCACATCAAATATTTTATTCAACATTTATAGTGTAGATGCCACATGAGTCAGTAATACTGAGGTTTCTAGTATACTTGGTCAACTACAGACAACCTCTTAAAAATCAAGCCAAAAATACTCCTGGAAACGGTGATCAATTAGCTCACAAACACTGAAAATATTACAATCTTCTACAATTAGCATTTCCTTTCACAAGGAATGGCCGAAAGCACAATGAAGGACGCATGCTGAACAGCAGTAGTTACCCAAACAGGCTTAAAATTTGTCAAGTGGGAGAGCAATGTAACTAGGATCAAGCTGGTAGTCTACACTCATTAGGTAGCATTTTTTATGTCAAATGCAATGAAAATACTTAGAAAAGGAGTTCTTTTAAGACTACTTGAAGAAACATCTGTATAGTACGTATTTCGTGACTGCACAACACGAAAAAAAATCAGTCTGCCCTTTATTCATAAAAAATGCTGAGAGATCCTGCAAGTGCTGATTTGGCTGCTTCTTTCTTGGCATCTTTCTTGTTTTTGGCTGAAAAAGAAAGCGCGATAAATTTGTAATTATGTTACTTCTCTTATGTACTCGAACTGAAAGTGGGTTTGTGAGAAGGAACAGGTTGAGAAGACGTGGAAAGATAATTATTTCATGTAGTTGTCGAAGAGAAATGACATGAAAGAAGTTTGAAATGGAGGAATAAATTGGAGATGAAATAGATAGAGGTTTTGTTATGTTAGAAATGAAAATAGTTATGGGAAATATGGCAAACACAAAAGCTGCAGGTTCAGATAAAATAACAAGGAAACTATTCAAGTTGCAGCACCCAACAGTTGGCAATGGTTTTATACAGTACCAGTACTCAGAAAATATGATCAGAAAAAACACTGTCATAAAATTTATGAAACTACATAAATTCTTTGGGATGCAACATTTTCATGAGCTGATTTTAACCATTTTCTTGAATGACACCATGTTTTTAAGAGTTGGCGGTTGGAAAGAATCATTCAGAGATCCAAAACTAATTCCTGATCTACCTCGAAAATCTGCCGTGGCCATATTTAGATTGATTACTGGTCATGATTGCCTCAGTAAACACCTCCATCGTATTGGAGTACTGGAATCACCTAAATGCTTACTGTGCACCAGAGAAGAGGACATGGAGATGGAGCACCTGGCTAATTATGAAACTCTTAGGACATTTGTGGACCTTCCATCAAAATATTAGGAAGCAAGGATGATGATGATGATGATGATGATGATGATTTCATTGTTAAATCCAGAGCATTAGATACACACACACACACACTACATAAATTCTCAAAAGAGAAATTAAGAGATGAACAGTATGCTTCAGGAAAGGTAGAGCAATTTACATTTATTGCGAGAAAATTAATCCTGTTATACTATTAACAGAGAAAAGTTATGGACAATACTGAGAAATGTCTCTCATAGAAAGGATAAAAACACATGAGAAATGTGTAAGTTGTGTTAGGACATCTGTAGGCACTAGAATGGTTCTATACAAAGAACTCCTACAAAGTAGTGTACTTTATCACCAGTTCTTTTCAATACTGTGATGTAATAGTATACGAGCGTGTTGACAAATAGATCTAACTGAAAACCACGTATCTATGAAAATGACAATCTGATTTCTGGTAAAAAAAAAATGCCCAACAAATAGAAAAAAGACCTAACAAATTAGAATGAAAATGGAAATTTTGGTTTAAAAATTAATTTAAAAAGAAAACTGTTTTCATGAGAATAGCAAGTGTGTCGACATGAAACTATAAGGCAAAATATTAAAGAATTAGTACATTTTATGTTTCTGAGAAGCAACAATTAGTAAAGAGATAAAGGCCATGAATAAAACAAAGTAATGTCTCAGCTCTATAACGGTCACCAGATTTAGACAATTTCCAGAAGAAATCTGTTATCTTCCTAACAAACAAATCTCACTAAACAATTGAGAGGATATTATGTTCCAAAGCAGTCATAAGGAAAAAGGCAAGACAAAAATTTAGTTCAAGTCGTGAACGGTCAAATCTTACAAAAAGTACCTTGTAATTATGAATTCAACGTTTACTGAACTATAACACGTGAAGTGATAAATTCTTTATGCACATCACAATGTTAACAACAATTTAACCTTTAAAAGCCGAGCGTCCATATAGCATACAGTACTATTAATAGTTGTGGCTTGATATATGTTACAAATTGTATATTATTTATAAAGTAGGTCGATATTCTTTAATTTTATGTAACATAAGGACATTACACTTAATTAAAATAATTTCAAAGACTCAATTGACTGCAGTGGTCAGGATGCGAACCTGTGATCTTAGGCACAATATACTGGCCAGACATATCTTGTGCATCTTAAATTGAGGGGTTTGGGGGAAAAACCAGGCAGCTCCAATTTTTTTCATTTTTGAGTTATTTATGCACAGAGGACAAAAAAATATGCTCCATGGTTTGGTCGAAGAACCAAGTAGTTCCAAGAATTACATTCACAGTTACAATGCATTTTGTACCTGCCTCTTCTGTACATGCTTATTGTTTGGTGTTAAGTTTTTCTTCATTATCTCGAAAAGTACTGAATTGGAACTGCCTGGTTTTTCCCCCAAACCCCTCAATTGCTCGGCTAATGAACCCAACACGAACTTACCCGATTATGCAGGTATACACGCTCCACATTAAGTTACAAATCTGCATGCAATAGCAGTAAAATCTTCCTGCACTTAAAAGTTAATGTTTCTGGCTAAACTGCACAGCACCTATTTTCCACATGACTTCCTCTATATGTTACTAAATTAAAATAAAATGAGCCAATTCTTACCAACTCCAGTGTAAGATTTCCCATCCACTGTAACTCCCAAAGTAAAAGTGAGATTCGGAGGAGTGCCCTCACGGCTGATTTCAACAAACTGAATTCCAGGTCTCATTTGGTTTAATAGCATCACAGGATGCCTATCTGTAGGATTATCCGGGAGTTTCTTCATGGGTGCAGGTGCAGCCTGAATCTAAGTTAAAAAAAATTCCAATAAATATATCATCTTCAAAATTAAAGTAATAAGGATCCCAATAAGGGATTCACTGAGCACAATCACGAGGGCTGCAGAAGCTAACTATGAAGCAGGAATTGTCTCAACCTCACTCTTAATTATGTTTGAAATATGTTCTACGATAGACGCAGGATCAACTTTCTATTGTAAGCCTAGATCATATATGTAACAGATAACTCCTCGCTACGTTAAAATCGGCAGCACTTTGAAGAGAACAACCGCCAGGATCGCCACCTGTCCGCCGTAAACGAACACGAGATGGCAGCACAGTCGCTAATGCAATTCAAATGGGAATTATGACGTGACTCCTTATGTAACAACTAGATGGCAGCATAGTAAACCTGACAAAAGTTGTTAACCTCAAAGCCTATAAGCCCGACATATCTGTTACATATATGATCTAGGATTGTAAGCTACAACAGCACTCAATGTGTGCAGGACAAATGACACAAGAGAAATTTTGTTATTTATGAAGCCATCACAACAAACTGCCTTTATACAAGTTACATTTTTAAAGGACTGTTACTGCTATTTTGTACGTCAAATCTTTCACTTAAATGCAATACACACAGTCTTATAGTCCCATCGCTCTAATTTCCGGCAGCCAATCATGTTGTAGGTTGGCTACATTTAAACATGTGCGTCTTGTGATTTGCTGATGAAGATGTTATGCATTTCCTAACGCTGGATAAATACTCAATATAATCGCCCGCCATTTTGGCACTTTCGTTGGCGTTTGCAGAAAGCATACGAGGACATTATTTGCCACTCAATTATTTGCCGAATTACAGTGCGTTTGATTTATTATCATAGGAGCTACAACATGATAATGTTTAACGGTGTGGCAAATAGATTCGTGTGGTAGCTCTGCAACGAAAGAACAAAAATGGCGAACGATACTACCTACCTAGACTTTATAGAGCCTTCACTTCCTAAGACGTAATCAAAGAGGAGGAGTCACACCGGGAATAACAGTGTCGCAACTATAGTTTTATTTCGCTAGTGCCTGTCACTATGCTTCCATTGTAACTGGAAGCATCTGATTAAGAAACTAAAGTTAATGGAGCTGATTACAGAAAAGGATTAAAAAATACATTGGAACATCTAGAAAAGGGAAAACTTTGCAGAAAACTGGCTGAGAATATGGAATCCCAAAACCCACCGTATCAAACATCAACAGAAACAGAGCCATCATTACCAGTTAACATTGGATGTTTAGGCACTAAAAATTAAGAACGGTACATTGTATAGTCTGCTAAAGTGTATGTGGTATCTATTGGAAGGATTTTTAGGCCTAGTTCACAAGACACACCAACATGTATAGTGAGGATCATATAAGTGTAGTTCCTAAAAGTCTAATTTGGCCATCTCTTCTAATTTGCCAACTAATACCAGATATCACCAAAGAGTGTAAAATCACAGCAATGCTACGTACTAAAATAATAATAATAATAATAATATAATATTAACAATACCAATGTCTTGCTTATATTTACCATATCTCATCTCTATGTTGCGAGATGTTTCCTAAATGATTCTATAATTTATTAAATAAATGAAGTTTTCTCCTGGACTTTTTGCATATTATGTTAGTCATTAGGACTAATATGATCTAATATTAAAAAGTACTTTTTCTAACATGAAATATTGCAATACACACAGACTTAGTTTTAGTAGACTAAAGAGTTTACGATACATGAGACCTAAGCTAAAAATGTATTTCCTTACTTGCATTTTCATCAGTTTCATATACTGCAAACCGAAATTATTTCTGCCAACATAACAGTTAGAAAATAACTACCAGTTGTAGTATTTGTCAGTACACGAAATTCGAAATGAAGTCGATAAAAGAAAATTTAACCTGAGAGCTAGAAAATCTCTATAAGTGAATTGGTCATGTTTCACCCTTACGGTATTAAGTAAGCTGATCCTGACTATAAGTAGCAGGTACGACCGTTAACGGTATTTAATGGTACATTATGCAACGAGCCTATAATGAAGGTAATTAAGAAGTGAGTATGGATATTTATGAAACGAGCGATATTATTAATTTTTTAGCAATGTCCCATATGTTGTGAGATGTGCGCAGACGTGAAAGTATTGATTTTTTCCGAGGAACAGATGTCCACATTGACCTTGCAAGGCCATAAGAACCTACAGAGGTAACATTCAAATTAAATTAGACATTGAAAAACGAGATGACAAATTGAATTTATTTGAATATTATTTACAATTAACGCTAATTATTACAGTAACAGAACATAACCTTCTGCGACAGTATTGGATTTCCAGCCTCCATGACTTTTTGCTAATTCTCTTTCGATTGCATATCCGAGAATAATCGATACTTGCGGTTTTATAACGGTAGAAAGCTGACCTGTCATTGGCTGAACAGTTGTAACCTGAGTCGTCACTGGCTGAAAGACCTGACCTTTAATGAGTAGGTGTACTTTAATGACATGCATTAAAGGTCTGCTACCAGGTGTATAATTACTACATTTCGGCATGGTCGAGTATAAACAAAATACTGACATGATTTTGTTACAGGTATTATTATTAATGCTCTTTTTTTATGATGGTCTGTTAATATTACTTCAGTAGCTTCAATTTTTCATACTACTACCGCTGTATTAGTAACTACCATGTTCAAACAAACAATAAATTATAACATAACTAAAATTCTTCATATGACTCTCTCCAAAATATTAATAGAACTATGGGTCCCCTATCATAGAACTGCAGCACATAACAGAAATCTTGTTCCTGACAGTTAGAGCAAATTTATGTCATTTCTCACCCACATCAAGCTTACAGGAATTTGCAGATCTACAATAACGACACTTGTGTGATTTCTGATGGAAATGACAGGCAAAACATAAGCATATTGTTTTGACAACCAAACTACCAACCACTGGTGGATTTTGCTTCTGTTGCAACATCACAATATTTTGTCCTTCAATGGCTTATCATCATTACTCTACTCGGACTTTTTCAATAATACTATTATTTAGTAACTAGATAGCCTACATAAAAATGCCCCTACATACTTGTTTTCCAGCAGGAACATTTGTTTGCTTTGGAATGGGTACGTGGGTGCCCTGGCTTTGCCATTCAGTGAAGAGTTTGTACAAAGCAAATGAAGCCAGACTACCCCAAGGCACGTCATCTTCAGGTGCCTCTGGTTTTCCGGACTCAGATGCATCATCGGACGCTTCTGGAGTAGTATTTGATGCATTTGCTGTGCCATTGTTTGTCTCCTCTTGCATTGGCTCTGGTACTTCATTAGAGTCTACTTTCATTGCAGCCTGTGCCATCTTCTCCAGAAGAAGAGCTTTAAGTGCATTTTCAGCTGCATTTTGTTTTGCCAAAGGTTTTGAGAGACCTTGGCCAATATGAACCTTACCATCTACCTAAAAAATAGATATACAAAACAACTGTAAGTACAATAGTTATAATTCATAGCCTCTTGTAAGATTTACATTTGTCTCTTTTCTTTCTAGTAAAAAATTAGTTTCTTTTACTACTATTCGAAAGACTTTGCAAATTGAAAATGTGTTGCAACTAAAAAGCGTAAAATATGAAGAAAACTTTTAGAAAATATGAAACAAACGTGAAATTTTCTTGAAAAAAAAAAAAATATATATATATATATATATATATATATATATATATATATATCGAAGTATCCTAATGCAGGAAGAATTACACGATATGAACAACTATTTGCATTGCCAACCTCAACATAAGCCTGTCTGTTATAAACAGACCAAAATTATGCTATAGTGAGGGTCATATAAGAACAGTTCCTGAACAGCAAATATTACCGTCCTGTTAGTGTTGCCAAGTGTTACCAGATATCATACAATCCTATGTACCAAGTGACTTATTTACTTACCGTATTTTATGTTGGAAGGTTATTCCAAATAATTCAATAATTTGTAACATAGTTTCGTATGCAAACTATGCGGGAAAGGGATCAAAATTTCAAGTATTTTGTCTGGCAATACGAAATTCATTAGTTTGACTAAACAATTAACTTACGAGACCTAACCTAAAAATGTATTTTGTTTGACCACATGAAATTATTAGTACTAACTCCGAAAACTTACCTGACTATAATCTTGAATTATAACCACAACACAACACATAAAATATCTATTATGTATTAATATTAATACTGACATTACTTAATTATTAGTATGTTCAAATTTCACTAGCTTCCAGTAACCGGCTCAGAAATCTAGTACAATTAAATTTCATGGAACTCCAGTACCGACAAATATTGTCGATATTTGCTTCCGCTGCCAACATACTAGTTACAAAATCACTACCATTTGTAGTATTTGTCAGTATCGAAATTCGAAACGAAGTTGGCAAAAGAAAATTCAACCTTCAAACTAGAAAATCACCGCAATCCACTAGCATATGTAGTAATGGGGGGAAAAATGGTTAGGTTTCACACTTAGGGTATGAAGTAAGCTGACCCGGACTATACACTCAAAAGCAGAAGTCATAAAAGCAAATAACGAAACTTAAGCAGTCCCCCCCCCCATTTTATTAAACACTGGCACCTCCCAAGGAAATAGAAGCATATGTACTGTCTGGTAACATACGGAATATACAAAGATGACTGGATGAGGCCAAATCAGGCTTAATTCGTGACATGATAAGAAAAAAACAATCCAGCCACAAGTTTAGATGAGAATTACATACACAAATGAACAATATTAACATATGTGCTTCAGTTTTATGGAACTGAACATTAATTTCTTTTAAAATATTTTCTTTTTGCAGAAACTCAATACTTTCTCTATATTCTTTAGAATAAAATAAATTAAAATACAAAAAAGTATTACATAGGTTTTTATACTTACTTCTGCATTAACAACAAACATAGTTTGCGTGAGGGCATTTGTATGCTCTTGGAACGTGAACTTGATTCCAGTCTTCAATTCATTAAGAACCATAATAGCATTTTTAGGCTGCAGAATCTTCCTCAGGCGGGCATTCTGTCGACGCTTCTTCACCTTCTTGTTTATCTTGACTGTAGAAATTATAAATACAATAATAAAAAAAATGTAATCAGCAAGTAAGTTTTGTTCTTTCAAAACTGGACATTTCTAGTTAACATAAATGTGCAATTCTGGATAGCTTTTAGAACTGGTCTTAAGACTAGCTTAGCGCTTCCATAACAATTTTGAAAAGAAAACAGACAGAAAAACAGTGCTTTCTAAGAAATTTGGAAAATCATTCCGTTATAGTGGAAGCCTAAGTAGTTTTCAATATTATTTTAAATGTGATCATCTTCTCCAAGATGGATAAGTCTACTAACATTGCTAGTTTCAGTTCATCTTAAATGTTGAAATGATGAAGCCTGTATCCTATGTTAAAGTAACTGAAATAATGAATAAACTCCAAGTATTGTCAACATATTGACGTCTTCGACAAAGAGATGCGAGTAAGTGCAAACTGCAAACTTTTGTTTTTAAAACTTCCTGTATACATCATCAGTGTCGACTGCTTCTTAATTATTTGCAATATATATATATATATACACTGGTGGCCATAATTCTGGAAACTTTTTGTTTTTGTGCTGAATTATTATAAAATCTGCATTGATTCACAGATTTATACAATTGAAAATGTTACTTGTGAATGATTCGTTAATTATGGGGTTATAATAAAGGTATAATATTAAATCCTGAATATTTTAACAATAAATAATCATTACTGAGTGGGAAATTATGTTCTTGTCACTTGAGATCTAAATATTAATTTCAGATTTCATTATAATTTCCCATTATTTACAGTAATAAAAACTGGTCCATTGTTGATTTTAAGATTATTGTTGATCGGTAGAATCATTGTTGAGCACTGTTAGCATAAAATGTGGACATTATTAGTGTGTCTCTATCATTTGTCTCACTTAAGATTTCGTTAGATGAACACCTGATTGCTTTACAACAAACTTTATTGATCATTTTATCACAATGGATCCACGAAAGGGCTGAACACCTTCTAGGGCAGTCACACTTCGAGAAGAAGGCTACAAATTCAAGGAAATTGTAAGAAAACTTGGTAATGGTGCTACAGTGTCTGGCATCCAGAAGGTATGGCAGAAGTACAAATCCACAAAATCTTGTAAAACAACATTTAGGACTGGTATAAAACCAGTCCATGAGATGTGAGGCAGATTTGTCGATTAGCATTGAGAGATCGAAGGAAATCTTCTAAAGAGATACAGAAAGTTCTACACAGCAATTGACTTAGTATTTCAGTGAATCCATTGTGATAAAATGATCAATAAAGTTTGTTGTAAAGCAAACAGGTGTTAACCTAACGAAATCTTAAGTCAGACATATGATAGAAACAAATTAATAATGTCCATATTTTATGTTAACAGTGCTCAACAATGCTTCTACTGATCAACAATAATCTTAAAATCAACAATGGACCAGTTTTTATTACAGTAAATAATGGGAAATTGTAATGAAATCTGAAATTCATATTTAGAACTTAAACGACAAGAACATAATTTCCCACATAGTAATGATTATTTATTGTTAAAATATTCAGGATTTAATATAATACCTTTATTATAATTAAAGAATCAGTCACAAGTAACATTTTCAATTGTATAAATTTGTGAATCAATGCAGATGTTATAATAATTGTGTACAAAAACAAAAAGTTTCCAGAATTATGGCCACCAGTGTATATATATAAAATTGAATATATTTGTAAAAACGTGCATTCTTCATTACACCGTATATTACTATAAAATGCTGTTAGGTGGTTTTGTTAAAACTTACAAACACTGTTTAAAATCGATTAAATGCATCTGGTCAACCAAACAACATTTTTAGTCGACCTACAGCCCTAATTTCAATTGGTTGGATAAAAGTGAGCAGTTTCAAGAAGCAATGTTGAATAAACAAAAGTAAGTCTAGAGAAGAAATAATAGCAGAAGTCTTTCAAAGACAATCATTTAGGGAAAAAAAAGTGAACTTTGGAGGCATGTGGAGGAGTGCAATGTAATATGATTTAAGTGTCAATGGGTTCTTCAAAATTGGTTATAATTAGGGATGATGATTTTTCGCGAAAGTGACAAAATGTAAAATAACTATAAAAGACATATGTTTTTGAATTTTCATTTTCAACGATCTATATATCCCTTTCTATTGACCAAGATGTTAAAATGTGTAATGTGCTAAAATGCGATATAAATATGAAACTGGCGATTTTTCAAATAAAATTCATCTTGTACGAAGTTAAATTTATATTTATATACTGTAATAGAAAATGAGAATTCAAGAAGAATGAAAAATTCAGATTTTTAAGTTTTCTTGAGGATAGGCATACAAACCTTCGAAAAATTTTATTTTCATTCCCTATACGTACATGCTGGAATTCATGGTTTCAGTTAGTAGAATATGTGGGCAAGTCTTTACCTGCTTTATAAAATTATTTCAATCTTTGGATGAGAAATTAGTTAATTGAAATAATAATTCTTCATCCCTCCTAAATATTTTTGATGAAGACTATAATTATTTTTAAGTATATTGTCAAACTAAGTTTACGAGCAAGGTTTTCGTCTCATTAAGTTCAAGGACTCTTCTCATCCTTTTGCACATAAGCTGTGGGACGAGCTGTTAATTGTCCTCAAAAGATGTGCTGGATGATAGTTATACACATATGTGCTGGAATTCTTCAACTCTTCTTCAAATGAAAATGTGAAAGTAAAAATGAAAAACCTGGTTTTTTGGAACATACAGCCAAATGTAACAAAAAATTTCATTATGTCGCAGAAAATTCCACAATTTTTTTTTTCCCAAGAGATTAGTAAACTTTTTACCCCTGCCATTGCTGGCCAGGTATTATTTCAAAGGTTTATGTGAGACAAATACAAAGTTACCATTTTCCGGGATGTTAACATAAATATCACTTTGTTGAGGAATATATTTTCATACTTACATAGTTCAAAATATTATTTAAAAAAAAGTGTACAGCATGCAAATTTTGTTTGCCCAGGCAGTTCTGCTTTGGGGGTCCTACCAACTGCACAGATGCTGACTGATTTTTCAGTAAATGCAATTTAATTGTGACTGAAGGGAAAACACGAATAACAGAACAAATGTACTGGTGTGTTCTATGATTTCTTTCAATGATGCACTGATTCATGAACATAATTAACAAGGTAATACATTATTAGTATCTCTACAATTAAAAACTTTGAGGAGGAGCAAGATGAATTTGTTGATGTTGCTTATAATGTCTCATTTAAAATATTTTTCGAAGAATGTACACTTGGTCAATTTTGGGTGAAGGTATTTTCTAAGTATAAGAAAATAGGTGAAAAGGCACTGAAACACCTAGTTCCATTTTGTAGCACATATCTTTGTGAACAAACATTTTCAATACTTTGTTTCCTGAAAAACAAACATAGAAATCGCCTCGATGTTGAAGCCGATTTAAGGCTAAAAGTAGGAAATATTAAACCAGACGCAGAGAGAAGAATTGTCCGAAATGAAAAGAGGTGTGATTTTTCCCCATGACATCTAGATTCAGGCATATAATGTATGTTCAATTTAATTGTTGTTAATATTGCTACCTACCTCTGAACTACTATTACGCAGGTCCCAAAATTTAAAGGTGTGGGATCCGTAGCTTGCCTTAAAAATAAAATGGAGGTCCACAATTCTGAAGTAATTGAAATAAACTGCCTTATGGAATTGCAAGGAGCAACTGTTCTTCCATCTAGCGGTCGTTACCAAATAATACCTTTTCGACAGTGGAGGCTCTGGTGGTGGTTCTCATTTTATGTTGCCATTTCATAACATGGGACTGGCTAATCTGATATGTATGTGGTGATAAAGGCTGTCAGCCACATCCATTTGTTGAAACCTGCACCAGCAACCTCACGAGATATCGAGAGATCATTTTTGGTGTACAAGAACATATTGTGTGATCGCTGACAGAACTTACATATCTGTAATGCTCGGGAAAAGTGGCAAAAGTTAATTTTACAAGAGAAGGAAAAAAACTGTCTTCACACTGGTTTATATCGATATGATTTTCTTCTGTATGAATTATTGTAATGGGAAAAACACTTATGCCTCTTTTCCCAAGCAAGCAGATGTTCCGTAAGTTGTCAATAAATTAATAAAAAATGTTTGTGGAAATTGACTTATGCCACTTTTCCCAGGCATTGCTGATATTAAGAAAAAATATCTTGTGGCACATTATGCTCCATGCCTTGATTAACTTTAGAATCGCACTAAAACTATATTGTGACATATAGAATGTGTAATTTGTATGAAATTAATCTTATTTATCCTTATTTAAAATAAAACTATTTTTTTTATAAATAATTTTCAACTCCCTGTCCAATTTTGATATCAGCCATAGTGATGTGAAACTAGAGTTCTTTTGGGATTGCCAAAACAATATCCATAAACAAGTGTTGAGTTATTTTCTCCTTTTTTTCATATTTCTGTTATTCACAACTATAATGTATTAATTTATGAACAATAAAGTTTACTTGATTAAAAAAAAATATTACATATTTACTATATATTTAGCTTTTTAATTGCATATTTTTAGGATTAATATTACATACAAATAAAGAAACCAAATGGTCTGGAAATGTACAAAAACTTGCCCAGACATGTTCAAACATTTTTAACAAGAGCCAGAACAGGTCACATTGTCACTCAATTGCACCTACACCAATTTCACATTTCTGATAATCCTACTTGTCTGTGGTGTAATAATCATGATGAAGATCTGGAACACATTCTTCTATACTGTCCATCCATAAAACACAAAAGAAGTAAATTAAAATCATCAGTACCAGTTGCAGAAGACACAGCCCTGCAGTTATATTGACTACACCCCACCTCTGGCTACTAGCAACAGGCATCTATGATGAACTTACTTACTTACAAATGGCTTTTAAGGAACCCGAGGGTTCATTGCCGCCCTCACATAAGCCCGCCATCGGTCCCTATCCTGTGCAAGATTAATCCAGTCTCTATCATCATATCCCACCTCCCTCAAATCCATTTTAATATTATCCTCCCATCTACGTCTCGGCCTCCCCAAAGGTCTTTTTCCCTCCGGTCTCCCAACTAACACTCTATATGCATTTCTTGATTCGCCCATACGTTTTACATGCCCTGCCCAACTCAAACGTCTGGATTTAATGTTCCTAATTATGTCAGGTGAAGAATACAATGCGTGCAGTTCTGCGTTGTGTAACTTTCTCCATTCTCCTGTAACTTCATCCCGCTTAGCCCCAAATATTTTCCTAAGCACCTTATTCTCAAACACCCTTAACCTATGTTCCTCTCTCAGAGTGAGAGTCCAAGTTTCACAACCATACAGAACAACCGGTAATATAACTGTTTTATAAATTCTAATATTACCGATCAAAATACCCCTCATTTCTCGTGAAAAACAACAACTGAATAGACTACAGTGGACTATAGTGGATTTATGTTGTCAGCAAACAGCTGGATACATTAAGAAGATTGATTGATTGATTACATAAAAATACGGACTCTACTCATTATTTGCATGTTTGTCCAAATTTGGAACAAAACCTCCATGAATTCATACACAGCACAAACTGAAATGTCCGGTTTTGGAACTACAAGCATTAAATATTTAATTTCACACATCAAAACAGTCATACTTACACCCAGGCATCTTTTTCTTGAGTTGCCAGCTTTTAACCTTCGCAGTATCACTAGCCCCTTCCTGCGGCCCCTCGTTATCGACCTCCATTCCTGCCTGATTCCCAGCAGTTGTTTTGGGAGTCACTGGTTCGGCTTTCACTTGTACTGAAGGTGGCTGCTGCTGCGGCTGTGGTGTCTGTTGCGGTTGCGGTGGCGGTGGCTGGGGCTGCGGCTGTGGTGGTTGTTGTGGGGGCGGTTGCTGCTGCTGTTGTTGTTGCTGCTGCTGTTGCTGCTGATTCTGATTCTGATACTGTAATGACAGCCAGCAGGGGATATACCCACACAAACACTTCACCGGATTTTGCACTCGGGCACAGGCCAGAATGCCAGCCAGATGCACACAAACGCCGCCGTCTGGAGGTTCACTTCAAGCGGCTTGTAAGACAATTCCACAACCGGCAGGGAAGTGACAATGAGCTCAGAGCGACCGTCAGTTCGTGGCAATAGATCCTGATATCTGTGGAGCACTCGGCTGCTTTGTTCTTTTTTGGACCGGGATTGTTAACAAACAACACAGAGCGGGATATTGAGCAGGAAAAAAGGAATAAAAAAATAAAGTGAATTTTGTTTGAGATCATATCAGTTTCATGCTCCACAATTACCTTGAAATGTTGTGTTTATTCCAAGACTGTACTGGTAAGAGCAAAATCACTTCTCGACCATTTGGAATGCCTTAAAAGCAACCGTGAAGCAATACCATTTATACAACTGCACTCGTTGCTGCTGGTGGAACTGACACAGGCAGCACCAGACCATTACCAGAGCGCATATCCTCAGCACCAATGCATAGCTATCTCAACCCTGGGAGATGGGAGGGATGGGGAAGAGAAAATAACACTGAATCATATAATGTTACATCACTGTATCCTCAATCGTCCATCACCCACTGTAAAAGAAGACAACTAACAGGTGATGCAAAAGTAACGACTCCCTTTCACCTGTAAGCTTTCATTGTATGAGCCACAAATTCGAAAAGCACCCATTATCAACTGTTTATCAAACACAATCATTACTAGGCCCCGGATTTTTATGTAATATGAAAGTGCGAAATATGTACATAAAAATGTAGTAAATATCGGGGAAATATGTAATTAAATATCTAATTTAAAATCATTATTTATTAATGCATTAAATTCACAAAAATGTCGTCACAATTTAACTGGACAGTTGAAATGGGAGAATATAGCCACAGTCTATACTAAAAGCCAGGTTATGGAACGACTAAACCGGAAGCAACGTTCTGTTGCTCTCTTTCTGAGCTCTGTTGCCACATAGTGGCGCGAGATTCAAAGCATGTTCAGCGTTTGTCACCGATATGTTTAAAATAACTACTGTATATAGTTCTCGATAACACTATCAGCAATATTAGTAATTAAAATTACTGTTTTAAGAAAGCACAAGCTAATGACGCTGGTACGAAATGCGACTCGTAATGCACGTGGTACTGCAAATGAACTGGCTACACTGTCTCCATTGCCAGATTTTCGTTAGCAGACATTTTCACGCGAGGTCCAATGAAAAGCTCCGTTCTCGTTCTCCCTTCCACCCCCCACACTCAACGTGTCATCACTGCACAGGCTAACCCTCTAACCCGCACTTTCCTCTCGCCCTCCCAACTACTTCCTGTTTAGTCGGTTCATTACCTAGCTTTTAGTATAGTATATACAGTCACGAAGCTTAAATCTTACTAAATATGCAAACATAAACAGTTGAAATATGCATCCATAGATAGTTGCTCACCACCAGGATCACTACTATCGCCTCATCACAGACTCTTTCCCTAGCAGACCATAAAATGTATTGTACTTTCGATATCGAAAAAATTAACACCTTCCTTCTATTATTGAAATATGAAATACATAAGGTTTATATATTATTTTCATAAAATATATATTACATTCTATAAACTCACCTTCCTGGATCTTTCGGAAGAAGGATAACTCTAACCTATTTTTCTTACAATTTATAGTACTACAAACGTCTCCTTGTCCCATATTATTATTCAAATTATTGTATTTTAGCCATTTATAGTATTACAACCGATAACTAACATTTCACAGTTTACATAGCTTTTCACAAAATTGCGAAATACGGCACAGTCAATGATTTTTCGATCTAGACTGCCGTAATGTTTGTTCGGGTTTTCTATTTCAGTGTATGGAGCTCAGTGAAATATTATAACTTTATTACTTATCATTGCTAAGCTTTATTTAGTGTAATGTGTTATAAGTTCCGTTTACTTCTTGTTGCAGAAATAATTACAAAACTGTGTTATTTTAATGTGAAGAGAATTTTACATGTTAACATAATCTGTTCGCGTCAACATTTCAAGTTTGGAACGGAAGCTATTTTGAGGTTTAATAAAAAAAGAATTTATATTGTGATTTCAATTTAGCACATCTACCTTCCTGAATTTTAGACAAAACATTTACCATACCACTCCTACGAAATTAGTGTACATACAATTGTGTCACTTCATCTCTTAAGTAGTAGATAAATACAATAATTCAGTACTCAATTTTAGTATTAAAATACAGAACAAATTGAATGTCCGAGGTATCATACATGACATTATGCTTAATTATAATGTATGATTGCGAATTTACGAATATAAATTAAATACAGTAAACATAACCTATAATTTTCATATGAATGGCAAGGCATTGGAGATCACTAAATTTAGACAGAAAGGAGCAACTGGTACAGTAAACATAGGTAACCTATAATTTCAACATATCTAAATATCCGTGTGGTGCAATTGAAAATTATTGAATCGTGCATAAATGAATGTACAAGAATTTCGCAATATTTAATCGAAATAAAGGCAGGTATTACACATACGAACAACATAATTTTCACACTATAAATAATATTACATCTTAACTCGCAAGTAAATTATGTCTGACATGTCTCATAATCATTGTTTTAAATTTTATTAATGGAATTACACTACATTTTAGAGAAACATATGTTACTATTGTACCCAGTACTCACAGCACTCCAAGCGGCTAGCAAACTATCGCAAGATTTGCAAAATATCACCCCAAGCTTCGTGACTGTATATAGTAGACTGTGATATAGCCTGGAAAGTGACTTGCCATTTCTACCTCATTGCATAGTTTTCAAATACAACTTCTCTCTGCCAAAATTTATGTTTTTTTTTTCTTGTGCCGTAAGATTTCCTAGAAAAATATTTTTCTGTGACACACATAATGGTATTCTGATTTACCTGACACCCGACCAAAATCCCTCCCTAATAGCCTACTTTACGCTAGTGAACAGTGACACCCTTCTCTTAATTGCACATTTGTGCGCAATTCTCATTATTATTAATAGCCTATTTTCAATTTGTAACATAGTTAAATTACCAGCGCACCTGCCCATCCCAGATTCTGAGAAAACATTACGGCAAATGTATTGAGTTGAGGTACTCCAAACTACTATGTTTTACAGACAAAGAGTTGGAATCCCTAGTTTTATGATTGTTTTTTTTTTTATTTATAAAAGAACTGTTCTCTTAAGCCAGCTTTAGAAATTGAAGTATTTTCTATAGTTGTGAACATAACGACATCAGTTCCGGGCCCTCCCTCTTTATCAGCATCGTCTACAGAACAAAAGGTGGCTCTCCAATTGGAGTAGTAGGACAGGGATGTTAAGACATGTGTCAAGTATATATGAAAAAAAAATGAAAACTCAATAATTGCCTAGATATGTATAAAAATGTTACATTCTTTACATAATATGTAAAATATGTAATATTACTAAGACTATGTAAAAATATGTAAAATGAAACTCAACTATAACCTTATCAGAACCATAAATAGCCGACATTTGTCATTTCAGTACTCTACAAGTAAAGGAATTCAATATGTAATTACATAAGAATCCAGTCTCTAATCATTACCAATATTGTTTATCAAACAATCTTTTATTACATACTTTCGCACTAAAATACTAATCATCTACGACCATCAGCAGTTGCCTTCAATATTAAGCTCTAAACAGAACAGGATTATTTGGCCGTCCACTTACATTAACTGAAAATCTTCCCATCCCCTAATTATACACTGTAATTAGTAGCAGATGACTCCTTCAACTGCATAGGCTATCCGAAGCGAAATGGACAAGATACTGCCAACAAATATTCCCTGGAGCCCTGTATCTGGAACAGGGTTGTTTTTCTTGTTTAAATCTATTACAATGGACTTCCTAGCTTTACTTCCCTCAAGACCTGGGTTCGAACCTATGAAACTTGAATCCAATGGCTAGAATGGTATCTGCTAGATCATAATTTGATAATGAGAAAAAATATTATTCATTAATCCAAAGGACAAAGAGGGCAGAAAATGTCCATATGGACATATCAGTGTCTGAATGTCTGTAGTTTCCAACTGGTATATAATTTTAAAAATAATTAATGACAGTAGTGCTGTAGGTAAGAAAACGTCTCTGACAGCTCCTTTGAAAGTTGGGAAGAGAATCCCAGAACTTGACCACACCTATCCCATTACTAGCTTCATTTAAGAATTGTACAGTTGAAGTAGACGAAGTAAAAAAGGTAAAGTCTACCCCACAACAGACCAAATTTGCCAGAGGGTGGTGAGAGGTTAAAGCTCCCACCTCAGAGACAATCGGCATTTAATAGCAGTAGGGATGTCAGTCCTATGTGCTCGCCACCCTTACCCCACACCCAAGGAAATGCCCCGACATTGACAACCAGACTTAAATTAGTGAACTTCTAATCCACTATCTAACATGTTAAATACAAGACTATGGAGCAAATTACGAAAGTGTAAATATTATTCACTAAATTTACGAAAATCTTTTATGGTATGGATTATTCGATTTTATCGATTAAGCATTCAGACCATCACCTTCATTACCACAAATAACCGAGGTTCTACTGTATATAATTTGGTGAGGTAAACTCTTGAGCTATCATCGACAGGTTATTAGTGTAAATTGACATTGCCCGTTTGCTTTAGAAAGATAAAAATAATACGCACAATTACACATAAACTTAATAGTTTTCCTTTATTTTATTTATTTATTAATTTTTTGAAAATGCTTCTTAGGCAACTATTTACTTCCACAAACTATGGAAAGGATGTACTGTATATTGTATTTTGTTCTCTGTCAAAATAACCACCCAAAGGTAGCTGTAAGTTTGCAATGAATTATTGTAAGAAAAAAAATTATAAATGATTGTTTATTTAATAACGCTCGCAACTGCAGAGGTTATATCAGTGTGCCAGAATTTTGTCCTGCAGGAGTTCTTTCACATGCCAATAAATCTACTGACATAAGCCTGTCGCATTTAAACACATTTAAATGCCATCGACCTCGGCCGGGATCAAACTCGCAACGTCGAGCATAGAAGGCCAGCGCTATACCAACTACACTACCAAGGGCAACTTATTGGAAGAGGATTAGTGAATCAAGTACGGGTATTTTTTCAAATTGAATATTTCTGTTCCGTGAATGCACCTGACTGTCTATTAGTTGTTTATGAAACTGTCAAAGTTCAGCTTTTGATGGCTGTAAATTATTACCAGTTTATTTTCAAAGTTTATGCCTGACGCTGGTTATTCAAAAGTCAGTATATTCAGTGCTGTATATTTTTATGAACTTTAGTGAAAGTTACGGATTTAAATTAAATGCTTGTGGAAAGGTGATGGACAGAAAAACAGTGTTTTGTAAAAAATAAGGAAAATCATTCAGTTACAGTGAAAGCACAAGTAATCTTCAACTTCATCTTAAACATATTCATCATCATCAGCCATACAAGGTAATAAATTTATTCAAATACTCAATCATATGATTTATCAATTTGCAAATTTATTATTTGCTAATACATCTTGAAAAAATATTCATGAACATTTAAAGGAAATCAATGCAAAAATAATAATAAATAGAAGAGAAATAATTCTCTTTAATAGATTTACAATCTATCACCTATTCAATCTCAGCCATTCTACTAACCTTGCAATGATGATATTCTCAACAAGTCATAAAGATATTGGAACTTTATATTTCATTACGGCATCATCAGATATTAAAAAATTTGACGAAATCTAAACTTAAGTCCATTAAATTGTATACAGTAATATGCATAACAGTGGTTGAATGATTAATCATGAGTTTTTGTAATTATGCCCTTAACATACAGGCGTTAATTTTCTATGATCAAAATGCAAAACGATTAGCAAACTTGGTACATATAATATGAATAAATGCTGTACTCACTTCACATGCACACAACACATAAGTTTTCTATTTAATTAATTCAATTTATTTAAAATATTCATATATGTAAATTAAACATATTCAATCACAGCTTTTAAGAATTATTATAGTACAACACAAATTATCAATTAAGTTACATCAACATAATTGAATAATCATAAACTTGTTTAAATATCAGATGCATTATAGTGGCCAATATCCTTATTGGTTGAATGGTATGAATGCTACTATCGATATGTATTGTTGTTATAATCGACATAAAATATATTGAAAACTTCTAAATTAACAGCGGTTTTATTTTGTTGACTTGTAGCCTACTTTGCTGGGAGACATCGTTAGATATAGGCCACTCTCACACTAAACCTGGAGTAATTTAAGCTTATTAATCAAATATGATTCTGCTTACTGTTTTTTTATATGCCCACCTGTATTTAAATTCTATTTTATACATATTTCATTGTTATTTTCCATCCGAAGATCATTAAGAATGATGAATATTACTTAATATCTCCTATCTTTCTTCAAATAGTGTTTATATGCCATGTTAATTTTCATTTGTTTTCATAAGTTAACAATGATGCACGTTGGGAGCAACATATAAAACAGTGGAATGAGAATGGAGAAACAGAACAGTTTGACGTTATTTATGTGAACTTATTAGTGTCATTTAAGGTGTTTCGACTTATTTTATGCAAGATATACATAGTAATTATTCTTTTTTAAACAAAGTGATATTCGCATAATGATTTATTGAATGACTTTTGGAAAATAGTGACTTTTTCGCCTTGTTTCCTGAACTGTTATGTGTTGCTATAGACATTTTATCAACAACGTCCAGTTTTTATTGGTTTTGCATATCGTGATATGAAAGTTTTATAGTTCTGTGCTGTGTCTTGATATAATTTTGGAATATGCTGTAGGTGAGACTATTGCGATATATGAAACTTTACAAATACCATATATTATTATTAATTTATAGACCCTTACCTGGTCAAGTATAAGCAAATCTTTAATATTTCCTACTACATGGAGGCTGCAACAGGAGAAGAGTCAACCGAGATAAATAATATTTCTTTAGATACTTGTAACACAATGCAGAGTTCTAATCAAATTCAGTGTGATTATTGTGAAAAATGTTTCTTAAATTCAAAAGGAATAGCCATACATATTAGTAAATCTCACCCAGATATTCGAGAACATCTCATTCGTAAACAACCCCAATGTTCAACCACCGTGTGGAAGAACAATTCCAATAATTTTAACTAATAATTCTGAAAACCGCTCTACTGCTAATACAAGTCCTTTATCTTTCTACAAACAAAATCTTTCTATTTGGAAGGATAAATTTAGCGCAAAGTTATCCAACAATGTGTTTGATGATGTAACACAGCAATTCCTGATTTTCTTATCTGAAGCAATTGATTATCTGCCCAGGCCCAAACATCCAACCAGGAAATATTACGAAGCAAGAAAACTAAAAAAAAAATTTAAATAACCAGAGGACTTACAGCAGATCCACTAACCCAGAAAGAGCCACAAAACGAGACCGACAGAAAATTTTTTTTATTTTTATTTTATTGGGTTATTTTACGACGCTGTATCAACATCTAGGTTATTTAGCGTCTGAATGATATGAAGGTGATAATGCCGGTGAAATGAGTCCGGGATCCAGCACCGAAAGTTACCCAGCAGAACCGACAGAAAAGAAAAAGAAAAAACAGATTTCTCTATGAGAAAACACAATTCGACTACTTCAATCAACGGCGGAAAGCAATAAGAACAGTGCTGAGTCAAAATAAACCAACGTGCAATATTAGATGTCAGCGAGGTGCAACAACTTTACAGTTCAAATTTTTCTCAACCAAATAACAATATTCGATCAGAATATCCATCCCATTACACCGAAGCAGAAATACTCGAATTAGATGAAACATTCCAGAAATCTATCACCAAGTCAGAAGTTGCGCTTTCAATATCTCGAATCACGGTGGACACCGCTCCTGGCCCTGACCACGTCCTGATGAGAGTTCTGAAGGATGATATTGCTGCAGAAATCATCTCCTCCATAGCTACAAGAATGCTCCAGACTAGTCACGTACCTCCATGCTTCCAGACCGCAAGAAGTGTTCTCATTTATAAACCTGGTGACGAAAATGACTTTAAAAACTGGAGACCAATTACTATTTGTTCCGTGTTACGTAGGGTAATTGAACGCATCCTCGGTAAACACCTTCGAGAATACATAAAATTCAATCCTCATCAGAAGGGACTTACACATTCTCCAGGAACAATAGTTCATACATCCCTTCTCAGGTCCATTTTAATGTCTGCAAAATCTAAAAAATGTGATGCAACTCTCGTTTTCCTTGACATTAGTAAGGCATTCGATAATATCGGGCACTTGCACCTATCAAACACATTAGATAGCTCGCTTATTCCAAGCTTGTTGAAAACGTTAATTTTGAATCTTCAACTAAATAATTCCACTAGAGTAGAAATCAATCATTAAAAAACTAATCCCATAGATTTACGAAAAGGAGTTATGCAAGGATCGCCCCTTTCACCCGCATTATACAATCTATGTACTGACCACATCCTTAATGAATTGTCAGAAGACTCGATCGCTGCCGAATACGGTTTCAATCTTGTTTCAGGTTTAAAACCTATTACTGTACTTGGTTTTGCAGATGATACTGTTATCATAGCTAAAAACAAAAACTCTGCTTTAGAACTCACAAGGATGGCTATTGATCGTTTCAAAGCTATTGGTTTAGATATAAATGTAAATAAATCTGTAGCTATTAATATTTGTCGCGGTAAATTGCATCCAAATCAACTAAACATTTCTGATGACACTACTGTTACATGCTTAACTGCAAATGAGCATGTACGCTACTTAGGTGTTAATTTTTCTGACGTTTGTATATTCGATTCCCAAACCGTTTTAAACGACCTAAAAACTAGATTAGATTTGCTAATTTCGTCGCCTTTATTACATCCTGATCAAAAGTTTTGTATATTAAATTCCTCAATTTGCCCATCATTAATCTACACATTTCAGACAATGCCCTTGAAAACAATACCCAATACTTTTTTAGATAACGCTGATAAAATTATTAAAAGCACTCTTAAAGAAATTTTGCAACTACCAGCTGACACACCAGATTCTATGATATATACACATCGTAAATATAAAGGTCTTGGTCTTTTTAGGGTACACTGGGAATCCACGCTACAACACATTAACGGCTTAAGGGTATTACACAAAACTAATGATCCTTACATTACTTCCACTAGGGACCTTATTGAGGAGAGTAAAACATGTTTAAAGAGCCTTAAATTAACTCCTGCTAATTCTTTTTTAAATAATCGTGAAAATTTTGTGGACTCTCGAAAAGTTAGACGCTTTAAGAGACAAAGAATTTGAAAATTGGTGTACATTGCAACAAAAGGGTAAAGGAGTGATTCTTAACAAAGAGTTCCTCCCAGCAAACAGCTGGATAAGAAATCACAAAGGTCTAACCCTCTCGGAATGGATAGATGCCCTTAAAATGGTAGGCTATGTCGCTCCGGTCCGAGCTGTACCGGGTAGAAGTCGGGATGGTACCCGCTGTAGGCATTGTCTCAGCGAGATTTAAACTCTTCCCCATATCCTTGGCTTCTGCCCCTATAATGAGGTCCTTCGCAACATCCATCACCATGCTGTCCGTTCTATGCTGGCCGAGGCACTGAAGGAAGTAGGGTTTACAGTCCCTCAAGAGGTGCAAGGACTAGCCACACAAGGAAGTGTTCGGCGAATTGATATCATTGCCATTAAGAACAACTCAGCATACATTCTCGATCCCACCATCAGATTTGAGACACATTGCAGATCAACCGCATGAGGTGGGCAGTGAAAAGAAACGCATCTATGAACCAACAATCCCGTTCTATAAAGATAAATATAGTCTGTCCCACATTGATGTAATAGGTCTGATGGTGGGAGCACGAGGTACCATACCCTCCTTCTTTGCAAACAAATGTAAAAACCTAGGTCTAACACACAGCATTGTGAAGGAAATAGCCATTAGTGCCCTCAAAGGATCGATTCAGATATTGAGAAATCATTTGTATGGGAGTGATAATGGAAATTTCAAGTAATCTTAACCGATGGCTGTTGTGGTTTAGATATCAATGCCAATCAATCCGTACTATTATTTTTCTCGCGGCATTCAAATCATTCTAACCTATCTGATGATATCCCCCCCCCTTTCTTAACTGTAAATGAGCACAAACGCTACTTAGGTATAAATTTTTCTGACATTTTGCATATCTGATTCCCTAACCGTTTCTAATGTGTATCATTTTACCTTTTAGGTGTGTTTCCAAATTATTTGTAATACGCTTTGTCAAATCTGGCAATCTTTTCATAAGGGAAGCTAAATTTATTTATTTTTTTTTTTCCTACACAATCGACGCTATATTCACGTTGTTTTGAAATGATTAATTGAAGATGGTTTGCTTATTGTTTATTACACGCACATTTGTATGTAATTTCTATCCCATACTTTTTTTCTATCCCAAGATCATTAAGAATGGTGAATATTATTGATGCTTGTTTCCTGTATTTCTTAAAACAATGTTATGTGGCATGTTAATTTTTATTTATCGTTATTTACGTAAAAATGATGCTCCAAAAATAAAAAATAATAACTTCGTACTCACTCCACATCCTATATATTCATATTTGTTTTTCAGTGATTTATTAAAGAATGCACCGGTATTTAAGAGACTAATAATTTAGAAACATGTTACAATAAATCATCCTTGTCCAAAAGAGAATGCTCCCTGGACCAAATTATCGTATTTTGCAGTGGTCGTCAGTACTCGCTAAAATGGGTAACAATATAATATAATTATGTTGTATGTAGGAAGCGGGTATCGGGGCTGCAAGCCCCGACGATGATCCGACGTGTAGCACATGATGCAAAAAGCGGGGTATCGAGGCTGCAAGCCCTGATGATCCAACATGTAGCACATGATGGAAAAAAAGTGGGGTGTCAGGCACTGAAAAGTGCCTTTTCGAGAGCATAGTGATGCGCATTTGACAAACGCAGTGTACGTACTTGCTAATAATCCCTTTTTATTTGTCGTTATTTACGTAAAAAATGATACGCCAAAAATAATAATAATAATAACGTACTCACTCCACTTCCTATATCCACATTTGTTTTTCAGTGATTTTTTAAAGAATATACCGGTATTTAAGATTAATTTAGAAACATGTTACATAAATCATCCTCGTGCCAAAAGAGAATGCTCCCTGGACCAAATTATCGTTGAGATATCTATTGTCAATTGCTTTTATTTGTCAGTAGGCATTGACTGACGGGTATATAAGGACTGGCGCTCTTAGGGGTGGAGGTCGCGGTTTGGGATGCCTCACAAGCAACAAGTTATACTAAATATGTTTAGGATTAGTATAAAACTGGCCTATGTCTCCTATAGTGGGCGGGACATAAGTAACATTCACCCAAAAATATAATAGAAAGTGACTAAAATCACATCAGTAGTAACAAATTGTTTAAATTTTTTTATTTAATTTTTTAGCATTTAATGTTTACCGAATAACGAATGCTAAAAACACTAATCGAACCATTACTTCCGCTGACCTTTTTTTGCGTATAACGTGTGACAGAATTCAAGAACTTGATGAACAGTCACTATGGAAGATTTCAACAAGTGTATTGCATATAACTACATCGGTAATAATTTGCATAAAACCATGTGATTTGTCTTAAATAGACATAAAGTAGGTCTACATATTTTATATATTTTACATTTTATATCTCATCAATTTTAACAATTTTATTTATACAATATGTGACATCTAACAAAAATGTAACATGAGTTATATGTATTAATATTCACATTTCATAATCATAAATTTCATTCCATTTTTCGGCAAATCAACATATTAGACAAATTATTCAAAATTGAACCCTTTTCCATTATAAGTTTTTCATTACATAAAACTCATAATTAATCATTCAACCACTGTCATGCATATTACTGTGTACAATTTAATGGACTTATGTTTAGATTTCGTCAAAATTTTTAATATCTGATGAAGCAGTACACGTGAAAATGTTCATGAATATCTTTTTCAAGATGTAATTAGCAAATAATATATCGTCGGTTTCTTGGTAAAAGTGACAAAGTCCAAAATGCAAAACTATTGGGAAAAGACATTTAAAGGTTTAATGATCAATCCAACGATAACTGTACTTCTTTAGATGTTAGTAATAAGTTATTTTGAAGGTAAATGTTTTATATTAATAGTTTTTAATATAAAATTATGTCTTAAATTTTCATAATGCTTGGAAGCCTTGGAATGTGACTTGGTCACTTTTACCAAGAAACCGACGATATTTGCAAATTGATAAATCATATGATTGAGCATTTGAATAAATTTATTATCTTGAATAGATTTATCTGAAAATCAAAAATGAATTGTAAAATCAGCCATACAGGTTATAGTCCCAGAAGGACTGCTACGGTCCACAAAGTTTTCAGTCCACTTAAACATATTAATCTTTTCCAAGGTGGATCTATGTATACTAACGTTGCTACTTCTTCACAATCAAAGTTGGAGCACCTATAGTGGAGCACATATCAACTGAAATGATGAATATACTTGTGAAGTAATGACGTGTCTGCCAAAGAATTGTGACTAAAATAAGTGTGAACTGGAAACTTTTGTTTTTAAAATTTTCTGCATATATCATCAGAGTCAATTGCTTCTTAATAATTATTTACAATATAGCCACATCAATAAAATTTAAAATATTTGCAAGAACTTGTATTCGGTATGGAATTACTATAAAATGATATTAGGCATTTTCGTCATCAAACTTACAATGTTTAAAATAGATTAAAATTCGATTAACCAGTGGAGTCATTTATCAACCCTTAAGATAGAAAGTATTTCTTGTGACGTTGCATTTTTATAGCCCCATTATAACCTAAAAACAAATTTTTTTGTTCTGCACCCAATTCTGAATATTTAGCTCTGGAACATGTGTGTCCCATTACGCCTGTAGCATGAGTCATGTATGTCCCAATAGTTTCAGCATAAAGGAAAAGAATGAAAACACAATTCAATAAAATATGCTACAAGTTAGCAAGTGAAAATACAAAGAGGAACACACTGAAAGGGTTAAAGGCATTAGGTTAACGGAACAAAATTTTTAATAAATCTATAGTAAACATGGACTTAACTTATTCTACGCCCCTTACTCCCACTCAACCAGCTTTCAGGTGAAAGGGCAATGTTAAATATTGACCTTGGAATATTGCCAACATTAATTCTGCATCACTACTACCAGCTACAACAGTAGGCCAACTAATGACACAAGCACAGCGCACAAAATTTCTACCTACCTGCTGGGATGAATAGCCTTGAGGTCCAGAGCTTCCTGACGACGGCTGCTGGGACTGGGACGTATACGATGGTGCGTTCTGGCCACCATATCCTCCAGAAACCGTCTGGATGGGCTGCTGAGTGTTGTAACCATGTGGTGGATTCGACTGCATTCTGCCAGGGCCTCCACCTCTTTGTTGTTGTTGATGGTAGAGAACTTGGGCAGAACCCCGGCCAACACCTGTCATCAGGAATCAATAGAGTGCTCTTTACTTCTATGAATCTGCTTCCACTGATTGCCGAAATTAACTACAAATTCCTTTAGATCCCTTTCCAAGCATTTTTCTACACCTTCAGAACATTCCTGTATTCCTATGGGAAAATTTCAGTATATGGATTCCTCACTGACAATTATATCTTAAAGTACTAAAAAGAGCAGATTTGTCTGCATTTGTCGAATGAGTACCATCATGCTTACGAAATATGTGGTATTTCACACTTACCGCGTATTGGTTCTGTGCGGAAAACAAGCAAATACGCACGATCTCGCACAAAGTCACTTTTCAGTGCCGATAATTTACTTTGTGTGCACAAGGTTGGAATTTTGAAGTAAGAGGGAAAGGAAAGAATCCGTGTTCTGAAATTTATCCACGAGGGGGTATAAACGCGTGCGGAGGTATACCTTATTTTATTTCATGGAGAGCAGTTTCATAGAAAGGACTTTGCCGACAGACCTTCTACTGCCCCCTACTAATTGGCTGTCATAAATAAATGTCTTCCTTACTGTGACGGAAATCTTGTCTTCTCCTGTTAGTAACCAATCACAACCCTCGTTCAGAAGAATTGACAGGCTCCCGTCAAATCCACGTGGAGGCAGAGTTGTCGCATCTTTTCCGTATTCCAAGAATCCCATCAGTTTCACTGCATAATTTCGAGGGTCACCAGGATTGTGGCAACTGTGCAATGTTGGGACGAGGGGAGAGGACGGAATTGTCAGAGTTGTTTGTGTAGGAAGTCATAAATCTGTAAGTGGGTGTCCAAAGGAGCCACCGAACTGCACTCCTTGAAATAAAATAAGGTATACCTCAGATTTATGGCTGTGCTGTGTTGTCAATATTGCACAAGATGCGTTTCTAGTACAGGGAATTGTAAAACAATTACGTGTGAATAACATACACGGAATAAATAATGATTTTTTGATGATGAAAAATATTTAGTAATTATGGAGTTTGACTACTGCGCGGTTTTTTAAATAAGGGTTCTTGATTATGGGATAATTTTAGAAGGTGAAAACAGTGTTTTGGTTTTTATTTTTCGGAAATCATGGGAACATTTTTTATTAGTAATTTATTACGATTTATACGGTTGAATTCGTCATGTGTTGTTACGATTGGTGGCTCGGTTTCAGTGGTGGTGGTTGTGGGTGGGAGAGTTCGATTGGTCGATCGACTGCAGTATTCAAAGGTCTGTCTTTTGTCTTTATGACTTCGATGGAAGTGGCTGGAGGAGGGGCTCATGACAGGATCATCTTGGAAATGGCACATGTACAGACCTCTCATGCAGCACCAGTGATCGTTACCTGGATTTATTTTCGCGTGCACATTCCAGATCAAATCAAAAAGTTCCCTTCGTGCTCCGGTTACACATCTTGCATATACAAAGGTTAGGTTAGGTTTGGTTAGTTTAGGTTTTTATTAACAAAGTCCACGCATTCCACGTATGCGCCATTATCTCAAAGCCAAGGCGATCCTGTCGCGAGGCGCACGTGTGGATGGTGTGTTGTGCACAGGGTGTAGAATGAGTGAGGTAGAGATTGAGGGAAGAAGAATTGCATGAGTTCTTAATTAATCGTGGTGTGTTATCTGAATAGTTGTGCGTGTAGCAATTGGGGGGGGGGGATTATTTTGAAAGCAGATTGAGAGACCCTATATTCACCACTTCACGTCTAATTAAGTTGTAGAGCTTATTATGTTGTCTCGTAATTATGGATTTTCGTCAATTTTTTTAACTTTCATTTTAGCCATATTTTACCACCGTAAAAAACGATAGAAATACTTTCAATTGTCGGATATCTCCTTTAAAAACTTAACCTAACATTCACAACTTTTTTTCAAACTTTCATTTTCGACGTATTTCCATACCCTGCATAATTCTGACGACCAGATACATCAGAACCTAAGCAATCGAGTCATTTTTACGATAAAATACGACGAAAATGTAAGTTTGAAAAAATTGTACAAAAATAGTTAACTCCATGACTATCAATTTCTTTTTTCTTTTTTGCTTAAATCGTTGTGGGATTATAGATCCCAAAATTTATTTTGGTGGTGTTATAAAATTTTAAGGGTAGGCTTTAAAAGTCTCCCACATTGAGCAAAATGTATAAAGTATTTTTGGCATAACCTGAAAGACTGGTGCAGTGGCCGGTTCCCATCGCTCGCTCTCCCTCTCACATGCGCATTCGACACCCCGTAAGGAACTTAGCTTCACCAGCCCTTCAGATTTCATATTTCTTTATCTATTACGCCAGAATTTATATAAAACACGTCAAATTTGTGTTTTACGTCAGAGTTCCAATCGTGTCGGAAAGTAAAACATCTGCTGTTCCATCCATCATGCCGACTCCCCATACTGGAGCCGGCATTGTCAGATAGGTAACTGATGTACATATATTCAATAATGTATTGCCAACAAATCTAAATTAACTGTCATTAAAATAATCAAAAATATTTCTCACATTACCACTATTGTTTTCGTTTAAATAATCAAGTATTACATATAGGCCTATTATATCGGGAAGATAGATGTCTCACAATGCAGTATGCAGTACGTAACGCATGCGACATTGTAATAATCATAAAATCGTAATGATGCCGTAAAGAAATTGTAAATCTCCTTCAGAACTAAATATCATGTTCTGACTGCAATGAATGCGCACATATAAATTCATTTTCAGATTAAGAATCGCATATAACATTGCATAGTTTGACGTCCCCAATCCAGTAGCATTGACCTTATAGTAACGTTACAAAATGGAACTCTATAATTTACACATTACTTTCGCCAAGTTATAACCCTGTCCCATACAAAGGCTATATGTATAAGTGAAATAATTATCACGAACTATTTATGGGAACTTAATACAAGAAGAATTAGTAAAATCTTTTGTGACTTACCCATTCCTTGGCCGGATTGTCTTCTCGTGTTATACGACATTATACACGCAAATATAAGTGCCAAATGAAATACTTAATTCTACAATAAAACGTTTGCCTTAATGGATTACTATACACGTTATATTTTTAGGTGTGAAGTTCCAGTGCGTTTTATATTTAGGTAAATTTCAGCGTATTGATTGAAGGTCTTCCTCTATCAACGACGAGGCGGCGCGAAAGAGACCAAATACGCGTCCTCGTCAACCAATTTTACCAGTAGAGCCAAAATTGTAATACGAAAATCACTACATTACAGATAGTTTCATTCGCATATTTAATTTAGTTTCGTCTGGTTTAATTGTTTCAATGTTGGTGTAATGTCTTTAGCGTGGGTGACCAACGCCATTTTCTCTAAAAGTATAAGAATCGCTATTGGTTTAACAAATTGATGAGGTTAAATGTCACAATTAGCTTATTTTTATAGCAATAACTAAAAATAACGACATATCGAATTAAAATTAATTTTTGATCAAGTTTACAGTTACCTAAAAGAGTAATACAACCAAATATGCATTCTATATTTTATTGATCTATTATAGAAATACTGCAACTATCGTAGGCCTATACATTTTTTGTGACCACGATGCCAAGAAATATTCTAAATCGTATTTACAAAAATGCCATGTTTAATAGTACTAACATTTCTTTTGGCTGAAAGTCTATCCGGTGCTAGAATTGGCCGTGATGGTAGAAACTAACAAAGGACAGTTTCGTAAAAATTTTATCTGAGCTATTCTTCACGGTCGCCGGTTTTCTAGTGTACCGGTATAGTTTCTGCACAATGGTGCGATATTTATAATTATCGGTATTAATCCTTTAAATTTCAATGCAATGTAGCGTAGTGTTTACTATGAATACAAAATGCATTTTTTTTAAGACATGAAAAATTTGCTTGCAATACCGGTATACCACACACACACACACATCAAGCAAAGCCATGACCTTGAAAATGCGTGTTCGATATTAAATTGTATGAAAATGTTCGTCCAAAGCACCGAATGGTGAATCTATTCTGTCTCAGAGGGCAAGCCCCTATTTTCTTGTTCAATTCAAAATTCAATATTAACAGAATAGGCCTACTAGGCCCAGAGACAGCAGAAAGTTGCAACGCTTTGATGCTCTGATGCCCACGATTAAGATACTGGTAAACCATTTGAAATTTAACAGCCATTCCCAGATAAAGATATCATGAAAGATACCTACTGTAATGTAGGGCCTACTTGTTATGTGCAATAAATGTTGCAATAGCGATAAAATTATGTTTATGGCTTGCTAATGATTTTGCTGCCCCAAGCCATAAACTTTAGAGCACAGAAACTGGAAGAGGAATTTCTTTGGTAAAATATGGGCGAAATATATGCTATAAGAATCAGTGTTTTTACTGTTCAGAAAATATTCCTGCGCTTCCCCGTCATAATATCCCATCAGTCCAATACTTTGATCTTCTTGATAAAGTGAATCAAACTATGGACTAGGATAATTCATAGCTCATCAAGCTTTGGAAAATGTTTTCCAAAGATGAGAGCTCTTTGATGGGCGAGTGCATTGCAGTCACAGAGCAGATGAGCCACATCTCTCTGTGAACAATGAGGACAGCCTGGGTTGATGTTACATCCCATCCTATGCAGGTTCTTCTTGAGGGCAAAATGTCCTTAAGGAATCCGACTGCCCAGCAGAACTGTTTCTTGCTCAATTTTAATTGCTTTTATAGAAATCTTTCATGAGGGCTTTGGAGTGTCTGCAGCCCTCACTTGAGTTCCAGTAGTTTTTGTTTTTCTTAAGAATGAGATCCCAGTTCCCTCTTTGGCAGCTTTATCTGCTCTCTCATTAACTTGAATCCCTGCATATCCCGACACCCATTTCAGTTGAGCTGAGTTATGTTCAGCCAGTATCATGAGGAACTCTCAGCATTCTGAGACCAGTTTCGACTTAACCAAGGGGAATTCAAGTGGTTTAACTGTCGCTTGAATGTCTGAAATTATAAGAATGTGTTTAAGATTGCAGCACTTTCTAATACTTTCCCTGATGCTGGTTAAGATAGCAAAAATCTTAGCCTGAAAGACTGTGGCATATTGCCCCAAGCTAAAAGAAAGCTTCGTGTCATTTCCGAATAACCCAGCACCAGTTCCTGACTTGGTTTTGGAACTATCAGTGTACCAGACTGGACCCTTATTGTTCTCGGGTTTAACCTATCTTTCCCAATCACTGCGCTCTGGGTAAGTGACAGTGAATTTATTTTCAAACAAAACTCTTGGTTCCAAAATGTAGGTTCTCATATTGAGAATCTGATAAACAAATCTGTCCCAAGGGAGTTTAAGGTGATTTAAGTGTTCAATATTGAACACCGTTGTCTGGTGGCAGATTCTGTAGAATGTCATGAGGGCCTCATTCTCAACCCAGATGATCACAGACACATCCTAACAGCTCTCCAACAAAACAATTCAGATAAAATATAGTAATTCCATTATAAATAGCTACTTGTGCAGGTATATGGTATATATTCAATAACGAAATAAAGGAAAAATAATCATGAATGAAACAACACGAACTGCATTAAATTTATTTCTCTCATATTCACAATTCTTATACTGTAAATAAGAAGCAATTCTTTAAAAATATAAATATCACAATACCATCCAACTGAGAGCATAAATGTTTCACACAATCACTGGAATCCTATGAATCCCCTACCACATTTTTTCTTCTTGTTCTCTCATTGACAAACCTCCATAATCTTATCGAAATTTCGTAGTTTCTATAGTAATCATATGGCGATACTGCTAAATTTTCAGTCGCAGATGCTATCATCTCTGATGGAAGTTTCTCTTCTGATGTTTATTCCAGTCCTAGAGAAAGTATCGACTTCTCTGCACTCTTTGAATATTCTCTGAACAATAAAAACATTGACACAAGTCATGCAATCTACATAGCACATAATTAGTTCATATTCAACCAAATAAATTCATCTTGCAGTTTTTTCTGAACTTGAAAGCATGGTTTGCGATAAAATTCAGTTTTAATCTGACTACAATTCTACCAAATATTAGCATGGAATAAAGCGAAAGCTACAAACAAAACTATTAGCAAGCTATAAATGTTTTGCTGGAAGGTCACCACCCTTCAACACAGAAATTCCTCAAAAGCTACACTGTTAAAAACAGTATGTGAGAACAACGAGAAAATGTTTTAACGATTATTATATTGGTTATATTAATATTTTATGTGGCGTTGAGTTTTTTCTGGCAGACAGTGCTGTTTCTGAAATTGAAGTGGAAAATCAGCCAACGGACTACTTTTTTACAAAAGAACTGAAGTTTCATCCTCATCAGTTCTAATATTTATCATACATTATCACCATACTGTCATCTATTATGTATTTTATTATTTGTTTATGCTATTCGAATGAATACTTACCAGTACCGAACCTAAATTTAAACCAATATATAAATTCGTGCAAAGAATTCGCACATTACAGAACAAAAACGAAAAATGTAATTTGTATTTCGATTAATAATCATAATTTCTAAACACATACTACACGAATGTCAATTGATTATTCTCTACTTTTTCTGAATCATTACAAATATTGGTAACGGTACTTATCTTCAACGATTTTTGTTCTTTCACACTTTCCATAAATGAATGTAAAATTTATTTCCATCTTTGTATCACGTAGTAATGATTCTTTCGGCTATATGCAGTGCACAGCATATCTTGTTCCTAAACTTGTTCCATAATTTACTGTCGTAAGATACAGCCAAATATTTTGGTGTGCTTTATTGTGCACCATACTGTAATTCAAAACATATGAAGAGTTCGCGGGAAAAACGATAAATGTCACATTTCTCTTAAGGATTAGATAATGATCTAATTGAGTCTATAATTGCAAGATGTAGTGCTGTTTCTATAGAAAATAAAGTAAAGGATTACTGTATTCTTGGTGATAATTCTCCTTTTTACCATTTTCATAAGAACAACATTAAATTTCGTAGTGATCCATTGAATTAGATAATTAACAAAACTGTGACATTCATAATTTTTCCCGCGAACTCTTCATATTTCAAAGAACATGTATGTTTTCCTCAAATTACGAAAATATAAGGAGAAAAAAATCTTGCATTACAGCTCTATGCACTTCTGCATTTTTGATAGAGACAAAAAATGATAAACTTTTACGTTTTTATAATGCCATTAAGTTAAACAATAATAATTATATTTTAAATAGCCACTGTTGAACAATTTCACGGGAAAAATTGTTCTGGGGCTAGGTATCGAACCTGGGACTTTTCGCTGATCACACCAATACTCTACTGACTGAGCTACCCAGGAACGTACCAGACACCAGGTCAAGACGTCAAGGACCCAACATTGAGAGCACACACTCTGTGTTACTTGAAATCAAGTCACACAGAGTTTGTGTGCTCTCAATGTTGGGTCCTTGACATCTTGTCAGCCCACTTGAGGTATGTGGATATAAAGGGAAAAATTGAGCCAGTGTCTGGTACATTCCTGGGTAGCTCGGTCAGTAGAGCATTGGTGCATTCAAAGGTCCCGGGTTCGATACCCATCCCAGGAACAATTTTTCCCTTGAAGTTAATCAAATCAGCTTCACAGGAAGTTCTACCCTGAAAGCCAGATTTGCAAAAGAGCTACTATTGTGTCTATTTTTATAAATGCATAAAAATTACACCAATTTTATTTACTTTGAAGTTTTGCAGAAGTACAAGGAACCACAATACCATGCAATTAATCTAGTGATGTGATCTCAGCGGTTTAGGAAACCAACACTATCATTGTGTTGGAATGATTTGGTGTCCATGTGCTAGAACTTCAATGTACTGTTTTTCAACTAGTAATGTAAGGTTTTTTGCGATTTTTTATTATTATTTTTTTACTGTGGGTCATTACAGCTCTGAATTACCATTCACATATCTCACTCGGTAATAACTTGTAATTACATTCCTCAATAATGAAATATGAGAGTCAGAAGTTACTAAATAAATATATGCAATACTTCGGACTACTGCAAGAAGTAGTAATGTTTACATACCTGATGACACGGGATATACACAATTATTCACAACAAAACCTTCTAAATCTAATAGCCTATAATATATTATAAAAAGAGATGTTATTCACTTAAAACATTTCACACAATCATACACGCATACTCAATCTACTTTATCTTATAGCTAATCATAATTATAATTATTATAATAATACCAAAATCTATTTCTGTTAACAAAGACAACCTTTCAATGTATATCACAGTTATCACAATAGCACCCATAGTCTCATGCATATCACCATCAGTCAACATGAGACTTTTTCCTCATCCAGTTCTTCAGAATCAAGATCCCCACCAGACAATATTTGTACTGGGTATTAGAAATTATAACATTAAATGGCTTACATCAAAATATTAAGTGTATAAGGAAGAAGAGAATACAAAACATGCCTACTCCACTTTTCATAGTTTCATTGTCCTAGATTCTCGATTCGACCACTCAGCATGAAGCATGCAGATTCTGAAAGAAATTCTGATCTTACAGTACCATAGCCACAATTATACATTACTTGTGTTGAAGTGAATGCTAATTGAAAAATTGCGTTTAGTTCTATAGCAAAGTTTTGTTCTTCCTGTATATATAAAAAAAAACTTAGGTATATTCTCAGCTATAGTCCTGTCGCTGTTATTTCCGGCAGCCAATCACATTGCAGGTTGGCTACGTTTAAACGTGTGCATCTTGTGATTCGCTCCTGATAACATTATGCATTTCCTAAGGCTCGATAAATACTTAATATAATAGCTCACCATTTTGGCTCTTTCATTGGTGTTCGCAGAAAGCACACGAGGATGTTATTTGCCGCTGAATTATTTGCTCAATTACAGTGCGTTTGATTTATTATCATAGGAGCTACGACATGATAATGTTTAACATTGCGGCAAATAGATTCCTCGTCTGGTAGCTCTGCAACGAAAGAACAAAAATGGGAAACGATACTACGTACCTAGACTTTATAGAGTCTTCACTTCCTAAGGCGTAAGCAAAGAGGAGTAGTCACGCCGGGAATAACAGTGTCGCAACTATAGATATTAAAATGAAACAATATGAAATAAAACACAATTTTCCACACATTTTCATTAAGATACTTTTTCAGTTATCAATTTGAGAGATACAGAATTCATACAAAAAAACTGGGCAAATTTACTTCTATTAAAGAAGTGCTTTTACGTAATAGTTGTAAATTGTGTCTTAAAAGCAGTGCTGTAGTTGGGCTGGAACGAAGCATTCTGGTTAAAATTGTAGTTTGACTTTACTGTTCCAGTGAAAATTAACCCAATGAACTCGTATTTAAATTCCCTGCACTCACATTTAATGTCCAGTTTGCAGATGAATTTGCAGTGTAATGTAAAAAAATATTGATAGACAAAATTTATCAGAAGTTACGCTGAAAGTATGTGCTTACTGATTAAGATGTCTTACGAAGATATTAAGATATTTTGGTATGGTAAATCTCACGTGACCACAGCTCATCAAATGATGCGATTGGGTTAATATGACTTCACCGTTCTGGTATAAGTAACCTTTTAATTCTAGCTAAATATTTATCAGTAAAAGATTATGTTTCTTTTATCAGGTTCAGTATTTGAGCAAATTTCAATTCACAGCAGGCTTCCATTGAACAGCAACACACCATGTTAGAAAAAGATAGAGTGAAATGTGAACAGTCCATCTTTTTTTTTTCTCTCTCTATGCCTCTATGCAGGCAGCACTCTGTTGTGTGAAGTCTCTACAAACACTGCCAAGCTAGTCAATTTCCAGTGTCGTCAATTGAAATTGTTTTCTCGCTAAGTGATGAACAAATTAATTTACTCTTTAATGAAATTCTATCATAAAAATAGAATGAAATTTGTAGCTCAGCCACATGCTCATAATACAAGACGAAATGAAATTCTTAAATTAGTTGAACCTAAATGTTTCACATCTGCCGCTTTACTACACAGTACAAATTATGGTCCATGTCTATATAATTCCATAATAAAATTTCATCCAGAATTGACTACTTTAAGCAGTGAAATTTTCAGATCCAGAATTAAAAAATTTATATGACAGACTTCCCTGAATTTATATTATGTAGCATGTATTGTAAAACAAGTTTATTTCTATCCTAAGTGTATTTTTCTATTTTATCTTGGTTACTATAACAACATGACCTGCACTAATTGTACTACTAATAATAATAATTTAATATTAATCCATCAATCTCAACATAGTCTCTTTTTTCACTCAGCTATTACTAGTATTATTATTTACTAATTTTATTATCATCTTTATGTGACCTTTTTTCTTAAGTATTTTGTCTACAAAGTATGTATATCTATGTAACGGAACTGTCCCCGAACACGAGCTTTGCTCTTTCGGGGTATTTTAATGTAACGTTTTTATGTATATGTTATTATTAAATAAAATCTAAATCTAAATCGTAAAAAAAAAAACGAATTTACTGTAAATGACCCGAATTTGATTAACACAAAAACTGGCCTCCCTCAGACTGACATCACTGGTGTTGATAAAAAAAGTGTGAGCAGACTCTGTGATATTTTTTGTTTGCTAGAAAAGCGACTCCTATAACTGCTTTCCACGAGTTTATTGACTGTGAAACTGAAACACATGAACTGAAAATTTTAAAACAAAGAATTGACACTCTGTCTATTTCAACATTGGAGAGCACAGTGAATGAAGTAATATCAAAGAAGAGAAATGCTTTCCTAGTCTCCCAGGCAAGTGGAAAGATATTCATAAGCAGTGTTGGCCCTCCACTCCACACTCTTATGTACAACTATGGTTGCAAGATGGCAGATGAAAGAGTATGTAGGGAACGACATCCAGTGAAAGAAGTTACATATGAGGCAATCTGGGGACTTCTGAAATAGACTGTAAGATGAGTTCCACTTAATTTTTTTTCCAATTACAGCACTGCTTAAAAGTAAATTCGATTTAATGTTTCGCTATTATGTTGAAAAGGAATAGAAAAAATGGGTATGATGAAATAAAAATTGTCATTTAATAGTTATTGTGTCCAACTGTTAATCCTAAAATTATTGAAATGCGTGTTTTATTTCTTCATCTTGTCTTACCTTGGCAAGCATAGTTTTATATTATTTAATTAGTATCTAGGGGGTTAAAATGTACAAACAGTCGTTTATTACAGACTTAAAAAAAAAAAACAGTACGATATTACTCATATATAGGAATATGCACCATCTACTGCCAATGTTAACCTTAAACAATAACACCATTTCTAAAAAGCTTGTCATGGTTCTGTGGTTCATGAGATTCGAATTGTATACAAATTGCACCTTAATAAGTGGCACCCACATCAGAAATGGATTCACCACCTGAAATCAATACAATTAACTATACTGTGTCCCGAAATTTGCGCACACATGTTACATTATGCAAATTCTGATTGAAAATACAGACTGAAATATTAGTGACAAAATTTCGCCCAAAGAATATTTTTAATTGTGCGATTGAGCAACAATGCATAAAGCAGAATATATGTTTACTGTGTTTATCATTGCAACTAATAAGCAATAAAATGACAAGAAATGGCTAAAGATTTAGTTTTGGAAGTTGGATATGGAAATATGGAAGGAAAAAAAAAAAGCAATGAACACATATTTGAGAAAATGGAGTGGTTAAAAGAAAGAAAAATTAAAAAAAATTAGAAATTTAAATTTAAAAGAAAACTTACAAATCAAACCAAACCCTTAAACTCTATTAAATATAGAGTATAACCTAAATTTAACAGAAGAAATACTGAAATCAGAAGTAAACACTGAAATAATGAAACAATTGTCTTTAGAGATAATATTAGGTATCCTTCACAAAACTGGCTTCATTTATACACCGATGGATACTTGATCTCCAGGAACAAGGTGCAGGTGCAGGTGTTACATGCTGTCTCTTCTCACTTTATAGATCACTTGAATATGGAACAACAAGTTTTGATGGAGAAATCACTGCAATAAGTGAAAGTCTCAGGAATCTTCTATGCTACATCAATAAATTTAAGAATGCCGTTATATTGTCAGACTCCAAAGCAGCTATTCTATCAATAGCCTCCAGACACACACCTTCATCTCAAACAGCAAAAATAACTAAAATGCTCTCTCAATATCACTCAATAAAAGAATTGTATTCCAATGGATACCATCCCATTGTGGAATCTTGGGGAACGAGAAAGTGGATGCTTTAGCAAAGAAGGGCAGCACTGCTACTTCCAGACCTGTCACTAAATCTACGTATTACTCTGTAAAAAGATTTATTAAATCTACATACTTAGACTTCAACAAACAAAATTTGATAAAACAATCTCAAGGGAAAAAATGGACCTCTCTGCGTCATAATCCCAATTTACCACAACAATCGTCTGTAGCTGCATTTAGATTGGCAACAGGCCATGACTGTTTGACCAAACACCTGCACAGAATTGGAATATATCAGTCCCCTAACTGCCCATTGTGCAACTCAAACCAAGAAATGGATTTGGAACACCTCAAAATCTGTGCTTCAGTGACTGACCATGATAATATCTTTGAAAAATATTGAAGTGCAAGTTGTTTTCAAGTGTTAAATCCATCCAAGATGTGGGTCCCACATATTACGAAGATTAGAGGAATTGTTCTTTATTTAATACAGTTCAACTGTTTGATATGCACTTAGTGCAATAATTTACACCACTTTTTCCGAAAATGAAACCAATAAGGAATTCCTGACATTGGAGACAGTTCCCTTTACAACACGGGCTAACTAAAATGTACACAAGTATTGAAAATTAAATTTCATGAAATCAATTCCAACTTAATTTTTACATTGACAACCTAATAATATAGGAATTTTTGTAAGCACCTTAAATATACACTTATCACATGACAGATCCCAGGTTACAAGGTTAAGGTGACACGATTACATTAAGAAAAGTATTCAAACTGGAGTACTTGAAGACATCTTAGGTGGTATATAGAATTAAAATATATATCGTTTCAAGAAAAACACTGAATATTCAGAGCCAGATTTAGCATTAGCCAAAAGAAATCTGGATGCAGGGACATGCAATTTCAAAGCACCATTTTTTTTCCCCTCTTTATGTGATATTTGGGCGGCTAGTTTTATTTCAATCTTCATACTGATGGACATTATTGGATGGGATAAAACTTTCCCTAATACTGTTTTTTCACTTCTTTTACCACACCATGGCCCTACTTCGAAGTTCTGTTAGGACAGTAAACAAACAAATACACACCTTCATACTGCATTGTTCTTTGACAGTTTCTGCTGCAGGCAAGACTGGCAAAAATATATATTATTTAATAACTTGATTATTCTTTCCATTTAAAATTTATTATTTAACAAATTAAGGGAAGACTCCACTGAAAATCATGAAAATTTTTCCAAAATTTTTTTAGCTATTTCACTTATTCAGAATTTATATTTTCATACCCCAAATGGATTCAGCTCAATTCTGATTAAAAATACTCGTATGTTTACACTTTTTAAATTAAGGCTGGAAGGGTGCGTGGAATTTAAAGAGCTGTAAAAATTGTTTTTCATCAAAGAATTCTTTTTTTATATTTCTGATTACAAATCTAGTAACTTTTTGTTGGCTCCCTGAAGTTACTAGATGAATATAGCGGAGGAGAATATTAATTTACATAAATATTCATTTTATTTTCAAATTTATTTTTGTGTGTTCATTTTTGTTAATTCAACACCAACTTTCTTATGCCAAATATTAATCAATCTGGATGAAATTTTTACTGCAAGTATTTATGAGGTAGCAGCATGTTTCTATGCATTTATTTTGTGAGAAATGCTGCTAGTTTATTTTATTAATATTTTTCTTAAGAAAAATATTAATAAAATAGACTAGCAGCATTAAGAAAAATATTAATAAAATAGACTAGCAGCATTAAGAAAAATATTAATAAAATAAACTAGCAGCATTTCTCACAAAATAAATGCATAGAAACATTCAGCTACCTCATACATACTTGCAGTAAAAATTTCATCCAGATTGATTAATATTTGGTATAAGAAAGTTGGTGTTGAATCAACAAAAATGAACACAGAAAAATAGATTGAAAATAAAATGAATATTTATGTAAATTAATATTCTCCTCCGCTACATTCATCTAGTAACTTCAGGGAGCCAACAAAAAGTTACTAGATTTGTAATCAGAAATTTAAAAAAAGAATTCTTCGATGAAAAACAATTTTTACAGCTCTTTAAATTCCACACCCCCTTCCAGCCTTAATTTAAAAAGTGTAAACATACGAGTATTTGTAATCAGAATTGAGCTGAATTCATTTGGGGTATGAAAATATAAATTCTGAATAAGTGAAATAGCTAAAAAAATTTGGAAAAATTTTCATGATTTTCAGTGGAATCTTCCCTTAAATAAATTACATCCAAAATAATGTATTTTAGATGTAGATAATAGAGTATGTGTAACCCCTGAAGATGTAATTTATCTGGCAGTACTCTAATAACAAAGATTGAATACCAGAGGTTCAGTAATAATTACGGAAGTGTCCAAAGATCTCGAGGTAGAACAACTTTTGAATACGAAATCATGTATACTGGACTCGTCCTTGGCACTATGGGCCATTAATCATAAACTGACTGTAAGCCAAGAAAAAGAACATGATCACAAGTTTATGAGCTGAAAAGGAGACAGTGCAACAGGTCAATTCACTCTCTCCCTTTCTAAAAGTAAGATCATAAAACTTAAAATGGCAATGCTGTAATATTTGTGTAATCACTCTCATCCCCTCTCACAAACACACAATTTGAAATAAACACAGAATTTTCCTCCATTCTCTGCAAAAGCTGTAAATAAAATAATGAAAAGTAATTAACAAATATACAAAGTTGGGCATAACATATGGTGGGTGCAGCTTCTTTTTATTGAATTTATAAAATGTTCTTTTCCTGATATTAATGTTCAAACTGTTTTGTAACTAATTTAAAAAAAAATGTTATGTTTTATTTAACGACGCTCGCAACTGCAGAGGTTATATCAGTGTCGCCGGATATGCTGGAATTTTGTCCCGCAGGAGTTCTTTTACAAGCTAGTAAATCTACTGACATGAGCCTGTCTCATTTAAGCACACTTAAATGCCATCAACCTGGCCCGGGATCGAACCCACAACCTTGGGCATAGAAGGCCAGCACTATACCAACTCGCCAACCAGGTCGACGTAACTAATTTAATTTGATTATCGTTCGTATAACATCCAATAATTATATTATTATTATTAAATTAACGAGTCACTTCTGACTGTTCTGGTAAACAGTTTCCATGACAACCTCACATCACCTACAAATTTTGGTGAACTATTCCACTATTGCTAGATCGAGTGAGCAGACATAATAGGTTTGTTTGTACAGCAGTTTCCGACAGTTTGCAACTGTCATGAGAATGCTCACATCAACTTTTCTGCTCATAAATTTCAAGTGCGCATGCTCATGAGAGTTATAAACTGTTGGAAACTGCTGTACAAACAAACCTAATATGCAGTGTAGGCTTTCATGGCTGGAGTCTATAGATGTAGATTCATTTTCCCGGGCTAAGAGGCCGTGGTCTATTAGTTGGTTTTATACCAGACGTTTCGTCTGGTATAAAACCAACTAATAGACCACGGCCTCTCAGCCCGGAAAATGAATCTACATCTATAAACCTAATATGATTATCTAAAATTCCCTTTCTTAGTTTATTTTGGTGAAACAGTTATTTCAATATCTGTATTAGTTTTAAAGTTATGAACTTTAATGCATGACGTTGCACACGGTACTACAGTGCATATTATATCTTGAACGCTCTTTTTTTCGCAAACTAAATTTTCAAAATCCATTTTCATGATAATTCTGAAATTAATGAACAGAAGTTTATAAAAAAAAATGGCATTTTTATTATGTATTAGCTACAAACTGACCAGAATGAAGCTCCTTTATTACATACTTTGTCTAGAAAAAGTAATTTTTAACCAAAATGCCTTGAAAATTTGTTACATTTAATTTAAAAATAAATGTAAAATATTACATATTTATCTAGAAGTCTGATTGTGGTCAGTCTTGTATAGCTATATTAATTTTAGCTTTAAAATGAAAATAACTCAACACTGAAATATGGCTGAGTTGAGAAGGAAACTCTAGATTCTGACAATGACAGTAGCCACATTTTGAATAATTAAATTATGCACTTAAATTGTTAGAAAATTGGGAATCATTTTAATATAATTGAAAAAAGATAGGGTTTTTTGTGTGTTAATTTGCAATTATGTAAGTACACTTACAAAAAAAAAATCATATGGTAAATTCTTCCATCCTCAAAGCTATACCCATCCCCTTAAAGAAAGAGATTTTGAATGAAAATATGATTTCATACCCGCTACTAGGATACCAGTTTTTGAATAGGCCACAGGTTCCCAACTGAAAACTATTAGAGGAAGAAGAAAACGAGGAGAAAAATGAAAAAGGTTACATTTTTAATGAAACATCATATCAGAATATCTCTGCAGCAATAACATAAATACAATCAACACAAAATTCTTATTATTTATTATAGTGTTATTTAAAATTTACGAAACATATGAAAAGCTGTTTATAAAAATTATATTCTGAAGCGAGATGTGAAGTTAATTACACCTTTTACAATGTGTACAAGACGCTGAAGTTTGGGAACCTTTAGATTACCAGTATATTAAAAGATTTAAATAGAAAATTGAAAATGTCCTTGAAAGAAACTTCGATCTGAACCATATATTTTATGAATATTGAAAACAGTGGCAGTATCAGCATCTAGAACTTGGGACTGAGGGGCATTCAGATGGGCAGAACTTCACCAAGGGGGGAAACCCTTATTGGCACTGTAATAAGTTCTGTGAAGGGGGAGGCAGGTCATTAAAAGGAATGACAAATAGCCAACATTTCTTAATTTAACCTTTTTCCCCCCACTACATTGACATTGTTTTGTAAATTTATTAATATTACTGGTAAAAGCAAATCATTCTAATATTAACAACTTAGATTTATTTTCTTTTTACGCACCATCTAGATGCAAAACAAGAATAAATTATTTTGAGCTAAAATTTAAAGAATATTTAACAAATTCAAATACGAATAATTTTAGTTCCTCTACAGACACAAAAGAAGCTGTAATGCAATTGTCAAGGTAATATTATGAGCTACATAAAGCAATTCTGTGGTATTTGGTCAGAACATAATAACTCCAAAATGGCCATTTCCTGCTGTTAGGCTACTTAGAAGCTATAGAAAAGCATGAGCATGTGCATATAATTAAACAGTGCCCTAATCTATGTTATTTTCATTCACATTTGTATGTAAACTAGAATTTTTTTTTTTTTTTTTTAAAGGAAAGGTGAAAATAAAAATGCTTGTATCTCAAAACAACTTTTTTTGGAGTTACTGTGTTCTGCCTAAACATCACAGAATTAAAGTAAACAGTTAAATAGCATTGGAAGTGTTGTGAAACCAGTTTTCAGTGCTCTATTGGTATTGTTGAGTGAGAGACAGAGAGAGAGAGAGAGAGAGAGAGAGAGGAAGAAAACGATGGCGTGATTTACATATGAGAGAGAGAGCACTAGTTCACTGAAGACCTCTTGCTGTGTACCTGGTTGAAAGTAGTTGTCCTAACGAGATAATAAAATAAATGACTGATTTTAACCAACTTGGACCTAAATCATAGGTTTTTACGAGTGCTGAAAAATAATGTTCTAAAAGATAATAAAATATTATCAACTTTAACCAAATTTTGATCTGAATCATATGATTTATGGATATTGAGAGTGAAGCATTATCAAAATCTAACTGGGTTGTTTCATTCAAACATACTTCAAAATTTCTTCCGTGTGTATATGAGGGAATGCACCAAAATATGATCACATTGATCGTGAAATGTAAAATAAATGTACAAAGTTGTAATAACATTCCATAAGAACAAGAGATAACGTACAAAACTTACTTTCATCTGCCCTTATTCAATCACAAAATATAGACTTCACATTTCTTACACAAAACCCAAGCTTTTTCTTATTTCTAACAAAACTAATTTATATTAGGATCGAACCATTTGCTGTTCTTGTATGTGCACGCATGCACACAAGCACACACACACACACACACACACCCCGTGAATGTTAGAATAATGGACATACTCAGGTTTTTTTTTTTTTTTTTTTTTTTACTAGTAACAGAAATTAACAAAAATTAAAATTTTATGACATTCTGAAAGACTAGATTTTAAAAACACGACGACTTAAATCCACATATTGATAAAGTCAAGAACTTCCTCCCCTGGCCTGATGTCGAGAAATTGATGAAACTACAATATTTTACCATTTTTTAAACATGGCCCATAGCATTTCTGAGAAACAAAATATTTACATTATAAGAGAAGTCTCTCCCTTACATAATTTTAAGAGATTTGCCTGCAGCATGGTGTCCAGAAACAGCTCAAATTCCATAATAATAAATTTTTAAATATTATCCATAGAAATTTACAAAAACAATATAAAAAATCTACTGTATGGCCAAGAGAATTTCACACAATATTACAGTACCCAGAAAGAAAATAAATTCGACATTTTTTTTTTTTTTTTTTTTACATAACTCATAGAAATCCAAAGAAATAAATCGAGAAAATCCTTACACATAATTTAAGCACAGTATAGTATATACAGTCGTGAAGCTCAATACGTAGTAAATATGCAAACATTAGATAGTTGCTCACCACTAGGATCGCTAATCTCGCCTCATTACAGGCAATGCAAAATAGAACCGTCACAGTCTATTGTTTCTAGCACCCTCAAAACTCAAGCTTCGTGACTGTATATAGTAGACTGTGATTTAAGTATCATTTATGATGCTGAAGCTGAACATAAAGAGAAAAAGGAATTAGTTGGGTCACTGGCTGATAAGAAACTGCCTACTGAAGAATGCACTGGAAGAAAGGGTGATCGGGAGAAGAGTTCGGTGCAGAAGAAGATATAAGATGATAGACGACATTAAGATATATGGATCATATGCATAGAGAAAGAGGAAGGCAGAAAATAGAAAAGGTTGGAGAATGCTGGATTTGCAGTGAAAGACCTGCCCTTGGGCAGAGAACTATGAATGAATGAATTTCACGTCATGGTGCCAGAAATAGCTTAAAATTCTTTCCACAATTATTTTTTAAACATTTTCTATGGCATTTAGGGAGAACAAAATATTCGAACTACAAGACAAACATTCCTACTATATAGCTTCCGCCATATGACAGTACATTCATATCTTCTCTTCCAATACAATACATATGGAGAAAAAGAATAAGGCTACAAAGAAAGTGTCAAAATCATTCAGCAGCAAATATCAGTGAACTGCATTATGTTTCTAGTTTTGATTCATTTCAGCTGCATAGTCATGTTCATTATACTTAGGCTGCTAGAAGAACAGCTCTGACATCTTCCATGAAGGTGAGGAAAATATATATTTTTTTTCACGTTAACATTACAACCACCAGCACTGTTGTATTTCAAAGTAACAAAAGCACTGCTTCAGTCACTTAAAGGAGAACGAAACACAGAAATGGAAATTCCATTCTTCACTTCAGTTTATTAGTCTAGAAGAATTATTCACAATGCACAAAGTCCCATCGTTTTGAGTTCAAAGGTATTCATATTACACCACGAAATGTAACCTAACCATGACGTCACTCGATCCAAGAGACGGGCCATTTAACATATGAACAAGACTTAGTTCAGCGTATGGTTTTAAATGGGGGAACATAATATTATTTGTCCTTAGCAATTTGAACCAGAAAAATACGACTGCGAAGGATTACACCAATCTGATAGCGATTCCGATCCTGTTAGTGTAAATATCGAAAATCGTGCTGGTTCTAGGCATTGGTGTAAGTGCAATGAATGTGTCACCATGAATAATGATGAAGAAAGCATGTGTTGCTGTGATTACGAAACATAAATTTGGTGAAGAGTGAATATTTGTGTGTGACAAAACATCCTAAGTTTCGTAAATTAATTATAGATCGCGATATTTTAACTACAGTGAGGCATAATTTATCTTTAAAAACAAAGAGTAAAAATCCGTAGTGCTACAGCCCATGACGGGCCAAGATCGACTAGCTGGTTGCTGGCCTCATGTCCACATGCTGAAGTGGAGGTGAAAAAAACAAAGAGTGGAGCTAAAAAAAAATTACTCACCTCTGAAAATACAGCTAATAAGACCTGGAGATATTCTTGCTACAAACAGTTTACATCTTGGATAAATTCACGGACTGCAATTGGACACAGAAGGAGAGTCGTGATACCATCATGTGTAGTGCATACTAACATTCAAAATATCTTGGTTTACTTCATCATCCATGATTTCGTTAATATTTTCTTCATTCAGTATTTCATATTTCCTAATAATTACAGTTCCTAGCTCACACTGTACTTCTGAATTCTTAGTATTTTCACCTCCTTCAATATTGAATTTTTTTCCAACACTGTTGCCATTACCACCTTCGTCGTCACTCTTATTGACGAGACAACTCAGTAACGGTATTTTTTCGAATTCAATCTAGCCTCATAACATTCAGTTCTTTGTCATTTGCTGTAGGACGAAGATGGTAAACCAATTACGTTACTGGAACTTGATGCCTATGTTTTTCATTTATCCTTATACAGTAAAACCTCTATTATCCGTAGTAATGAAGGGGGTGGACTGGACAGTTAATCGAAAAAATCGGATAATCCGTACCATAAAATATTTTCATAAGTCCATACTACAGTGTCATAATTTCTTCCATAGTGCTGTTTAGCATGCTAGATAGTGGATCAAAAGTTCACTATTTTAATTCTGATCGTCAACAACGGATTTATAAGGGCCAAGGAAATTCCTTATGATGGTTATTTGCAGAAGGATAGGAATAGTAGAGGGCTCCTGTTGTAGATCTACATATGTTATACACTTTATCATTATTTTTCATTAAATCGCTCACAGTTGTAATGCCAATCACGTATTCTGATGCGAAATGAGCTGCGATTTCTCTTTCACCAAACCTTTCAATTATTTGCATTTTTATTTCAATACTTAGTAAAACACTTTTGACACCCGTGGAACATATTTTGCATAGAAGTTATAAAGTATGGGCATTCGAACAGTAGAACAAGAACTGGATGCTGCACAGATTTCCTATATAACTATTGTGCGGAAGTTCTTGAGACTATTTCTTTGAAAGCAGATAGTGACTATTTTACAAGTTAGGAAAAACACCTTGAAGTAACTGTTCTTATTGCCTGCAGTAGTACTATGTAAAGGTAAAGACTTGAAATAAAACACTCATAGAGAAAATAGGTACTAATATAAGATATAGTACTAAGTTTCTTACATGTTTATTTCCGCAGTAAAGAAAGAAAGAAAGAAAGAAAAGAGCGACAAAAAGACAGTCAGATAATCTGCCGATCGGTTAATAGGGTGACGGATAATTAGGGTTCTACTGTAGTAGGAATGACTCCTGGTTTTAACGAAGGTTCTTTGAACTTTTCATCCATTATAATTCGAATTTTTAAAATCTGTGATTGCTCATAATCTATATCTTTAAAATGCGATAAACATAAATGTGCTACAGGACCAGGTACAAAATGTTTTTCTTTTACAAAATTCTACCCATTTCCTATCTACCTATCTCTATTTGGAAATGTATGGAAACTATTTCCCCTATGAGTTTCACTTCTTACATTACAGCCATATGCACTACATAGAGGAATTTTTTTCATATTATTATATTTTTCTAAAATAGACCACTAACTGACTATCTCTCACCACCATGAGTTAAAAAGCACTATAATATTACTACTGTAAAGTGAGTCTCAAACTTTTGAACTCGAAATAATTATAGAACGACGAATTGCACAACACTATTGAGCATTCATGCACTGATTGTAACTTAAATCCTACTACTGCATATTGTCATCAGCCGCGTGGCTGGATCATGTGACGTCACAGGCAATTTGTTATCCTTTCTCCTGGTGCAACAGGGCAGAGGTCAAGAGATATAAGCATGTCCTTAAGGGGACACTGAACTTAAAAATTGGAGAAAAAGTGTCATAGAAATGAAAAATTAAATTTCTACACTAATTTACGAGACAGAACTAAATCAATACGCAGAATTCTTCCCCTATTCATTGAGAAGTCACAGTCAAATGCACAAAAATAAAAAAAATGATAATTAAAAGTGATATTTCAATTAATGATTGATTAAAAGTTGAAATATTTTTTATTTTGAAAAGTATTGGATCTAATGCGCTGAGATTTTGCATGTTACTTTCCATGTGTATATTAAACTTTTTCTCCAAATTTGAAAAAGATTGGTCAAATAGGAAAAAAGTTCCAAAATATAGTTGAGTGTCCCCTTAATTTAGGAAGCAACATGATTTTTGTGTTTCGTTCTCCTGTAAGAGTATACAAAACATGATTGTGGTGTGCTGTTGTTTTTGTATCTTGAAGATTTTAATTCCTTTATGTCTAATTTCAAGTGTAATATTTATGTATAGTGTAGTTAGTTTTCGTAACAAGTGCATAACAGACATAAAGCTAGGTAGTATAAAGTTTCCAACAGTCACACGTGGCACCAGTTGTTGCTTGTTGAAAACACCACAGAAACTGTCAAAGCTGTTCGCCTGGCGATCCTGTTATAAGGCCCACACGGATATTACAAGAATTCTTAAGGCCGATATTCTAGAGCTATTCCTCATCCCATATTCCTCTTCTTCCATAAAGAATGCAATACATTCGTGTAAATTATTTGCACATCACTTTGCATACTACAAAAATAATATCTCAATTAACATAATGATTTGAAGCATCACCTTATGGGGACCAACCAAATAACAATACTGAATACTATTTCGCTTTGATTCTTACCTATTGACATCAAAAAATTTTCCCCTCTAAAATGACAAACACTTGCTAACTGTTACTGTCTGCCAGCTTGCACACAAGAGAAATTTGAACACAGAATTCACAATCATTCAGAGCTACAAAAATTTAAAAATCCAAACTTTTATTTCTTGTGTGTGGACAAAAAAAATATATATATTTAATAATGTGATATTATGAAATCAGTTTCTCTATACAGATCTTAAACACCTGATGACACTTGTACTCAAAATGCAGTTGTGATAGCTCTCTCAATTCTTAACAGGCTACAAATAGATGCCGATGTAAAGCTAGTCTGTAGGTAGATATAGTTTAACGAAGGTACAGTATCAATTTTATAATGAAGGATTTTTGACATCATTCATGTAGCACCTCTCTAAAGGACGTTGTCTCTCGACTTCACTGTCATGTGGAAAGGTTCTGAACTAGTCGACAAGCTTTTACCAAACAAACGGACATAATAACAGTAGACCTAATACGTATATGATACAAAACTATGGAGAAATGGCGTATCTCACTGTAGATCAATTTAGTCTGGCGTGTGTGGAGGTTCAGTGCTGAAATATGGAGCAGTGTCCCGCACCAGCAGTGTATGGCAGACGTCGCATACTTTCGAAGGTCGATGATTAGGTCCGCTGTGCACCGTGTGGGACAGACAGTTGATGCAGAAGATGCGTCCGCAGTGACGACAGTGTTGCTGTACAAATTAAAAACATACACTTTATGCAATCATTGCTTCTACTTCTCCATAATTAATGGATTGATTGATTAATTAATACATGCTTAGAAGTAGGGCAGTTCTAGATCTCCACGCAAAAATCTCACTTTATCTGTAACTACTGCACTTATTCGATAATTTTCTTAAAAAAAAAAAAAAAAACTTTCATCTATGCATATCGTTTACATTCATGTCCACATGAGAATAAAGACACACGTAGATGCATGCACTCACACACACATTTTAAGGTACGATCACACGTCGCTACTTTTGCAGCGATGCAGTACAAAAAACTGCGCAACTCTCGTACTGCGACGTGTGAACAACGGTGCAACCCGATTAATTAATTAATACAAGCTTAAACAAAGTGCTTAGAAGTAGGGCAGTTCTAGGTCTCCACACAAAAATCTCACTTTATCTGTAACTACTGCACTTATTCGATAATTTTCTTAAAAAAAAAAAACTTTCATCTATGCATATCGTTTACATTCATGTCCACATGAGAATAAAGACACACGCAAATGCACGCACTCACACACACATATTAAGGTACGGTTACACGTCGTTACTTTTGCAGCGCTGCAGTACAAAAAACTGCGCAACTCTCGTACTGCAATGTGTGAACAACGGTGCAACCCGAAAAGTAGCGGCTGCCGAACCTGCTGCTCGCTACTTTTCCATGTTGTGTGCAGCTTAAAAGCAGCGACGTGTGAACAGGGTTCTCAGGGTTGCAGCCGCAGCATTTTTGATATCGGTTTTGTTGAAACTTTTGCTGCAGTTGCGACCAGTGTTGCCACCCAAATGTGCCAATGATACTTTTATTGTTTGGATGTATTTTAATGTTAGATGTGATGAAAATAAATTATTTGTTACAGTTATTAAATGCACAACACAGTCTGAGCATATTTGCTGACGATATAATTCATTTTTTTAATTTTCTGTAGCGTAGTTTCAAACAGGAGCATTGCCAACATTGATTACTTACTTACTTCCTTACAAATGGCTTTTAAGGAACCCGAAGGTTCATTGCCGCCCTCACATAAGCCCGCCATCAGTCCCTATCCTGTGCAAGATTAATCCAGTCTTTATCATCATAACCCACCTCCCTCAAATCCATTTTAATATTATCCTCCCATCTACGTCTCGGCCTCCCTAAAGGTCTTTTTCCCTCTGGTCTCCCAACTAACACTCTATGTGCATTTCTGGATTCGCCCATACATGCTACATGCCCTGCCCATCTCAAACGTCTGGATTTAATGCTCCTAATTATGTCAGGTGAAGAATACAATGCGTGCAGTTCTGCGTTGTGTAACTTTCTCCATTCTCCTGTAACTTCATCCTGCTTAGCCCCAAATATTTTCCTAAGCACGTTATTCTCAAACACCCTTAACCTATGTTCCTCTCTCAGAGTGAGAGTCCAAGTTTCACAACCATACAGAACAACCGGTAATATAACTGTTTTATAAATTCTAAGCCAACACTGATTACGTGAATATATTGTTGGTTATCATTTAAGTATATAGGCGTTTTTAAAAGCTTTATAGTAAAAATAATGCCAATTTCTGAATACTAGTTAGGCCAGAAAAGCAAATAATAGATAAGTAAGCTTTCGCATGAGTTTATTAATAATGCGAACATAACCACAAAATGCATATTGAGAAGTCAACACGGAGATGGAAACCTGCAGCATGACTGCGGCTGCAAAAGTAGCGCCTTGTGTGTGAACAGACTCGCAACCTCCAGTTGCAACTTATGCTGCACTCGGGTTGCGCAGCACGAAAAGTAGCGTGCAGCGCACTACTTTTGGCTTACATGTGAACACGACACGCAACTTTTGCAGCTGCAGTACAAAAGTTGCGCAGCAAAAGCAGCGACATGTGACTGTACCTTTAAAAATGCTTAAAAGTGGAATAATTTAGGAATAATGCACACAGACTATGATTCAAGTGCTGAAGCAGGTGGAATTTGCCAACTACGTATTTTCCTTTTACTATAATGCTGGATAAAAAATATTGTAATAAAGACAGCTGTAAAAAATCTATTAATTAGGAAAAAATATGTTTACTAAAACAGTAATTCCCTCAGATTCAGCTGCTATTCAAACTGTATCCTGACCCGAAAATTCAAGCAAAAAGGAATGTCACAAAATTCTATCTACACTGCTTAATGATGGTAGATCAGTTACCCTTCAATGAATCCTCTCACAAAATCTGACACTACTTTCGGAGAAATTATAGTTCACAGAAAGACAGACAGAAATCATGTCCAAAACCACTTTTTCGGTATCAGGAATGTTGAAAACGTGTAGTTCTGCGAAAATCTCGAAATCTACTTTTTTGCAACATCACAATATTTCCTTTTTCGATTCCCGATCAGGGCAAGTTACCTAATAATAATAATAATAATAATAATAATAATAATAATAATACTCCATGGCGCTACAGCCAGCGAAGGGCCTAGACTGACCAGCCGGCTGCTGGCCTCACGCCCACATGCCGAAGCAAAGGTGGACGATCATCCAACCAGAATGGAGGTATCGTGTGGTTAGCACGATGATCCCCCCAGCCATCATAGCTGGCATTTGCAACCGGATTTTGCTACCTATCGCAGCTCCCCAAATGCATCACGATGCTGGGTGGGCATGGTCCCATACACTGGCCGAAATTTCATGAGAAAATTTCTTCCCCCACGAGGATTCGAACCAGCATGCATTCCGTAACGCGAGTCCTAGGCAGGATGCCTTAGACCACGATGCCACGGCGCAGGATGGACAAGTTCCTGGTTGAGGTTTTTTCTGAGATTTTCTCTCAATCCAATATGAGCAAATGCTGCGTAACTTTCGGTGCTGGACCCTGGATTCATTTCACTGGCATTATCACTTTCATCTCATTCAGACACTAAATAATCTAAGATGTTGATAAAGTGTCATAGAATAACCTCCCCCCCCCCCAAAAAAAAAACTTCCTTTTTATACTTCATACAATGAAAAAGTAAAACATTCATAATACTACATTTAAAAAAGGAACAAAAATGAAAATGTTAAAATAAATGATCCTGAGTGCTTACTTTAGCCTACATACCTTACTACGAGTAAAGGAAAATCCAGTCCTACAGCCTTGGCATTCTTCTACATCCTCATCATGCTGCCACCTGACTTGAGTGTCTGCTTCACGAATCCTTTCCAACTGAACTTGAAGTGACTGTGATAGTCGCACAAAGTCCTTCTGCACTGCTTCACTGTTATCTAATTCTTGTTGTAGGGACCCCACACGACTCTTCAGTTCGGCTACTTGTTCTTCTAGTTGTTTCTAAAATGGTAGATAGTTCATTTAACATCTATTTCATTAAAGCTATTCAGAGTAATTTCATAAACTGCAGTACTAGGTAACAGCAGACTGGCAATGTGAGGGCAAATCGAAATGCTATAAGAAAATCTATCCCACAGTTCCTTTGTCCAATATTAATTTCATAATATAGTCAACCCCTGGTAAGGAATGACTTCTACAAAGACCCACTATAGCACTGTGTAATGAAAAGTCTATGTGTGATCTCATTCATAATGAAAGCCTAAAAATGCATATGAACATAATTTTGTTACTCAAGTAAAACATTTTAAAAGGATATTTCATATTCTGCTAAGTGAATTTGGTGTAACTGAAACCACATTACTATGGACGTTTACCTCTTATAAATATTTTATTACAATTCCCTACTTACTTCGTTTATGCAATGGAAGAAAAATTAATAGCAACTAGAGATGACGTACAAGATTTACAGAATTAAAAGTCGTATATCAGCCTTCGAGTTATGAACAATGAGTATTAGATTTCGAGTGCAGATCATTTCTCGAATACTGAAGACTGAATATCAAACTTCAAGTAATGAAGACTGGGTATCAGATCTCAAGTACTGTATATCGAGTACCAGATCTCGAATACTGACTATCTAGTATTAGATTCGAGTACTGAATATCTAGTACCAGATCTCAAGTACTGAATATCTAGTATCAGATCTCGAGTACTGAAGATCGAGTGTCAGATCTCTAATACTAAATAGTGAGTTTCAGGTCCCAAGTACTGTATATCGAGTACCAGATCTCGAATACTGACTATCTAGTATTAGATTCGAGTACTGAATATCTAGTACCAGATCTCGAGTACTGAATATCTAGTATCAGATCTCGAGTACTGAAGATCGAGTGTCAGATCTCGAATACTAAATAGTGAGTTTCAGGTCCCAAGTACTGTATATAGAGTATCAAATCTCGAACACTGACTATCTAGTATTAGATTCGAGTACTGAATATCTAGTACCAGATCTCGAGTACTGAATATCTAGTATCAGATCTCGAGTACTGAAGATCGAGTGTCAGATCTCGAATACTAAATAGTGAGTTTCAGGTCCCAAGTACTGTATATCGAGTATCAGATCTCGAACACTGACTATCTAGTATTAGATTCGAGTACTGAATATCTAGTACCAGATCTCGAGTACTGAATATCTAGTATCAGATCTCGAGTACTGAAGATCGAGTGTCAGATCTCGAATACTAAATAGTGAGTTTCAGGTCCCAAGTACTGTATATCGAGTACCAGATCTCGAATACTGACTATCTAGTATTAGATTCGAGTACTGAATATCTAGTACCAGATCTCGAGTACTGAATATCTAGTATCAGATCTCGAGTACTGAAGATCGAGTGTCAGATCTCGAATACTAAATAGTGAGTTTCAGGTCCCAAGTACTGTATATCGAGTATCAAATCTCGAATACTGACTATCTAGTATTAGATTCGAGTACTGAATATCTAGTACCAGATCTCGAGTACTGAATATCTAGTATCAGATCTCGAGTACTGAAGATCGAGTGTCAGATCTCGAATACTAAATAGTGAGTTTCAGGTCCCAAGTACTGCATATCGAGTATCAGATCTCGAATACTGACTATCTAGTATTAGATTCGAGTACTGAATATCTAGTACCAGATCTCGAGTACTGAATATCTAATATCAGATCTCGAGTACTGAAGATCGAGTGTCAGATCTCGAATACTAAATAGTGAGTTTCAGGTCCCAAGTACTGTATATCGAGTATCAGATCTCGAATACTGACTATCTAGTATTAGATTCGAGTACTGAATATCTAGTATCAGATCTCGAGTACTGAAGATCGAGTGTCAGATCTCGAATACTAAATAGTGAGTTTCAGGTCCCAAGTACTGTATATCGAGTATCAGATCTCGAATACTGACTATCTAGTATTAGATTTGAGTACTGAATATCTAGTATCAGATTTCGAGTACTGAATATCTAGTATCAGATCTCGAGTACTGAAGATCGAGTGTCAGATCTCGAATACTAAATAGTGAGTTTCAGGTCCCAAGTACTGTATATCGAGTATCAAATCTCGAATACTGACTATCTAGTATTAGATTCGAGTACTGAATATCTAGTATCAGATCTCGAGTACTGAATATCTAGTATCAGATCTCGAGTACTAAGATCGAGTGTCAGATCTCGAATACTAAATAGTGAGTTTCAGATCCCATGTACTGCATATCGAGTACCAGATCTCAAGTACTAACTATCTAGTATCAGATTCCAATACTGAATATCCAGCATCAGATCTCAAGTACTGAAGATCGAGTAAGAGACCTCGAATATTGGACACTTCAGACACTGAAGATCGATTATCACACTTTTGGTATTGAACCTTTAATATCAGACAGTGAATAATGAAGATTGAGTATTATACATCGAATACTGAAAGTCAAGTATCAGACTTAGAATAGTGAAGATCGCGTATCAGATCTTGGAGTAATGAATACAGAGTATCAGACTTCCAGTAATGAAGACCGAATATATCACAAAGACAGCAAAGAAAGTTCTCAATTGGAAAAAAAACCGTAGGTCGGCCAAAAATATGGAAAAGATGGCATACAGGCAGAGTATTGAAAAGGAACAGGCAATATACAGGCCTGTATTTAAAGACGAAATAAGAAGAGTATTAGACATGAAATAATAAGCTCTAATATCATAACTTCAATTTTGGAATCAGTCACAAGCACCATGCCAGAGATCTGGGTTTGAAACATATCAAGTCCAAGTGAAATTTGATGTGGACCAAGGTATTAAGGCAGATTTTCTCAGGGCACTCTATTTTCTTCTGCTATAATTCCGTACATTTCTTCATAATTAATGTAAACTCTTAACACTAATGCAAAAAGAAACGGGAAAAACGAAAGCCTCCATCTGGAAATAACTATGAAAAAGTATCAATATTGGATAAGTTGTTAATTTCCTTTACTATATTCACCTTAGTTTTGAGAGCTTCTGTAAGTTGACCTTCAAATTCTGTTGCTGTCCGCTGACTGTTTTTCACCAATTCTTCAAGCTCTTCATGGGTAACTTTGTATTCATGACGTTCCTTCTCATATATATGGAGCTGTGTTCTGTGAGATGATAATTAAAGTTTCAACAAAGTAAAATGCGGTAATAGTGAAGTAAAACAAAAGATGCACTCTATAAATATTATCAGTTCACTAGTACACACAATTTGATGATTCAATTAACGAGGAAAATGAGATGATGCAACTCAAGTAACTGAAGAGATCCATTACATCATTAAGTCTGATATTTTTCAACTTATTAGCCTTTTTATTGTATAAATAAAATAAATTAACACCTAATCACTAGTGTCAGTGCAGTATATGGGCAGGACTTTATTGTATGTTGCACATCTATTTGCTATAATTTATCTGTTCCCACAGAAAGATGTGGTAAAGTATTTTCAAAAAGCAACATTTCTTTCTACATGAAAGTTTAAACGAGGTCGTGGGTATACTTTTTATATTTTGTTCAATTTTTCTGAGCTCTCTTTGCAATCTAGGTCAGCACAGAATTTTTGTTCCTACAGAAAATTATGTGGTTACATCAATGGTATTTTTTCTTCAAGTTACAAATAGCAAATGTTTTTTCTTTGCAGATAAAGTGCTCTGTTCTGAACATTCATATGGACTGGAAGCCAGATTTAATAAATTTAGACTCGTGCATACAACTATATATTTCTCAATGTCCTGGTTGAAAGAACATTTTATTCTTCTTATAATTTCATACTATAATGAACACAAAGAGTAAGTTATTAATTCAGCTAAAAATAGTGAAAAATTAGAAATAGCAATTACATAGTAGGTCTACAATCACAAAACAAAGTAAATGCAAAAAGATTACAATGAACAGGACACATGAATGACAGCAGAAATATTAAGATATACTCTGAACATGTATACATGTATCTAATGCCTACCCATTTCACTTTCTTGGTTCGGGTTCCGCAAAATGCGGATAGATGGCAGGACTGTAACCCATTTTCAAGTTGCACACCACTTCGCCAGGCCACGCTATGCATGATGTGTATCTGTGGAGAGTTATGTCGTGTACTAGGGTGAGTGTATGTGTAAGCGTTTGTGTAAATGTAGTGTAGGGAATGAGTGAGGATCATGATGAAGATGAGGAAGAAATAAGGGGAAATCTGGTACCGGCACATAGCCTACTCCTGTCCAATAGCACCAAGGGGGCTGCCAGGTTTAATCTCCCCATCCGACAGACGAATCACTATCAACAGTAACATATACCTTCTCTTCATACGCACTGCTAAGAGATTTGGGATTTAACCCAGGCATATTGGTGCACAATCTAGTGATTAGAAGTTGTGTACTGCCGTCCTCTTAGTTCCAAGGTAAAAATTTTACATGAAAATTTCTGACTCTGCCAGGAATCAAACCCAGAGCAGCTAGTGTGGAAGCAGATGAGCTATCACAGAGTTAACTCGGCAGTCTATACTCTGAACATTCAAACTGTGGGATCGACTTGATCCATTATGCCTGACTGACTGATTGAATGATTGATTGGTTAGCTAATTATGCGAACAATTTTATAAAATATAGATTCAAACAGAAATTAGGTAATTTTAAGGGATTTCTGAATTTTTCATACTGTGTAGGTGCCCACCAATATCCAGCAGAGATAAATGTAAATGTTCTCTGTCAGCAAAAGATCAAGCTGAGGTATTAACTTACTTCAGATTATTCAATTCTGACGTGAGACTATCTTCCATACTAACTCGTTCTTCCTGCTCACCACTCATCTGGTCACGTATTATTTGGATCTCAGAGCGCAAGATCTGTTCCCGTTCCTCCATGGTCTCCTTTGCAACTTTAGCAGCAATCAGCTCTTCATGGAACTTTAAAAGTAATACTTGCAGGTCCTGTACAAAACATATCATTGTATCAAAGTAAAATCATATTACTTTGTTCATCACATCAAAATGTGGCCTATTTTAAAACAATTCTGTGTATGCGGTGTGATTTAAACCAATAAGCTTTAGTAATTTGCTTTGTTCTTCTAATGATCACTGTGATTGTCATGTTCTGAATCGTGTTCAAAGACTTATAATTTGACTGTGTTAAAGTTCTAATATCACACATTATTACATTTTGACATGGAGAGTGAATTTAGCATGTGTTACGTTCTTGAAAGACAAGTGAAAAAAATGTTTTCTTAAACAAATTTATAGTATTACCACAGTCTAGTATATACAGTCACGAAGCTCAATACGTAGTAAATATGCATCCATAGATAGCTGCTAACCACTAGGATTGCTACTATCGCCTCATTACAGACAATTTGAAATAGTACCGGCAAAGTCTACTGTTCCTAGTACCCTCACATCTCAAGCTTCGTGACTGTATATACTAGACTGTGGTACTACTTCATCAATTTAAGTTTAAACAATTTAATAAAGACACTGGTCTTGTAAACAACAAAAAAGGAATAACTTTCTAAAACTACATAGAAAACATTTAGGACTAATTTTGAGGGAAAGGTCATGTCCTATTAATTTTAGATCTAATCTCAAAATTTATATTAGTGCCTTAAAAAAATCCAAGGCAGGACGAGATGTACTCCCACCAACATACTCTGAGAATGGAACCTATAGCCAATGTAATATAGTTCTGAGATTTTGAGAATTACATTTTCACACATGTTTACAAAATATAAAAACTTCATCACAGTCTGCTCATTTAAGGGATTACGTATGCAAATTTTATTCCTCCATACCCTGAAGCACCATTTTCATTAAATTTTATATACTGTACTTAATGTAGCAATGTCAGCTTTTTCCTCTAGACCACTGTACGTGAGAAATATTGGACAGCAAGAGAGTCAATGGCTTTCTTGCCAAGAACTCAACATTAGTTATCAACAAATGCTTAATGTCTGAAAATTTTTCTTCATTCATTTAAATTTTTAAGAAAGTTGTCATTTTTTTTTTTCTAAATTCCTATTAAAGATAGGACAAAAATCGAACTACAGTTTATTCATCTTACTAAGAAAATTGGCCACGCAAAATTTCATGCAGTTATCTAAAAAAACTGTGGAAGATATGATTTAAACAGTTTTGAAAAATGAGCGATAAACTTACTGTTGACTGGTATTGTGTTTGTATGGCAGGACATTTTAATGCATAAATTGGTCAATTTTATAGAGATCTTAAAATTTCTTTTACAAAGTTCATATTAAATTACTATAAGAAAAATTAAAAATAATTTTTTTTTTAACTTTAACCCCTTTAAATGTTACTGGTACTTTTAGCATTTTTTGTCTTTGGCAATCTCACCAAGTTCAGGAAGTTAAAAAATTAAATTAATCTGAAAGTTTACACAAATAATTTACTATACAGGTTATAAATATGCGTAACAAACCAATAGGAAAAGGGACATACGACGACTAAGAACAAGATAAAATAAAACGTGAATTGACGCCAAAACAGCAAGGATTCCTGATCTAGGATGGTAATAATTTGTTGTACTAGCAGAAAATATTACTCACTCACAAATTCTACATTATTATAAGCAAAATGAGAGACAACTTACCTCCACCTTATCTGGCCAGTTTATCATTTCATTCTGCAGCTGCTGTGAATGAGCACTGTGCTTCCCTAACAAATTATCGTTTTCCTTTTGTAATCTGGAAAGAATCAAGTTGTAATCATTTAGTCAAGCCTAAAATTCTAAATTTGTCTAAGGTAATGTTACATTGGAAATACATCTAATACATCAAATTTGATGACACTCAATTTAAGCAAAAGTAACTACCAAATATTTTCACTTCGTAAAAAAGAAAGAGAATTCAATATCCAATACAATGGCCAACACCTTCCTAGGACTTATGAATCCAAATATCTTGGAGTTATTTTCGATAGTAAGTTAACATGGAGCAACCATTTGAAATACATTTCTGAAAAAGCTCGTAAAAGATTCTCCCTTCTAAAAAGACTAGCAGGAAAGAAATGGGGATGCTCTAGGAATACTTTGAACACTACATACAAAATGTTTATACAGCCAGTGCTGACATACTGCAGAGACTAGTCACTCTACCTCATTATCTCCTGGCTTAGTTGCCTCATGAGTGCTGCCTTATTGGTGTCACTTATGACGTTCCAATCAGTTTTCGGACTGATGACTAAAATATACATACATCTGTTGGATCTGTTACTAAGAGATCAATTCCACCCTGGAAAATAACTCTTGGGAACAGATGATTCCACTTTCCTTGCCTTCTCTGATGATGAAGCGAATATATGGTTCTGGGGCTTGAACTTTCTAATTTGGCAAGGTTTGAAAGACCAAAAATTTCGCACCAACTTGTATAACATAGACAATGGAAAATAAAAACTTGTAATGCATTATCACCTGCAGTGATGTGACAATAAAGTATAATGCAGTATATCAATGAATGGCTTGTACACACAATACTTACTTGTTAAGCTGTTCTTGTACTTGTTCTCGCTGCTGAGTAAGGCTTGTCAGTTGATCCATCACTTCACTGTACATTTGTGTGTACGTATTTCTCAGGTCACGAAGGGTTTCTTCTGCACTTTCCATTTTCTTCTTCAGTTCAGCAACCTAAAGAACACAACAAGTAACAAGTATGTATCTCTGAGAGACTAAATAAAAAACATAAATACTTAAAAAAACTTAACTCTTAATACAAGTTTACTAAAAGAGGATATATGCAAATTACACCTGTATTTAAGAATAGTTAGCTCATGAAACATGCATCTTGACAGTCTATTCTCTGAATTATTGTCACAAGACAAAATCTCTGTCATGTTAAACTCAGCTGGTAACGATTCAGAATATCTATTTCCTCATTTGCTTCATAGTAAATAGCCAGATTAATACAAAGTTACCATTAATAAATATGCCCAAAAGACGACGAACCTGTCACAATATACTATGTTTGTGAACATAGCAGAAAAACATCTTTGTCTTTGCAATTATTATAATATGAAGAAACACTACAATGGAGACTTCATTCTTTATACGAGATAAAAGGTTGCAAAAGAACTCTAAGTAGATGGTAGGTGAACAGTCTCAATTTTGTATTTTGAAAACTGGTCAGCAATAATTTCAATTACACCAATTTGTATATATAGGCCATTTCATATCTAATACGAGAAAATGTAATGATGATTAAGCCTTCACATACAGCTTACTCACAGAAATGATCTAACTTAAAATGATTGTAAATACTTATTAGAAGCCTACTCGGAGAACAAAATACTCAGGAGATGACATTATCTTAACTAAATTCTATTCATCTACGAATTATCACTAAAATAGCAATAGTTCAGATATGACAGTATAGTTTGTAAAATTGTTGCAGTTGTTTCCTATGGCTTGATGGGTTTTGCTCCATTTTGCTTTGGGGGTCCCAATATAGTCCAGAAGTTCGTAATACTTTTCAAAAAGAATTTCAACAATAAGACAGAAGATATGCAACTAGTTAAATAAAACTGGTTTTCTTAAACCAAGATTTCTGAGACTAATTTTTCTAGTGTGAGGGATGCCTAAATTTTATAGCATCTATTCTAGTTTATATATATATATATATATATATATATATATATATATATATATATATATATATATATATTATATCAGTTCCCTAACTGCCCATTGTGCAACTCAAACCAAGAAATGGATTCGGAACACCTCAAAATCTGTGCTTCAGTGGCTGACCATGATAATATTGTGACAGCCGGGAAATGATCTCATGACCAGCAGAAGGAGGGCAAAGTCGGCCATGGTTCGGCGCAGAAGTTGTGCGCGCATCTGCTTCCTGGGGTATGTGCTGTGGCGTAGAGAGGAGAGGAGAGATGGCGACCGCGGCAGTGAGGGAAGAAATCCTGAGAATTCGAGAGGTGCCATCTTCTGGACATCCATAGAAATTTCCAGTATTGTACTCTCTGGAAACTATGGTTTGGTTATAAAAGAAGAGAGGCAAGTGAGCGAGCAGCAGTTGTTATAGTCGGTGGACAGCAAGCCAGCCAGTCTTGTGTAGCAGTGAAGCCAGCTTCGAGACCAGAGTTCGACTTGAGTTGTGTCCGTAACTATGGGAGCTGGAAGTCCTGAGTTGGAGTGCAGTGGACCGCAGTTGGGGGACCTGAGTTCGAAGTTCAGTGGACTGTCTCTGAAGGTCTGGGGTTCGAGATACTGTGAACTCGAGTGACTGAGCTAGAAGAACTAGCAAAGGCAAACGAACTGTGAACTGAGAACTGACAGTTCTGATTTGTAAATAGTGCTTTGTGAACATTAGTTAAGATTAACAGTTCATTGTTGTTCTCAATAATCCAAGTGAATTGTCACTGTCGTCTGTGGAGTGCAATAACGAATACTGTGTTACTGTGTGGAGTGGAAATCCCATTGTTGACGGAAAAGTTTAAACTAAATTATTGGAAGTGACTATTGTTGAAACAATAAAATTTCATTATTGTTTTGTAATAAAAGTTACAATATCTTTGAAAAATATTGGAGTGCAAGAGGTCAAATGACTTTATTGTCAAACACCTGGCCTTAGAAAACAACAACAACATATATATTATATTATATTACATATATTTGTTTTTTTGATAATATTGTTGCTATTATTATAATAATTGTTGATCATTCAACCAGAATGATACTTCCTATTCGCATACGCCATTTTATGATCAATCCCAAATAAATTACAAGGAGTAATTGCCCTAACAATATCAACTGCAATCCTTTTTATTATACCCATATATAATCATATATTATATTTTAGGCGTATATTGTTTGCAGTAGTTAGTTCTGGTTGAGGGGAAGAAAAAGCTGAAGGCCTAAGTAAAAGTAAGTAAATGTATGGAATTCCATTCCCTTCCAAGTGAATGAATGAATGAATTAATTAATTAATTAATACCTAAATTAAATAAACAAAATGCTAAAATCGCTAATACAAAATAGTTTTTATAATTATGTGAGAGAAAATATGTAACAAAGAATATGCCCCCTTCCCCAAACGCCACGCATACTGACATGTAGCCATTTGCACCTCTGTCTACTTCTTTTTGGCGATTATAATAAAGAATCCTATTCTGAGGTTGGCACACCCATTAGGTCGGATTCTGTTAGTCCCCTATGATAGGATGACATGAGTATGGAAATAAGCAGGATGGATGAAGATGAAGGTGGTAATGATGGCGAAATGAGTCCACCGAAAGTTACCCAACATTTCCTCTTAATGGGTTGAGGGAAAACCCAATGAAAACCTCAAATAGGCAACTTGCCCAACCAGGATTCGACACCAGGTCTGCTAGTTTCACAGTCAGACATGCCGACAACTACTCCAAAGTGGTGAACTACAAATGAAGATATATAGTAAATACCTGAATCTTATGTTCTTCTTTCTTTTCATTCCATTTTTCCTCCATATCTTTCCGGAAGTCTGACTCTTTGGCAAGATCCTCTCGATACCTGTCTACAGTTCGCTCCAGTGCTGCCAGCTGCTTCTCGAGCTCCCTGCTCCGCTGCTGAGCTCGAACAAGCTGAGCTTCATAATTTGAGCACATGTCGCATGGTGTGGTAGCTTGCTGCGCTTTACCTGATGACTGTCCCTGACTCCCTGGGGAGCCAATGCTCTCTCCATCCTTCTCACTCGGCACATCTGTAAAAACAAGCTGAGTTTGAGTCCAATACAAAACCTACTCTCCTAGAAAATGCTGACCACAAAAATTATGCATTTCATCATCATTATTGACACATTATCATACATACATAGTATTCTACCAAATGGCAAGTCTTTCACTGCAAACTCAGCTTTCTCCAATCTTTCTTATTTTCTGCCTTCCTCTTTGTCTCCGCATGTCATGCATATATCTTAATGTCTATCATCTGATATCTTCTTCTGTCCCTAACTTTTCTCCCGTTCACCATTCATTCCTGTGCATCCTTCAGTAGCCAGTTTCTTCTCAGCCAATGACCAAACTCATTTTTTTTTCTCTTGCTGATCAGTTTCAGTATCATTCTTTCTTCACTCACTCTTTCCAATAGTTTCATTTCTTATTCTGTCTATCCACTTCACATGCTCCATTCTTCTCCATATCCACATTTCAAATGCTTCTAGTCATTTCTCTTCACTTCGTAGTAAGGCCATGTTTCTGGTCCATACAATGCCACACTCCACACAAAGCATTTCACTAGTCTCTTCCTGAGTTTTTTTTCCAGAGGTCTGCAGAAGACGCTCCTTTTTCTACATTAAAAGCTTCCTCTGTCATTGCTATCCTCCTTTTTACTTCCTGGCAGCAGCTCATGTTACTGCTTATAGTACACCCCAAGTATTTGAAGTATCTTGGAACCCTGTCACAGCAGTATGAATGACCCTAACATAGGAGTGAAGGTTCTGGAACTTGTCAAGAATACAAATCTAGAACTCATATGAAGAGTTAAAGAATAGTGCAGCAAATCCAAGAGATTTATGTGCAAGAGTCAAAGAACTGTCAGATATTCACCTTCTACATTATTACTTTCCTGATGTTTTCTTCTATACCGAAATCCAGATAAGAAAAATATTCAGGTAAACAAATATTTAATGCGAAATGTATTATGCTGCTGTGATACGTAATGTGATTTGTCATCTTAATACAGCATGGGAACTCTCCACGTGTATTCAGTACAATCTGTTAATATGGAAATTAGTTTCACTTACTATGAAAACAAACACTGAACTCTATAATGCATTTTTATAATACCTTGTTGATGATTAGTCCAATTTTTTCACACAAGAACGATGTGCAGGTAAATAAACATTTAGTAATTATATGAAAATTATATTAAGCAATCATCTTAATGCTGTTGTCTGTGCAGAGTCCACCACACTCCGTCTCTCTAACAAAGACGTGGGCATTTAAAGAGATGCGCAGTACTACTCTGATTGCTGCAACACGCATCACCTGTTAACGTAATACTCAGCGGTGGATCGCGTGAAGTATTGAAACACGGAACGTTAAGTAATTAAGCAGGACAAAAAGATACACAGTTTCCTACAAATGTTATTTTTATGAATAATGACAATGAAAGAAAACAAATTTTCCAAAACAAATACAAACTATTTTACAAAAAGCTGAAGCATAACTGGATTTCTAATTTAAACAATTACTGTAAAAACCTTATAAAATGATATAAAACGTACAATTCCACAACAGTTAAAAAGTAATGACATAATCTGAACCTATTTGTTTTGAAAGGGCATCAGTCACTAATTTGCATCCTTTCAAAATAAAATTAAGAAACTAAGGAAAAATAGATTCTTAACAAAATATCAAGCAGATTACTAAGAAACAGAAAAACAACAATTAGGCTATTTTTTAAACTTCTTACTGTAGTTCTTTGTTGTTTTTGTCAATTTAAGTCAATTGACTCATGCCCTTAAAAGAAAGGATTCGTTTATTCTTCTTCGTCACGTAAATCAGCAAGTGTTTCAAAATTTGGAGTTATGTTAGACATTGCAATTGTGAGCTGATAGAATAAATTTTCGTCTGAAATGCGTGATCTTGATTTGGATTTTACAATGGCAAACTGAGAAAAAAAAACTGTTCACAAATAAAGGTTGAGCCAAACATAGAAGCAATTTTCATAACAAAACTCCGAAGATGTGAATATTTTACTTTGCAAAGTTGTTTAAGCTTATATACATCTAAACCAGCCATATTTGTGCACTTGCACTTGGGGTTTCGCGGCCAGACGCGCTAACCGTTACTCCACAGGTGTGGACTACTATTATTATAAAAAAATAAAATAAAAAAATTTGTTCCATTAAAACGAGTCTTTTCGTAATGTCGCTCAACGTGCTAGTAAAATTTTGTAGCATAATAAGCATCTAACACTTTCCCCTTCTTCGCAACAAAAGAATTCATTTTTCCATTCTTTGTGGAAATAATATTTTTGGACTTTTTTACTTCAAGAGCTTCCTTAGTGAGCGACATTTTTTTTAGTGAAATCCACCGCTGACCGCCAGTGCTTCAACCGGTCGGACAGGTACCCCAGCTAGGGGTGTGGAGGGAGGGAGATCACGTCCTTGCGTTCGACTCCGTTCAAGATGTACTACTGATGCCCACGTCTGCTCTAACACAATGTCAAGTGTTTCTGTTCAATGCTTATGTTTATGTTCAGTATAATATTAATAATGTTTGCATACACGTACAGGAGAGATAACTCTGTTATAAAAGATCGAGACAAGTCCCAGCATTACATATGAAATAGTATAGGTTATGTTTGGTTGTAATGCAGGCTCTAATTGCATGAAATCCAACAGTATGGGCTAACGAAATCCCGCCTACTTTAAACAATGGATTGTGGTAACTCATATCTGCATTCTAAACATACGAAGAATCTCGGTTCATGATTTTAACTTACTCCACTTCTGTCTAAATCATCAATCACAATGAAGATGAACATCTCATAAGAAACTGCAAACCAATTTCTAGCACGTACATCATCACTGTAATCATTAGACAATAGAAGTATACACGTGACGTGGTTCAATGGTGTGGGAAGTGGCAAAACTCCTTTTGTTTACCTGAATACTTTTCTTAACTGGAATTCAGTATAGTCCACAGTTTTACTGCAATTTTTTCATTTGTTTATTTTTATTTGTCACAGGTATATTTTGACTTAAACTTTATATAGATAATTGATTGCACCTAATTTATATGATAAGATAAATATATATACAGTAAAACCCCGATTATCCGTCACCGTATTAAACGATTGGTGGATTATCCGACTGTCTTTATCTCTCACTGTTTTTGTTTTGCAGAAAAAAATATGAGTACTCTGCATTAACTTATATTAGACGAAATTTTTTTCTACACAATGTTTTTTACAAACCTTTACCCTTACGCAGTATGATCTACTCTTCAAGTGGTCGTACTGCCTAACTTTTATGCAAAATGTCTTCCACAGGTATCAAAAGAAAACGTGTTTGTACGAAAAAAAAGTGCAAGCAATTGAGTGGTTTGGGAAATGAAAAACTGTCTCATCACAATACGAGATAGGAATTACAACTGTGTGCGATTTAATGAAAAACAAAATATAAAGTGCATCAAGTTTGTAAATCTACAAAATGAGACCTCTACTATTCCTATCTTTCCACAGACAGATGTCATAAGGAGTTTCCTTGGCCATTAAAAGTCCATCGTTGAAAACTAGACTTAAATTAGTGAACTTATGATCCACTACCTAGCGTGTTAAAAGAAAAGACCACAGGGGAAATGAAACTGTATTATGCACACCTTTCATAGTACGGATTATCCGATTTTTTCGATTAACCGTGCACTCAATCCCCTTCATTACCACGGATAAGAGGTTCTACTGTATATGATATTTATTGTTAATCAACATACATCTTAGTCATGGTGAACTGTTACATTTCTGTCTTCTGGTCACATTATGACTACTGTATAATATTTACCTTTATATTTATAACTAATAAAATAATAATATTATTATTGTCTACCTTAACTTAATGACCAGCCTAAATTCTTTTCTACATATCTTTATTTATTAACTATCCTACTATCCTGCATTCTTTACACATTTATTACATTACTACAAGATTTCTATCCTGCATTCTATTTCAATTTCATTCTTTGTCTCATAGGTTCCAAGTTAGTTCAATCTTATTATCACACACTTTCACCTGCTTTCAAGCACATTATATTATCACCTATGGTACCTAATTTATATACGAGTACAGGCCAGCAACGCAGTTAAAACCATTTTATACAACAAAAACTGTCAGATCTTGTAAACAGAATAAGAAGTCACTCAATCAGGGAAGTCATCAACACTGGAAAGACCAAGGAAATTGAATACCTCCCTCAAAAAGGGGTGTAACATCAAATTAATGAAATGTGTGACTTCGGTGGAAAAAGTAATTTTGAAGCATTCATTTACAATAATAAGTGAATGCATCCAATAGCTGAATAAACTTGTATCCTTGATTAATTTAATATTTCTGCTGATAAATATAGGCCTAAAGAAATATGACCTGAAATTATTTTCCTTTATCATGCAAAGTATATTATAAATTTGTTGGTTACACCCTTATTCGAGGGAGGTTTTCAATTGAAGATTTCATGAGGAGACGGAGGTTGAGGAGGAGGAAAAGGAGGTAGAGGTTGACAATGACAATGAAGTGACAGACTTCATAAATCTCTTTTTCTACATTCCAAAGGAAATATCATGAAATACATATTCACCAACCTGTCATTGACTTTGTGTCTTCTGGTATAGGTGAGTGAGCATCAGGACTTTGTTTCTTAATGGCACCAGGCTGAAGTTCATTTAGACTAGATATGGATGAGACAGACGTGTTCATTACGTTGACCTCTAAAATAAAATATAAAACAAATAAATGAATTCAAAAAGTTAGCTGTAATGGAAGCAAAGAAAATAAGTTTTCCCCTCCTTTTCACCTGAAGAAGACACATTGAACCAAAACTTCATGTTTTAGTCAATCATTACTGTTTTCCAATAAGGAAGATGAACTGTCACAGAAATAGCAAAGTCAAGGGTTCACAGTAAGCTTTCTCTAATGCTAAATCACTCTCAAATTGCATGTATCATGAATTTAATCTATGAACAGTTGAAAGAAAGTAGTATCTTTACACAAAATTCACTTTACAGTGGTTCTCAAGAATCTTATGAAGTAGAAAACGTACATTACAGCTAGTAAAGACCTTTAACCTCTTCTCTTTCAAGACCTTTGTACATAGTAATGAGTCATTTCTTTCTCAGTGCTGCAGTTATTGAACAGTATGCTGGATCTAGATAACATTCTCTCAATGCAGAGTTACGTGAGGAATAGATAAAGAATCACAGCTATTCTGAAGACAGGCCATCTAAAGGAGCAAAGTCTTAACACAAATCCATTAAAAATTGGCCCATAAAAAAGTTGTAAAAACCTTTTAACTCGCAGAACAATACAATGACTTACAATCAAGGAGTGAATGAAGAAAAACAAGCCTAAATATTGCTGTTATTTTCATTCATTATGTACAAATGTTTGTGAGATGATAATAAGTGATAAGGGGAATGTAAATTCAAATGATACCAAATAAATAGAACTTGGTCCACAGAGTGAGAATCATAGTACAAGCTGGGGTTCAAGAGTATCTCATGTGTTTGAAAGACAACATATGTCGCATATTTTAATGACATTATAACAAAGAAATTTCACTTTGAGGGAAAAGTATTCACACAAACGAAGTGTTTAAATTGCAAAAGAAAGTTATAAGAATCATCACAAATTTTCGTGTTTAGGAACACTGCCATTCTCTATTTAAGAAGTAAAAAATAATGATTGTCACAGGCCTATACATACTTCAATTATAATTTGTTAAAAAAATTTTCGTAAGTGTATTAATTGCAAGGATTGAATTTCACAATTATAACACTAAACATAAAGATTTGTTTGACATACCTCATTTTAGTTCACTAAGCCTAGAGATAATCTTGAAGATCATATATAATATTTATAATCTTTATAAATCAAACCTTATTGCAGTAAAAATAAAAGAAAAAATAACTCTTCGGACAGAAATAAACTCAGGAGTCAGACAAAGTTGTGGCCTCTCTCCTTTGCTTTTTAACGTTTATATGAATACCATTGTGAAAGATTTTAGAGAAACGAAACATGGATATATCACTATTAAAGAAATTTAAAATTAGATGTAATAACGTTTGCAGATGATCTTGTTTTACTAGCAACATCTGAAGATGATTTACAATGGTCAGTACATAATCTAAATTTAATAGCTCAAAAATATTCAATGGAAATATCCATTAACAAAACAAAAATAATGGCCTTTTGTGGTAAATACCCAATACCATGCAAAATTTGTTTAAATAACACAATTTTGGAAAGAGTTAATGAGTTTAATTATTTAGGATATAAACTTTCTTTTGTTGAAAATTTGGATTTATCAGAGAAAATTGTAAAATTCAACAAATCAATGGGCATCATTAATAGAGTTTTAAAACCTTCATTAGTACAAAAATCAATTTGTACTCGTTTTTATCAAATAATAGCTCGACCAGTCTTATGTTATGGGAGGGAAGCGTGCACTTTAAGAACAAAAGATGAAAGCAGACTAACAGCTTGCGAGATGAGATTCATGCGCCGAACAGCTGGCTACACTAAATGGGATCGAAAGAAAAATGAAGATATCCTTCAAGAACTTAATGTGTCATCAATACTGGACTATATCTCCAGATATCAGTTAAACTGGAAGGAACACATCTCAAGAATGGTTTCATCCAGGATTCCTAAGGCAATAATGAAGTATCGTCCAAATGAGAAACAGTCATTTGGTCGACCTATGAAAAGATGGCAAGAAAATCACTTTTTCAGGCCGTAACAGTTCTTTTGGATCTCAGAATCTGTGCGTCAGTGGCTAACCATGACAATATCTTTGAAAAATATTGGAGTGCAAGAGGTCAAATGACTTTATTGTCAAATGCCTGGCATTAGAAAACAACACAACAACAACAACAGTTCTTTTGGGACTAGTACTTGACAGGATGATGATGATGATGATGATGATGATCTTGAAGTTATGGTAGCATTAACCTGTCACTCCTAGAATTAGACCTACACGCTACTTACTTGGCGAACTACTAGTGGCTTGTGGTTGTTGAGCTTCTGTGTCCAGACTAGTTGACGTTTGATTCACTTTACTACCAGATGCACTTACATTACTATCCCTGCTGGGGGATACAGCCTGCAAAGAAACATGCAAAAGTATTCCATCTTTCCATCCATAATATGCGTGTGACTATTACTCGAAAATTAACGTTTCTGGTCAATAAGCTACATACCATGGAGACATATTGAGGTTCAAATGTACATCTCTTGCATTCTGAAGATTTAGAGTTCGATTCTTAAGGATAGCTAGCTTAACTAAGGTGATTTTTTTTTTTTTTTAGTTTTTCCAGGAAAATGTTGATTCCTTTCTAATTACTTTCTTTAGATCAAATAAAGCTATCCAACTGAATCAGTGGTAAAGAATATTTTCATAAAGCTTTGTTACAGGAAAGGGCTTGCAAGGGATGTATATTATATACAGTAATGCTACATACAGAGAAAGAGCAAAGATTTAAGTATAATAATAATAATGCTTTATTTATTTTGACAGATTATATAATATAGGGATGCCATCTGAAATTTTAAAAGGGGAGGGGGTGGAAAGTGAAACCTAAAATGCAATTAACAATGGTCTTAAACTTTCTTTCCCAATATCTAAATTGACATATTTTTGTTTAAATTTTGTGTTTAAATTATATTTCATTGAAATAAATAGTAATCTAGACTAGGAAGTTTTGAAATGGAAGCCTAGTTATAAAAGGAAACAATTAACTTTTTAAACTCTGTAAACGTACATCACCAGACGGTCCATTTTGAGCACCAACAGGAACAATTTCTTTAACTGAAGCATCTCCTGCTTCTTCAGTCCATTTCGTAGATTCATCCTGAAAATTATAAAAAAATAAAAATATTGTAAACATTTACAAAATAATTTCGTCCTCAAAATAAATATTAAATTCCTACGCGATCTCTCTCTTTCTCTCTTTTTCACAGAAACAAGAGAATAAAATAAGGTTTGAATTCAAAATAAATGGATGCTGACATTATAATCATATTTGTAGCAAAAATAAATATTTAGTGTTATAAAATGATTTATATTCATACAGTATAAATTCGTCATCCATTATCATAAACAGGGTGAGTCAGGAGGAAAGGTACATGGTTTGAGGGGTGATGATATTAATGATTCTGAACAAAAAGTTTATATAAATGTATGTTCTGTTCTTAACGGTTTCGGAGAAAACTAATGGAAACAATGAGGAATGATAAAAGTGCAGTCGGAGTATGCTGCCAACCAAAAACATGGATCTCCACCTCCAAGTCACCCACATGCTTTCGAAGTTTTGGACCCAAAATATATAATGAATTAATTAGAGCTTACCCTGAGCTAAGTACACTTAACACACACAGATTTAAGAAACAGATCAGATTAATTATTTAATTGTTTAAGCTAATTGAGTTAAAAATTGATGCTCTAATATTTATGTACTTTTGTATTTTCTATTTGTATATAGACCCTATTATTACATGCTGTATTATTTTACCATTTATTAATGTTATTGTGCTCAATGAACTCTCTTAATTTTGTGATATATTTTGTATAACTGATCTGAACTGTGCCCGAGCACGAGCTTCTGCTCTTTCGGGCTGCAATACCTAATGTAGCTCAAGTGTAAAGTATTAAATAAATAAATAAGTAAATATGAATATATATATATAAAGGGAAATACAAAAGTAATGCGAGTTGTTTCTTCAAATTTTTTTTCATTTCCATATAATATAGTGCTTAAAATGTGTGGTAAAATGTGAATGCATTATCTTATTCACTTTTAGAGAAATGATTTCCTAAATTAAAAAAAAAAAACTACCTCACGGTCAGGTTAGCTTACAGTCCTTTAAAATATTAATATTTACGTCATCTACAATTCGAATAATGAAATTAAGCTTTGCACAAATCTTTCTTATAGAATATAAATAATTTTTGGTAAGAAAACTGAAAAATGGTAAAGACTGAAATGTTTCACCAGGACTCAGTAGCACATACCCTTAACATTTCAGTACAATTGGTCCATTCTTTTGTATAATTCTTGTACAACAAAAGAATGGAATTAAATAAACTTTTATTCAGTTTTAGATGTTTCCTCAGAATCCCTTTTGGTGTCCTATGTCTCACCTATGACATCAGGCGAATACTATATTCTGCAACTTAATGAATCCTATTCTTAAATTACATGTCAAGTAGTATCTTCTTTCAGGCCGTAATCTTTCAATCATCCCCTCACAATGCCTCATATTCACTATAAAATAAAGATTATGCATTAAATAGATTTAGGACACGTTCTCCTTTATTACCTTGTCGCCTTCATATTTTCTGAGCTGTTGATCTGTGTAACGTAATTTTTCTTTGAGAGCTTGAATCTCTTCTTCAAGAGGAATAACCAGTGATCGCAGGACTTCAGCATCCTCTTGTGCCTGCATGAAGGAAACAGTAATAAATCATCTACAATAAAATTAACTTAGTAATACTTGAAGAATATCTCCTCAAAAGAAGGATACCAGGCCACAAAGTAATGAGTTGAAAGAATACACGAGACAATGGTCAGGGTGCAGTACGGCACAATATTTAGTCCCCATCAGATATATGATATGAGAATTGTCTGAACATGAAGGATTTAGTACGAAGGCATTTTGAAAAGTAATATCTCCTAATGTTTTGTGTTACTGTTAACAAATTTCGAAGTACTAGCTGTCATACATTCCACTCAGTTAACTTTCCTACTTCCCTGACGCAAGTTTCGTACCTCCGAATTATAGTTTGAAACATGGCAGCATGTAACAGCAATATGTTGGTGCATCTGAAGCAGCAGTTTCTGACAGCAGAAAATGTGGCCCTGATTGACATTCATCAATAGAATAAAGCTGTTTATGGAGACGAATGAGTACTATACAAAAAACTAATCTGAAACATTGACCCAAATAGCTTAGCAGTAGTATCGCTCCCTGTCCTTCGCAAACTTACCCTAAACCACTCACTCCCCACCCTTACTCAGCTCATTACAGAGATCTAAAGCTCTCGTCAAGGGAAAAGACAAGGACACCAAAGAAATAGGTGTTGTCACATATCATAACTTCAAATCTTCAAAGTCATTCTGAGCAATTCTTAAAATAAAATGATTGTTTTATTACTAATTATAATGTATTTTACTAATATTATACACAGATGCACACACACCACGGATTCGTAAGTGGCACGAAAATCGGAAGATTTAGCAAACTGGCAACCACAGACTCTCACTAGGTAGTAACTCAATTTGTGAACTGAACAGATGGTCAAGCTTGGGGAGGAGATGGTGGTTCGGGATGGGGACAGGTTCAGGGGAGGAAATGATTGCAGACTAGGAAGAGGAAGCAAGCAGTTTCGATCACATATTTCCCGGGGTTTCAGATCCGTTTGTCGTATAACAGACATCAGTACAGTGCGACATTGGTCTATTAGTGCTTGTAATGAGCCTAGTGCAACTCTCAACTTGTGTGACAAAGGACAGAATGTGTACAGGCGATAATCACAGAACTGGGATTCAGAAAACGTCGTGCATGATGGAACTTGGTTTCACTGTCTTTGATCATTCTCCACACATTTCCGATCTGGCCCTATCAGATTTTCATCTGTTCCCAAAACTTAAAGAACACCTGAAAGGACTGCACCTTTATTTTGCTGAAACTTGGTTTTACTGTCTTTGAACATCCTCCATACAGTCTCAATCTGGTGCTATCAGATTTTCATCTGTTTCCAAAACTTAAAGAACACATGAGAGAACCATCCCTTGATTCTGACGATGCAGTGCAGACAGATGTGAGATTGTAATTATGTCATCAAAGTGAATATATAATAGCAATACTTTGAGAAGATATTGTAGAAAAACATGTTTGAGTTTACAGTCTAGTGCATCATTAAAAACAAAGTGAATTTACTGATGCCATGTTACAAAATGCAGTTACAAATTCGAAGATAGCAAAAACAAAAGTGAACACAACAGACAAAATGCGCAATTTGCCTGAAGTTTTATAACCCAGGATAAGCAAATATAAGCATTTAGTAGATCATATAAGAACAGCACCATTCTTTAAACACAAATGACATTGTTTCAAAACAGCATTCAAGAAAGCTAGAGGGCCAGTCACAATATACCTAAGGATGATACTTTTCCCTTAATCAAAATGAGATAAACACATTTATTTCATACTCGTTTTATGACATGAAACTACTACTAACATTTCTGTGCAATAAACTTTTCTATACAACACACAAATTATGCTCTGGTATAACCAGATCTGATTGCAGAGTAACGAAAACACATCAATATTCCATTAAAAGTTCCTTCTAGATCAATAAAATAAAATTCTACATTCACTTTGATGTGTGTACAGCTGATATTCAAGTCAAAAATTATCTGAACAAACAGACTACACACAAATTTACATAATCTACAGATACACACAACTGAACAGTTCTGTAATTATTTTAAATGTAAAAGAACAGCATAACTTTACACACATTTATTTAGAATAAGACCTACTTTTTCTGAGAAAAGATAAAGATTTATTTTTCCATTGAAACTATTTCTCACTACTAGAGAAACTAAAGTGGCCAGATATTATAAAAGTAACAAAGTACTGTTTTGTTTTTTGGGTGGGAGGGGGAGGGTAAACAATTCTTACACATGTATGGCCTTCTTTAAATATCATACAATAATCATCTGATATCAAGAATGAAGATTAGGCACTATATTTACTTGAATATAATATGCCATCAAATATAATAACACCCCAATTTTTTTATCCTAGATTAAAAAAAAAAAAAAAATTACTCGCAAATATAATATGCACCTGTGCTAAAATACACTCAAAATTAAAATTATATTATCGAGATAGGTTATAAAGACACAAATATTTCTATTTCAATTTTAATGTCCACACACTGTACCATGCAATGGCAATAAATTACTAAATTACACTTTGGGGTTTTCAGAGGCAGCATTTAGTATCCAGTGTGTAAAAGTTTTACAGCATTAAAATGACTGATGTCATGAGCAAAATTGGGAAAGAGGCCATTATATCATTTGCTTACAGTTTCTAAATTCAACGCCAGAGAGCAATGCCGACTACTCCTTGATAAGGTAATGATTAAAAAAATTACAGCTGATTCCTATCAGAAGATGCTGTGAGAATCATGGTCTAAACATCACATATATGATTAATAACCATGCATGAATCAAGACGGAAAAAAAAAAAATAATAATAATAATTATGCCACTGCATCAGAGGCAGGACAGAAATATTTTTCCATACTTGAGCCTGAGCTCAAAAGGCAAGCAAGGTACTCAGCCAACAAGAGCGACAAAATTTTCCATATATTAGGTTGGTGCATAAGTTCGTAACATTTTTTGTTTTGCGTGTTAGTACTCCGGTTGCTATGGGTTTATTTATCGATTATCATATTTATTTGAAGTTCAATTGTTGTGCTTGAGTTTACATATTGAAGTTTTCATTTTTGCAGATAGTGAGTGGAGCTGTGGATGCTAGAAAATGGAATGTCAAGTGGAGAAAGTGGAACATTTCCGACATATTCTTCTTTATGAGTTCAACAGAGGGGCAAAGGAGCAGAGAAACATTTGCGCCATGTATGGGGACAATGCTATCGCAGAGAGCACGGCAAAAAAATGGTTTTCTCATTTTAAGGAGCGTCATTTTGACATTAGTGATACTCCATGTTCAGGAAGACCTTCGGGGTTTGATGAAGACCGTTTAAACACAATGATCCACGTCAGTGTACCCCAGAAATGTGATGAACTGTGACCATTCCACCATCTTGCGACCAATTGAGATGTCTTGCACACGCAATCCAAGAAAAACGACCAACAAGACTGCGTGAAGTGATGCTACTCCATGATAATGCCTGACCGCACTCTGCTAACCCGACACAAAACACTATCCAGGAGTTGGGTTGGGAAGTCATTCCGCATCCACCTTATTCACCTGAGCTTGTGCCCTCAGATCTTCACCTTTTCCGCTCTCTATAAAACAACCTTCAAGGAACTTCCTTTCCTGATGAAAACACACCCCGAACATGGCTTGACGACTTCAACTCAAAACCACGTGATTTCTACAGGCGCAGAATCGAAAAATTACTCCAGCATTGCCAGAATGTTGTAAATAGTGAAGGAGAATATATTGTTGATGATTAACTTCTCTCTTATGTGCATCTGATGTGTTTAATAAACTTATGAAAAAATGCTACGAACTTATGCACCACCCTACTAGATTATATTAAACTTATTGTTTACTATATCTAGAGATAATGCTAAGCAAAACAATATTTCACATAATGCATTCAAAGTTTTATTGTTAAATCTGGCCACTCTAGTTCAGACAACAAAAATAAAGTTACAAACTTCATTTCGATATCTAGAACTACACTTCTGGAAAGAAAGCTAACATTAAGCAGATAAGAAGCTACGAAACACTACACATTTTCCTAAAACTATGAAACAAAATATATAATGTGAAAAAAGAATTCGAAGACATCTTAAAAATAATCCTAAATTCATTAATAATTTTTAATTAACCATAGCATCTGGTAAGTGATACGATTTATAGTTACTTTTCATTTTATCAAAATCGTGTAAAGACAGAAAAATAAGACTAAGATTTCCTACACCATTGAAAGTACCTCAGAATAATTTTATTACTTGCTGCTGTTTTCATTATACTGTATTATGAAGAATCAGAAAGGAAGAGGTATTCCGCATAATAGTAACATTATACTAAACTCAAAAAAGACCAAATCTTATTTTCATGTGTAACCGACATTTTATTAAAAAAATCAAACAAATTGTAGAAAAAAAATACAACACTAGTTTCGTACAAAATTCTGACCTATGGATAGATCCATATTGTGCATTTATAAGTGTGATTTGGAAATTGTGCAACATGCTTGGAAGCAATGGCCGAAAGTTGAAGCATATGTACATTATACAAAAGGGTAATTTTCTTAACAGTGAAAGCTAGAATATCAAATTCATGATTTGTAATAAAATCAATACAATTTATACCGAAAACAAAAGGTGTTTGTGCAGTATTTGTCTACAGATACAAGAAGCAGAGTATGGTCACTGCAAGTAAAATTCAACATCAGAGAGTCCAATTAGAATAACAATGCTAAATGAATACAAAAATAAACCTAAATTCATACTACAGAAGCTATTATTAATTCAAAGTAGGGATTCCCATCTGACTTATGTGACATCATGTAACTGGAATAAAATCATAATTCTAAATTTAGTTTCTTGGGCACTTCCCTTACCAATGAAGTGGAATACCAGAAATAAAGTAATACTTTGTAATGGTATCAGCTTCCTCTTTACTTTATAACTATAGATAAAGGTATGTCGAGTTTTCTAATTTTTCGTCAGAATGGAGTGTATGGAAATGAGATTGTATGATTGCATGCACAATGGCGAAAGAGAAGTAAAACTGAACCAAAATGAAAAAAATATATATGTATATCGTACACATAAATAAAATGTCTGATAAATTTAAAATTGATAAAAATGCGTGTAATTCAAAATGAAAGAAATTTATACACAACCCAAATATAACTGCTGATTATACAAGATGAGCTATTACAAGATTCAAACTTTCCACTGAACATTATTTCCTTTTAAAACAGTAAACTTACAAACACGTGTTATACCACAGTATAAAGAAGATACAGTAGAGACAACTCTTGTCGGCACCTTTGATGTTGTTGGTACTAAAATCAAACTTAGGGAGGTGTAGTTCTCAATGAATCCAACCATGTCGCTAGTATCGGCAGCGCTAACAGCTGATTTTAGTGATCAGCTGTTCAGACATGCTAAACTTTCAGATGAAATTTTGTATTAACTGTTGTAATTATCCCTTTGTTCTGTAGTGATATTTGTGTCTTATTATGTAGGTCTAATGAAAATTCACTTTTTCTTTTCAAAATACATATAAAATTGCAGTGTTTATGATTGAAGTAAAACATAGACTACTATTAGCGAAGTGCTTACCGTTTTATTCTGTTTCTTCATATCCATTGCATTTCTTTCCATATAATGTTATTAGCTAGTCAACAAAATTTTATTATAGCCATTGTTGACGTAACTTCATTCAAACGAATGTCATGATCTATGTAGCTAATGATTGAATATTACGTTACCAACATAAGCATCTACCAGTGACTTTAAAATTAGCGTCAATTAGTAAATATTTTCATGATGTTTATATATGGAAGTAATTATTATTATGATTATGTTGCCATTCCTTTGCCTCATGTCTTTCATATTGTTAAAAGATGAGTAATAAATCTTTTCAGTTAATATTAGATTATGCCAGCCTGTCGTAGATGGAGAACCATCTGGTGGAGGTTCCAGACAATACACCCGGTTTCGTGACATGCGCACTCAGAATTTGTTCCCACGAAATGGGCTACTTGACCTTACTGTATCTTCTTTATACTGTGGTTATACTTTATACAGTGTGGTGACTTGGAACACACATCAATGCTAAAATTTATATTTTGTTATATTAGCTCCGCTATTTATTATAGAAGAAAATGTTATTAAAATTTTTTGTAGAGAAAAAAGTTCTGCATCCAATCATACCATTACAAACAATTTTGACTGGAGATAAAAAATCTAAAAAATATAATACAAAATACCCCACCACAGAAACTGCAATAACTTTTAATTCATGCTAATCATGGTTGGCCATGGATTAGTAAAAAAAATTGATTGCAAAGATACTATTGTTTATGGTTCATTTGTTAATCTGAGAAAATGTATTCCATGAAAGAAAAAGTTCTAATTATTAAATGGTATTACCCTAGATCATATATGTAACAGATATGTCGGGGTTATAGACTTTGAGGTTAACTTTTGTCAGGTTTACTACGCTGGCATCTAGTTGTTACATAAGGAGTCACGTCATAATACCCACTTGAATTGCATTAGCGACTGTGCTGCCGTCTCGTGTTCGTTTACGGTGGATGGATGGCGATCCTGGCGGTTGTTCTCTTCAAAGTGCTGCAGATTTTAACGTAACGAGGAGTTATCTGTTGCATATATGATCTCGGGTATTACACTGGCAACAGCAACTAACAAAATATGTCAGACGAGATTTTTTATAATAGAATTGGTTATTGTTTAGCAGCAAACATTTATTGTGATTTACTAATTTAACATGAAATAATGTAAACATTGGTATTTTCACTGTTAATCTGTAAAAAATGAATGCACATGTCACATTCGTTTCTCCTTTAAATTTTATCATAACTGGTTGGATCCTAAATTATTTTGTTTTAAACATAAATATCAGTTATCCGTGACCTACCGGTACTGTAATTAAGTTTTCATTAAAGACGTTTATAAATACTTTTTAATTTTAATTAATTCCAAAGACACTCGTAATCAAAATATTAAGTTAATAAAACAAATGGATGCAGAACTTTTTTCTCTATAAAAAACTTTAATAAGATTTTCTTCTATAATAATTAGGGGAGCCAATATAACAAAATATAAATTTTAGCATTGAAATCCCTATGTTGCACGTTCCAAGTCACCACCCGGTATAATGTAATGAACCAGAAGAAATGGGTGCAAAACATATCAATATTCATGACGCTTTAACAGACAGTGAGAACATAGTACAAAAATACTGCGAAGAATGGTGACAAATGATTTAATTGTCACTAACTAGAGTATTACATACTGAGAAACTATCAAGTTCAATCCAAGTTTCTTCCTTAATAGTTCATGAATGTTTCTCCCTTTAAAACTGATCTTGTTTTGACATTGCATAAATTTTAGAGTGATATGAATCAAAGCACACGTAGAATCGAAAGAATTGAGTGAAATCCATTCAGTTATCGTAGGGAATCCCCACAGTAGAAATAAAAGGTTTTCAATTCACAACACTATCTTCAAAATCATTCTCTGATAATTTGAGACATATTATAGCATATAATTATTACATCTCCTTTTTGTCAACACAATTCTAACATATGAGCTGTTCAGAGCAGAAGTGGTGTAAGTCAAAATTGGGTAATGAGGTTTAAAGTAAAAGTTCTGTAAAATACAGTGCAAAGTAGCAATTAATATGTCCTTGGTGCTATCCACTGACTACTAATAGTTTAAATAAATTGAATATTAATTGCTACTTTGCGCAGTATTTTACAGAATGTTTACTTTAACCCTCATTACCTATTTTTGACTTACACCACTTCTGCTCTGAACGGCTTATATAATAAACTAAAACGAACAAAGAGCAACTTTGAAAATTGTGTTGCATTACTAAAACCACTCTTGTTCAAGGATTATGATAAAATAAGACAAAAAAGCGATTATATACAGGTAACCTTCAATTTACAAAAGATAGCGATAATGATGACTTTAAAACCAGACGTTAAAATTGTACAACGAATTTTTAAATGCGCAACTATAAATACTAAAGACCTTCTGTGATACTGTCTACAACTGGAAGTCAAGTTCATATTGAAAAAAAGCATAATAGTATCTACTGTATTTCATTCTAAAATAATCAAAGAAAAATAGAAGAAAAAAAAGAAAGAAAATCTCGATTGTAAACTCTCCAAGTTTCTTTATGGATGAATAGAAAATCCTCAATAATGGATTTCTCAGACGTAAAATATCTGCATTATGCCACCATCAAAAAAGGTCAATGTAGGAGCCTTGTTAATGACACATACAAAAATAATTTTCAATCTGAGCATTTTGTTTTACTGAATTCAATTTATCTTCATAATTTTATACTTGTTACACTATTTATCTATAATTCATCAAATATGTTATTTTACATCCATGGCATTCATTTCGGAGGTTTGATAATACTGAAAATTCTTTAGAAACATCGTTGGCTACTCTTTCCCAAATGTCCAATGTCTCTTTGAGCAGTGGTTCCCAAAGGGAGTTGCGAGATTATTTTCAAAATAAAACAAAAACTACTTATTAACATATATTTCTTTTGAATTTAGAAACATAAAAAAGTTAAACATAAAAATCAAAAAAATCTTTCAGCAGTTACAAAGTAAGAAATAATTAACGTAATAAGTTCGTCTGTTTTTCAGAAGCTAGCCTCTCAAATCTGGACTAAGTATTTGATACACACACAGTGATACCATTTTCAAGTTTGAGATTTCTCGCTTTTCTTTTGATTGTATTCATAGACGAGCTGCTTAGTTTTCACGATTGTGAGGTTGCAAATGTTATAAAAAATTTAAGAGCTTTTTTTGCAAACTTGAGGTATTATTTTGATGCAAAACTGGTCTATGGGCTGCGATAAAAATGGTCTAGTGTCAACATTCCATCAGTAGCTACATATTTAAACGAGTTTTGCCTTCATATTTTTTGTTGGAATTTCATCCAGTTCAACACAGCGGATTCAGTATCCATCTGTGACTGTCGTAATTATTTTGAGCATCTTTCGGAAAATACTAAAAAAAAAAAAAAAAAACTGTTGTTAAAAAATCGTACTTCGAGGTATCTGCTGGTTTTGAGTAAAATTTTAATTCTTTACGATTTTACAGCAATTTGCATTTTTGGAATGGAGTCAGGAACAGCTGCAGTAGTGGGGGGGGGGGGTCACAAATTGAAATCTCGCGCCAAAAGTGGGTCACGGCTTCAAAACATTTGGGAACCACTGTCTTAGAGTAATAAACCATCTGCTGGTAAACTGTTCATTCATGATTGAGAAAAGTATTCATACCTATGAATTACAGTAGATATTCGAAATTATAATCACATACAAATCAAGCTTTCAGGTATAACTCCCTGTAAAGTTGAAATTATTATTATCGAAATTATTATAATCACATAGTTGCAGAGAACAATTTTCAAATCTGTGAATTTGTTACATTTTAAGCAGTTCTGTGCTACGATATGCTCAACCTTTTCACAGAACTGCTTTTGTGATAAATAACCTCTTACAAAGTCCAAATTTAATTCAATTTTTCTCAGTTAAACCATGCCGTTTTCTTTTCAGCATTTTACTCGACAGAAACCCATTCACAAACAACTTTGTCACTGAATAGTATACTATCATTCTATCAGGAACTGGATAATCCGAAAATTTTATACATTACAATTTTGCGGCACTTGCTCTATGAAGTTTGCTTGATGACTCTCACAAACGAAATTGGCTGTGTAGTACAAGATTACGCCTCATTTTTACAACATAATTACACCTCTAACTGCATTTGTCCAATCTTCTCTCGACATTATACACCCACTAGCTGCTGCTTATGCACGCAATAAGAATGAAATGCTAGTGGACAGAGGAGACTGGCACATTTTCTCAAGTCTTGTAGCAATTCTGAAGAACTTGCTTCTGTTATTTACGATAATTTTGAGAGGGGCCTGGAAAAAAAATTCATTGACTTCCCACTAACTTACATTAAGTAATTAAGTCAATAGTAAACAGGTTTCATTCTTTGAGAATAAAGTCCTGTCAAACTGAGGGTTACCTGTATATTCTTTATACAGATCTGTAATATAAAAGACAGTGAGTTACATCTGCATTAAATTAAACATATAAGAAGCTATGTACTTAATATTCACATACCAGATATATATCCAGTTCTGTTTTCTAATGTGTGCGTGTGAATACTAATAAGAAAAAGCAGGTGGATGAGTTACGTACATATTTGTTTACCTTCCTCATGCTATCTTCCAGGTTATCTTGTGAGGCAGATGAGGCATCTGCCCCAAGCTGACTGACAACTTTTCGTGCCAGGGTCTTTGTTACAGCAGATAGCATAACCCCTGGTGCAAGAATCGGCGTTTCTTTTTCTCCTTTGTCAGCTGCTCCCTGCTGCTGTTGCAACAGTACTCGCATTTCATGGATTTCTGATTCTAGTCGTTCATTTGCTCGTCGGAGTCGTTTTACTTCTGATTCGAACTTACTTCGTGACGTACTGGATTCTTCTACAGTTTCTGTTTCGTAAAATAATCACTATATAAGTAACTGCATAACAAAATCACTGTTGCAAAATGAACAACTGAGGACAGCAGAAACTTCTAAACAAACTCTTCAAAATAAAAGCAAAAACAGTAGTAACAGCAATTTTTTGTGTGTGTTTTTTTTTTTAAATTTAATAATGCTTTCAACTCAAATATCTGGGAGCAACAGTAACAAATATAAATGATACTCAGGAGGAAATTAAACGCAGAATAAATATGGGAAATGCCTGTTATTATTCGGTTGAGAAACTTTTATCATCCAGTCTGCTGTCGAAAAATCTGAAAGTCAGAATTTATAAAACAGTTATATTACTGGTTGTTCTTTATGGTTGTGAAACTTGGACTCTCACTTTGAGAGAGGAACATAGGTTAAGGGTGTTTCAGAATAAGGTGCATAGGAAAATATTTGGGGCTAAGAGGGATGAAGTTACAGGAGAATGGAGAAAGTTACACAACACAGAACTGCACGCATTGTATTCTTCACCTGACATAAATTAGGAACATTAAATCCAGACGTTTGAGATGGGCAGGGCATGTAGCACGTATGGGCGAATCCAGAAATGCATAAAGAGTGTTAGTTGGGAGGCCGGAGGGGAAAAAGACCTTTAGGGAGGCTGAGATGTAGATGGGAAGATAATATTAAAATGGATTTGAGGGAGGTGGGATATGATGATAGAGAATGGATTAATCTTGCTCAGGATAGGGGCCAATGGCGGGCTTATGTGAGGGAGGCAATGAACCTGCGGGTTCCTTAAAAGCCAGTCAGTAAGTAAGTAAGTAAGTAAGTAATGCTTTGAACTGCAGACACGTTATCCAGGGTTAAAATTCAATGTGAGAAGAAATAGCCAACAAATTTTGCTTACAGCGCTCTATCAGGAATAGGATTCGTCTATATATCATAAATCAAGAATACAAGCCTCCAGTATTTTAAAATCCATTGCCATTGGCTCAGTTCGAAAACCTCAGATTCAATGGCTATTATGGTGACTGCTAGACCACCAAAGTACAGTAGTATGTTCTGTGTGTGATTTACCTTACCTCAAAAGAAATTGAATTTTCTTCACAACTATAGCAGGTAGACAAACAAAATTTTCATCAATCACAAAACAGACCTTGCTGAGGGATTGACAACCACAATAAGTAACTAGAATTATTTTCTCTCAGTTGACAATAATTAAAAACTGAAGTGACAAATTTTTACATTTTTTTTCTGTCTGGTACCATTTTCTCAGAAACCATATATCAGAACTTCAGGAAAATGTGATACACAATGTTTATTAGTAGTTTGACATTACTGGTGAAAGCTTTTATGACAAGGTCATATCGTTTTTTAAATTATTAGCTTAATAAAAATAATGATTATGTTCATTGATAAATTAAAAGATATATGTAACTAGTCGGTGATGTATGCAATGGAGTGGAAAAAGAACTGGTCACCCTACTCCATTAGCTCTTGATCTAGTTGCCTCATAAGTGGTGCCTTCTTGGTATCGCTTGTGAGGTTCAGACCTGTTTTCGGACAGTTGACTCAACAACAACAATAAATTGAGACTTTATGTTATAAAAGCTTTCATCTACATGTCAAACTATAAATAAACATGTATGTAAAATTTTTCATTAGTTCTGACAAACAGTTTCTGAGAAAATGGTACCAGACGATACAAAATAAATGAATAAATGAATGAATGAACGAACGAATGAATAAATAAATAAATAAACCATCACTGTCAACAGAAAGAAAATAATCCTAATTATTTATTATGGGTATCAATCAACTCAGCAGGTTCTATTTTATGATTGATGAAAATTTTGTTTATGTGTCTGCTATAGTTCTGAAGAAAACTAAATTTTTTCGAGATATGTTAAAGTATATAGAACAGCAGGCAAACTCTACCAGGTGTCCATACATAATTTTTTAATGGTTCATTTCACATAAACTATTGCTAAAAAATATATCAAAAGCAGTTTAACTTTCTTTCAACTTTTTCTTAAATTACAGTGGAATTAAACCAATAACTGACTTGTAACATTATAAGTGCAGGAAAGAGAGAGCAGTAGTGTCTTAATGTCCAAAAAGGGAGGGGAAGAGATGTTGCCATGGAAACCTTTGGACATCTTCAAATGTCACTAGTCAGGTTTCCACTTAAATAAAGAAATTAAGAAAGTTCTGACTCAGTTATACAGACTAAAAGCAATACAATGGTTTCCATCATATGGAGGTCTTACCTTAACATTTTCGTAAACCACCATTAAGTGCTTTGCTGTTACCTGAGAAGCATGTGGTTCACCAACTCCAAAAAAAAAAAAAAAAAAAAAAAAAAAAAACACGCACGCCCCCCCCCACACACACACACACAGTTTCAGTGTATTATAGTCAGTCTAATAAACACCACGTCTGAAGAATAATATTGGTAATGTGTGTGTGTGTCATGTATAAGAAATTCTGTGTGTCATGTATAAGAAATTCAATGCCATAAAATAACAGGCAGACAATTTAGCTAAATTGCACTGGGATGCTAGACTTGAAATAACAGTGTGTGTGTGTGTGTGTGTGTGTGTGTGTGTGTGTGTCTCTCTCTCTCTCATGCCTACCCACTTCACTTGCGTTATTCGGGTTCCGCATGCTGTGGATAGATGGTATAACTGTAAATCAACTGAAATTGGTCAACTTCCTAAATATCTAAAGTTACAGACAATGCAGTACAGTAAAAGAAAACTCAGAATTTTATATGATATTCTTTATTTCTTTGTTAAATATGCAACTAATTAATTCATATTAAGAAAACCAACAACAGTAAAAAGTATTACTGCAACTGTGTAAATAGGAAAAAGTTACACATGCACACATGTGTCAATATTAGAATTAATGCAGCTACAATATCAACTGAAGAATTCAGTTGCACTGCACTTGAAACAGCAACTACAAGCCTCATTCTCAAGTTTATGTGATAAGTAAAATTAATATTCGCGACACTAAAATTAAGTGATAATATACCTTTAGAATCAAGAATATACAAATTATATTTTATTTTACTTTCGAATACTTGAAATAAAACTCAATATACTATAATCTCTTATATTTTATATTACGAACCCTCGTCAATGTCATAATTTTATCATGATCAACATTTCCATTTTCAATAATTTCGAGGGAAAAATTGTTCCAGGGCCGGGTGCGAACCAGGTTAAACATACCAACACTCTACCAACTGAGCTACCCGGGAACTCTACCAGACACCGATCCAATTTTTCCCTCTATATCCACACATCTCAAAGTGAGCTGACAACTGTCAAGCAACCAACATTGAGTGCACACTAACTCTGTGTGACTTAAATTGTGGTTTTCTGTGACCACTGGTAACTAAGGCTTTCGTGGTTCGAATCTGCTTGGGAAGAAAACTTTTTTTGTTTCTTATTCAAATTTATTCCCAATACTTTTCGACTGCAGCAATATTTTACTATTTAATTAACTTATTACTCCCAGAACATGAATTGTACCAGCAATCGAAACATATTGGGAATAAATTTGAATAAGGAACAAAGAAAAGTTTCCTTCTCAGGCAGGATTCGAACCACGAAAGTCTCAGTTACCAGTCCATCATGCTCTGGAGTGAACAAGGCTCTGAAATCAGCTATAAGGATCGGTCTGGTTTTTTTTTTTTTTGCCACTACTGTACTCTATGAAACCTTTGTCATTAGTGCAAATGGTTGCAAGTCAGATGGTCATAGGGCGATAGGTATCTATAATATTACACATATGTAAGCAATTGCCATAAGTATGGTACCGATGATACTTTCCATTCATTGCAGTCCATAAACATAATATAATATAAGTTCTGTTCTATACACTGAATTAAAATTTAATAACAAAAATACAAGTACTGCAGCAAAGAACTATAACTAGCAAAACAATTTTCTGTTTCGAATTGTTAAAGGAAAACAAATGTTAACATCTTTACTAACTTATACAAACATACCTTGTACAATTTGTTGAAGGGAAGCAATTTCTTCCTGGCACTTCCTTTTCTCATCTTGCAGGTCACTTTCCATACGAAATCCCGCTACAACTAATTGACTTTTTGCTTCATCTAATTCAGAACTTAGTTTTTTCACATCTGTCAACAGTCGATTTTGCTCTGTAGCTCCCCGTTTTAATTCCTCTGTAATTATTGAGACTTTATAGTCGGATAACAGAATAATATAACATTGCATATTTTCATTAAACATTAAAACATCTGACTGACACAATGCCAAATTGACAACTAGCACTATGCTTACTGTGAACACAAAAGTTCATAGAAATTAAATACAACATACTCATGACGTGTACTTATGACGAAGACATAACATAACATAATATAATGTGAGAAATCTATGGGAAATGGATAAAGGACCTAAAAACAAACAAACAAATTCATGTAAATGCATAGTCAATGTCTTTTTGTTCCTTAATTACTGGTACTGTTTAGTTTATATACAACTTTGTCACATCTTTGTTCATAAATTCCATGCATAATTCTACAGATAGTGCTAAAAATGGCCTCTAACTGTTACATCATGGACTGCCTTACACTCTCCCATATTCCAGGTGTCTATTGTATCTGCTGACATCCTTCACTACGCTGGCGAAAAATTTCAATGTTCTCATTAGATCCTTAACACACAATTGTTTTTGAATGTCCTCATATGTAAGTCAATCAGGGAACAGAAAATTCAGGATGGTGGTCCCCCATGACCTATCCATTCATTAGGAAGTCAATGACTTAAGAGTTGTTCTAACACGACTCACTGATATAATAACTATTCTACATTAAATTAAAAATACCTGAAATTGAAGAACAAAGCGAAGTTGACTTTATACTTAAACTTCTTTGCGTGTTTTTGGGTACTCTATTCATTCACCAAAGATTTCCCACATATTAGTTAATATCCTGTATAATACATTAATAGTTTTCTGCTCAAAGGCAAACCCAGCATTCTCCAATCTTCCGTCTTTTCCTCCTTACTTTCAGTGTCCGCAAATGATTATAATATACCGGTAAAGGCTTTTGATAGAATGGATTGAAATGAACTTATAAGGATCCTGAAGAATACTGGTGTGGACTGGAAAGAGAGAAGGCTGTTCAGTAATCGCTATAAGAAATGGCGAGTCAAAGTCAGGATAGACAAAGAAATGTCAGAGGGAAGTGGAATAGGGACAAGAGTACGACAAGGATGCCATTTATCACTTACATTGTGCAACATCTATTTGAAGGATTTAGCGAAGAATTGTTTTCAGAACAAGGAAGTACATTAGGAAGAAGAAGAATAAAGTACATAAGATTTGCTAATGATACGGTGTTGTTAGCAGTTGAAGAGACAATGATAGTAAGAGGCATGCTACTGGAGCTAAATGGCAGCCGGCAGTTTGGAATGAAGATACATGTAAACAAGAAGAAGACCATGGTTATCAGAAGAAAAATAAAGAAGGTAAACGTGCGAAGTCGAAATGAATCAGTAGAACAAGTGGTTGGCTTCAAATACTTGAGATGTTCTTAAGTAGTAACATGAGCTGCAGCCACGAAGTCAAAAAGAGGACAGCAATGGCAAATGAATCCTTTAATAAAAAGAAGTATCGTCTACATATCTCTCGAAAAAGAATTAAGAGAGAGACTAGTGAAGTGCTTTGTGTGGAGTGTGGCATTGTATGAGGCAGAAATATGGGCATTACAAAGAAGTGAAGAGAAACGACTGGAACCATTTGATATGTGGGTATGGAGAAGAATGAAATGTGTAAAATGAAGAGACAAAATAAGGGATAAAGATGTTAGGAAGAGTGGCTGAAGAAAGAATAATGCTGAAAATAATCAGGAGAGAGAAAGAAACTGCCTACTGTAGGATGCACTGGATGCAATGGTGAATGGGAGAAAAGTTTGGTTAGAAGATATCAGATGATAGACAACATTAAGATATATGGATTTTATGCATAGGCTAAGAAGAAGACAGAAAATAGGGAAGATTGAAGAATGATGGGTTTGCAGTGGAAGAACTGGCATTGGGCAGAAAACTATGAATGGCATAATTAAATATAATATAATATATGATATAACCCTGATTGAGGTTCTGGCTGAGATGTATATCTATTATCAGGTAGTACATTTCACTTGACGATACATTTGTCAGAGGAAGAACAATAATTGTTTGTATACATTTGAAGTCTGATTAGTGTAATTTGTTACTAGTCAGTGATGTATGCAATGGAGGATTGAAAGGAACTGGCCAACCTATCTTTTATCTTCTGGCTTAGTTGTCTCATAAGCAATGCCTTATTGGTGTTACTTCTGAGGTTCAAACCTGTATTCTGACAGTTCACTAAATAACAATATATGGTAGGCCTAATCTTTAGTTAATTATGAAAACTGTTATCTTTAAAATGCGAAAGAATATACAAAAGCATTAAGTTTTTGTCTAATAATGACGAAGTTTCCGTAAGTAGCTAATTGTCTTATGATCTGGTACACATATTTTTGGCGAATGCATTCTACGCACATGCACACAATCTTATTTTCTCTTAACTGTTCCAACAGACTTGATAAGAAGGCCTATCAAATTCAGATTTTAGGGTATTTTTTTATTATTTCTTGTTCCTTACATTTCACATTGCAAGCTAATTTTTCACTTCCTCATTACACGAAGTAAGAACAACAAAATACCGTAACAAATAAATTTACATAACACTTCAATAAGTAATTTACTGTAACCCTCGTTCAAGTAACTGTTATCACGAAAAGACAGATGAACGATATGAGACAACTGACAGAATCAAGGAAGTAGAGGTGACTGAGAGAAGCAACAGCAGATCACACACATCAGGATAACGTGTGAAATCAAAACAAGCAACAACAGGGAACACTCTGCTTCTGCCACGGTAGCAGCACAAACTTCACAGGTCGAGCAAGATGGTTGCCTTGGCAACGGAGAGAAGACTTCCCCCTCCCCAACAACTGCCACTCACAAACATCTTAATCAGACAATAGTGAGCGAGAAATGGCTTGTAAATTTTGAATAAAGGCGTTTCATTCAGAGGCAGACTTTTCTTATAACCTATATATCTACGAGGTCGTATCTCCTGACTTTATTTTCCTTCTAAATAAACCATGAGGAGGATCTTTAGAGAATCCTGCTGAATTGAATCACAGGTATAATACCAAGTATCACGGCTAAGATTACAGAACTGATATACTTTGAAAGACAAAATAATTTAGACCAGATCAGATTTAGAATGAAGGGGAGATAACTTAGATTAATCATGAGGATTTGTCATTCTTCCTTCCTCATTTCAATCACACAATAGTAATCACTGTACGGGAGAAGTTTACAAACCTGAAAAAAAGGTATCTCATCAGTGGTAGTGTCATATTTCTACTATAAATGTGAATACGTCAATTAAATGTCATTTCACCCCCTCTGATCTGATTAACTGGTTGGGTTTTTTCCGAGGTTTTCCCCAACCATAAGGCAAATGCCAGGTAACCTTTTGGCGAATCCTCGGGCCTCACCTCATCTCACTACATTTCGCCAAAATATTGTAAAAAATTGTAGAAAATTGCAAAATTGTAATTGTAATTGTAATCTTGTAAAATGCTCACTTGTTCCACATCTTAAAAAGCTTCATTGCTAATGTAAGATCTATGGAATATAACAAATGAAATGAAATTAAAAAAAAAAAAGTTATTTTCAGGATCATTAGGAAGAAGAATATTTATTCCTTTACGAAGACAGGAGAAGCCAAGAGGCCCCAAAGAGCTTCATATGGTTTTGTGACGAAATAATTTGTAATGCATTATGAATTATACCAATCAGTTAATTTCCTTAAAAAAAAAAAAAGTTAAAGCAATATCAACATTTGAAGAATTGTAACTGGAATTTATTATTCGTTAAAACACAATCCATGTTTATTTAAGAATTACTGAAACTATTACTACACTTTTCATTCATGTTTATTTTGGGAATTTCTTATTGTTAGTAGCTATATTTGTTCGAAAAACTAACATTATATAATTAATGCTATTCTGGTATATATTACGAATTCCAAAGGTATACTACGTTCGTTGTATTTAGTATTTATTGCTACATAAAATACAAAATAAATACATATTATCGATGTAGTGCTCACCCATTTGAGCAAGCTCATGTTCAGGGGCGGTTCCTATAAATAACTATTTTGTACTAAAGGACATAACAAAGATGCAATAAAATTACAAAATCAATACAATTATTACAAAACAGGGATAATTACGAAGATAAAAATAGAGAATCAAGTCAAGAACAGAATATAAGTTGGAATGAATAAATACTATACTGAAATTAAGAAAAAAGAAAAAAAGGAAAAGGGGACTAAATTATTTAAATCTTTTATTAAATTTGTTAAACTCAAAATAACCTAGGTCAGGATTCATTATCAAAATAGAGTTGTATAACCTTGACCTGAAGTCTGGCTATGATTTATTCCAGAGGTTGTGTAACATTTAGGTTCAGCTAAAGGGCATGTCAAATTTCTTCTGGTAGGATAAACATGTTGTTTCTTCTATACATTTCAGACGATTTTTATGATAATATTTTAATAATGTATATTTATATAGCCTATTTGTTCAATTTATTTTACAGCTAAATTGAACATCAATAATGTTACCCAAGAAGCTTACGCCCAAGATATTAAGAGCAGAACACAAGAGAAACACTGGCAAAGAAATATCTTAGAAATACCAAATAGACCAAGAAATGAAGCAATCGCAAAGTTCCGCTTACGCACTGGGCATGACTGCCTAGCTCAACACCTCCATCATTTTGACTTACTACCAGACCCAAAATGTACCTTGTGTGACCTACAAGAAGATATGAACAGGGACCACCTACTTTGCTGTCCAACCTTAACCAAAGCGAGGAACTTAATGAGACAATGAAGGACATTTTCTTCTCCTTTTGCATTCTATGTCTTTTTTTATTTTTTTTTTATATTAAAATTCTTGTGTTTAGGTCAAAGATGTAAATCTCAGTAGGCCTACCTGTCATTGGAAAATAAATAAATATCTGTTCAATTTGGAAAACATTAAAATCGGAATAAATCAAATTTGTTGAATAATCAATTGACCCGTTTAAGCAAATTTTAATTATCCACTTTTGAAGCAATATGAGTGGAGAAAGTGTAAATTTTGTTGCTTCTCCCCATCTGAGTATACCATACTGGATGACAGATTGAACCAAACCTAAATAAAGTAATTGCACAATATTTTTAGGGATGTACGAGCGCCATGAAGGTGCTTGGGGGACCGCAGGACTTGGTACTCTATTTGATAGAGGACTGAGTGAACCTCCGGGCTGTTCTGGAAGTTTTGAAAACGAAAAAAATTCCATCACCACTCGGAATTGAACCCAGGACCTTCGAGTCTGTAGCCAGTTAATAATAATGTAAGAGATCAGTTATTATCTTAAGAAATGTTTCAGGACTGCTTGCAGGTTTTCATCTCAGAGGCAAAACACTTCCTCGGCATGCATGATATTAACTCTTAAGAATAGCTAATTTATATAAGTAACTTTTGTGTTGGTTAACTCTCCTCCGATATATTGTAACGAAACCAGCGCACATGGAAAATATACAGTAATTAATGAACACAATATGTTTAAGAGATCAAGATACCATAGGCCTAAAATATTTAAAACTAACAACTCCAATACAATGTCTTCATGAATACTAGGGGACATAGGCAATAACAGCTGAACAGAAGTTCAACCTTTTTACAATTAAAAGTATACTAATTTTATTTCTTTCTTAAACAAGAGAAATGTTAACACTTACCTGTGAAAGTTTATTTCAAACAACGTATAATTAGTTTTTGGTAATTATTTACTTCAGGGATACCGTACCTGTAGGCCTATCTTGCTTGTGGAAATAATTAAACAAGTGGTCAGCGACATAATAAATAATGGGGTATGTGGACATCGTGAACGATGAGTGAAAGTAAATAATTAGTTTTGTTTTTATATTGTAGCAAGCAATATATACCACCAAAAAGCATGTCGAGAAAGTGTGGTTGGAAGGTTTTAGGGCGAACTTAACCTAAATTAAATTAAACTAACCTAACTTCCGAAGAGTAAGGAGTAGTCTAAGGTATAGCTGGATGGTGGTCGCATAGAAAGAAGTAGAGAAATAGTGAATAAGAACAGTATCACTAAAGTAAATAATTATAATGCTACAATCACACAATACATAAATTCTCCCATCTACAAGTTAGCATATTTACAACTAATAAGGTCTAATAGCCTATATAACAACAGCAATGATTAATTATACATGAAAATGTAAATATTGTTTTATAATTCAGAATAAACCTCAACAATGCTGAACGAAAGCACACTTTGTTCAACCTATCAATACTCCAGCTCAACATATGTTGTGGTATCATTATAGCAAAACGTTAAAAAGCATAGCATTCAAAATACTGTAATTCGCTCTATCTAACAACAGTTATGAGTTCTATACTATTATATATAAATGTTTAAGTTCTATTAATAAAGAAATACCCTAATGAACCTAACATATTTTTTTCTCATTTAGGCTATTTCCACGAATCTAATAATTTAAGAACAAAACTGTGCTACAGTCAACTTCTACCTGCAGAAATTCATAATATGAAATATACCATTAAGATAACATAGTATTAATAAAATAAAGTGAGCCTACCTTCTTTTTGCAAATAGAGCTCTTTCATTTTGGCTCTCTGGTGGCCGAATTCTTCACGGATTTGTTGTTTCTCTTCTTCTAATTTTTCAATTTTCTCCAACAGAGCTTGAATCTTCACATTTAAATCTACAATGTCAAAGTATGGTTATGAATAGCCTAATGTCTAAAAGCACAAATGTATACAAATGACTGAAATGTCAAAACAACACACTGAACTTACCTTCTTCATCCCCATCAGATTTTGTGCTCAAGGCCTCTACTTCACTTGATGTATCCATATTTTAAATGTGATTTAATGTTACAAATGCTTATAATAACATTTAAAAAGTCTATTTTACACAAGTGTTACACAGCAAAATAAAGGAAGAAAAACTGAGACCGAGAGATAATCACATCATGTCGGGCGCGGCTTTTCAACCGCAACTTGTAACTAATGATATGACCAATGCTTTTCACATACACGTGGAATCAGAAACATAAATAACAAAGTCCTTCAAGAATTTTTTCCACACTGGCTTCCTTCAGCATGATTTATCATCACGTTTATCATCATTCCTCTCCATCAATGAATATCGATCGGCAACATTTGATTAAATCGATATAACTAATCTTTCGATAAAAAATTAAAGTCGATAACTGTAACGACTGTCTTTACGTCTTTACGTTGTTAGAAAAAGTCTCTCACAGATGGCACATGGTATTATATCGATACATCGTTGCGCTGACGTTTTCTGACAGGAATGTCGTGAGCATAGAGAGCCCGGCTATTTAAAAACGGCTCATACAGCGTCATCATGAGGTCAGCGAGTTCAATAAATTAACAAAAAAAAATATATATATATATAGGTGGAAATTTAGTTTAAAAATGGGATTTTAAGTACACATGGAACTCTGTGCATCATAATGCACACTTAATTCCCGATTTACCACGAAAATCATCTGTAGCTGCATTTAGATTGGCAACAGGCCATGATTGTTTGGCCAAACACCTGCATAGAATTGGAATATATCAGTCCCCTAACTGCCCATTGTGCAACTCAAACCAAGAAATGGATTCGGAACACCTCAAAATCTGTGCTTCAGTGGCTGACCATGATAATATCTTTGAAAAATATTGGAGAGCAAGAGGTCAAATGACTTTGTTGTCAAACACCTGGCATTAGAAAACAACATTATTTCATTTCTACAATAATAATATATTCTGCATCATGACGTGCATATGTACATGGCGATGGTCTGGTTTTATATTTAATATAACTGTTTGAAGAACAGCTGCCTCAAGGTTCGGAAAACATAGGACATTTCTTACAACTGGTCCTAAAACACACTCTGTTCATGCTATAGGTATCCAATAAACAAAACTCAGTGCGCAGAAACCAGCAGGCGTGACTGTCTCGCACAGATGACATATGCTCCCGTTCCCAGCATGTTCTCACGCCTGCTGCAGGGGGATAAGAGGGGTATAGCATGCGCGACACGAGAAGTTCGAGCTGAGTTTTGCTTGTAGGACACCTATAGTATGTAACTGAAATCAATAAAAGTTTTAAATTATTCTGACAGTCATCACTGAATTGTCAATAGCTTGTAACATGTTGAAATTTCAGTGCTATTGTTTGCCATAAATACTGAATTCCAGTAGTAGGTCCTTTCACTCCTTAGAAGAACATAGGGCGACAATGAGAGACCTCCCTCTGACATGATTGACTGCCATTAGCTAAATTTTTCTCCATTTTCTCCCAAAACTCTCCACCTCTTCCTTTACAGATCTCCTCCATGTCTCTCTTCAGCATCCTACCTCAAGACCTTGATGAAGCAAAATATTGAATTATTGCTGCAATTGCATTTATAAACAGAGATGTGTTGAAGAGGTGTGGAAAGAATTTGTGTTGATATGTAAAGAGGGGTTTTCATATATTTGATAACACATTCTCAAGGGGGGGGGGAAGGAAAGCCTCTGCATTATAATCCACAGTTAATTCCCGATTTACCACGAAAATCGTCTATAGCTGCATTTAGATTGGCAACAGGCCACGACTGTTTGGCCAAACACCTGCATAGAATTGGAATATATCAGTCCCCTAACTGCCCATTGTACAACTCAAACCAAGAAATGGATTCAGAACATCTCAAAATCTGTGCTTCAGTGGCTGACCATGACAATATCTTTGAAAAATATTGGAGTGCAAGAGGTCATATGACTTTATTGTGAAATGCCTTGCATTAGAAACACTTTTAAGGCCTAACAACAGGTGTAAATACAGCAAAAAAACACGATTGTGCAAAAAATAAAATTACATTTTGGATAGTATTATTTGGTATTAGCAGAGAAACGTTGAACAATGAAAAATTGTTTCTAAGGAAACATTCTTGATTATTAAAAATGAAGCACATGCAATTTTTTCGACACAAAATATAAAAATTCGGCGATATTTTACAGAACACACGAACTAGAAGTCTAATCATTAAAGTGAAAGTAACACAGATTCACATTATGAAAAATATCAAGGTCCTACACAGCCAGTGATAATTTAAATGATTAAAAATAAATCATTTCAAACATTTTACCATTTTTTTCCGCATGTTTATTTTTCATTTTATGCTCATGTGAAGAACTGACAGCACTCTTCCTGAGATATTAAGAAAATAAAGGAGATAGAGGCTTTAAATAGGGTAAAATAAATAAAATATTTGGTAATTTTCTAGGAAACGTAGTTCCACATAGACTAGTCTTACACTAAACCCAGACTTTGTGTATACAAGGTATACTAAATTAAACTAACCTAACTTAACCTAACCTGTCATAGATTCACGAAAAGTTAGGTTAGTTTAGGGTTTCAGTATACCTACCCTGCATACACTAAGTTTAGGTTTAGTGTAAAAGTCGTCTATGTGCAACAGCATTTTCTAGCAAACAAATTCATTTTACGCTAAAAATTTTAGTTTGAAATAGATATATATATCCATTGAACACATATTCACTGAAAACCGTCTAGTAAGTCCAGCCCCAGTTGATAAGTAGACTGTATTTTTCTATAATGATGCAATAGAGGGACCACCAAGCAGCAAGGCAGCACTGGTGAGGAAAGGATTTGTGATGGTATTTCGCTAGCAGTGGACCAATGGGGAGCTCTTCACGCAACTGCAGCTTGGACTAAAGTGGCAGGGCCCTCAAGAGTGATGGGGCATGGATCTGTGAGCAGCCAATGACTTCCGACACTGGTAACCTTGACAGTACTGATTGGATGCCTCTGAAGCAGCAGTTGCTTGACCAATAGATCGCACTGGGACTAGCAAAAGAGAGAAAAAAGGTGCACAGCAGGCTATGTACCACAACTTTCCTAAGCCAGGTGTATCCTGGTCGGGGATTTAGTCTTTTTTTGAGAAGAACCTAGATGCACTAAAGGTAAGCGTACTATAAACACCAGAGAACCCACAGACCCTTAAGTTAGTAAAGTGACCTTTCATTAGGCAGCTCTCCCAGATTCCCTTGGTCGACTAAACACTGAATTCAGGGACTTGTACTCCCCAGTTCCTGCTCCTACTAAGCAAACAGGACCATATCACAGTCTACTATATACAGTCACGAAGCTTGAGTTTTGAGGATGCTAAACAATAGACTGTGACGGTACTATTTTGCATTGCCTGTAATGAGGCGATATTAGCGATCCTAGTGGTGAGCAACTATCTAATGTTTGCATATTTACTACGTATTGAGCTTCGCGACTGTATATACTAGACTGTGACCATATTAAGACAAGTTATATTAAAAAATTCTCTCAGTGGACAGTGGAGAACACTTCATTCAACCTTGGAGGCGAATAAAGGCACTTCTTGCATCTCTGGCAGTAGAGAGTAGAGTAGAATAGAAAGCAGGCAAACATTACCCACTTTTCTTATTTACTATATATAATACAAAGTTTTTTTGCTGAATTTTTATGAAAACATCACTCTAATACTAATAATAAATTAATTTGCTTCATAATAAGAGCTTCTAGTCCGTAACACCTACGATTTTAATCTAATTATTTTTTTAGTCACCACAGTGGTCTAGTGCACACCTGGGCATAAAGGAGAAGAAAAAAGGAAAACCGATACCCCTGCCCAAGTTTTTTCTACTTCACCACTTTAGAAACAAACATAAATTAAAGCACTGTGCATCAGTGGTGGATTTTAGGTGACCAGTGAAAGCCAAAAGCTATGATGCATGCCTTATTCAATCCGTCACTTAGCAATGATTGTCTTCAGGTCTATTCGTATCGGTTGATACATAACTGTCTCTGCCGGAATGTGGAGGAGGGAGTGGGGAGTTAAGGAGTAATCTGCAGTACCTCAATTGAGCTATTTACGCCCAGGCCTTGTCTAGTGGCTAGAGCGCGGGAATTATAATCCTGTAGACTCAGGTTCGATCCCTGGCACACCCTCAATTTATAACTTGTGTTGGGCAAGCCCATGGCCCAATGAAACCTAGCAGCATCGCAAAGCTGGTGTCACATTGCAGTCTTCTGAGTTAATTTCCAGCTCATGGGATGCACAATGGGCCATTTGTGCCTAAGTGCTACAGTTGAAATATACAGCCTTAAATCAAAAGAAGAAGAAGCCTGAAGTCCAGGTAACACTGGGGTTTCCTCCAGGAGCTCCAGTTTCCCTGTGGCATCCCAACAAATCTCCATATTGCAGGTGTAACGTAGACCAGTTTCCTATGGTGCAACCTGGGCAACAATTGTTGGTAAATTGGTGACTGATGAACAGTCAAGTACCCGCCATTAATTAAAAAAATAATAATATTTTAAGTTCTTTTAAATTATTACTCCACTTTTAAGATAATAAAATCACATGCTGTTTATGTCTGAAGTAACTCTACTTTAACCACTATAGTCGCTACACTGTTATTCCCAGCGTGACTCCTCCTCTTTGCTTATGTCTTAGGAAGTGAAGGCTCTATAAAGTCTAGGTAAGTAGTATCGTTCGCCATTTTTGTTCTTTCGTTGCCGAGCTATCATACGAGGAATCTATTTGGCACACTGTTAAACATTATCATGTCGTAGCTCCTATGATAATAAATCAAACGCACTGTAATTCAGCAAATAACGTCTTCGTGTGCTTTCTGCAAACACCAACGAAAGAGCCAAAATGGCGGGCGATTATATTAAGTATTTATCGAGCCTTAAGAAATGAATAACTTCTTCATCAGCGAATCACAAGACACACGTTTAAATGTAGCTGACCTGCAACGCAATTGGCTGCTGGAAATTAGAGCGATGGGACTATAATTATGCACTTAAGTTTTATGACATAACAAAGAAAACTGAATATTCACTGCTTACAAAACAATTTTGTTATATATAATTTAAGTGACATTTCAAGCATTACAACCTGAGTTAATCAGTGTTTTAGTGTTATTAAGTCTATGATCAGCTTTAATGCCCATAACTTATCTCTTCCAAAACTGACCACAATGTTTGGAAATAACTTCAGTCTTGTTAGTAATGCCACATGGTTTGCTTTCAGCTGCTAAAACACGTGTTCTAACTTCAGTCTTGTTAGTAATGCCACATGGTTTGCTTTCAGCTGCTAAAACACGTGTTCTAACAATGTTAAAAAATAATAAATATTCCTGCATTGTACAAAAATTATAGAAACATAGGTGTATGAAGAGTTCTAACAAGCACCCTAATCTGTTTAATAATTTCAATGAACATCATATCCTAATCCCATCTTACAAACAATGCCCATAGCTTGTCAGTATATCTTTTCATTAATAATCTTCCTCGTATGTAATCGTGAAAACTTTGTAACTAATTCAACAGTTCATAGCATAAATACACGTCAAAAAATTACTTTCATACTCCATCGGCAATTCTATCGTGCTATCAAAAAGGAGTGCGTTACATGGCAGCAAAAATTTTTAATAGCCTATTGATATGAAAAATGAAACTCAAGACATAAGATTATTTAGGGCCAAATTGAAGTACCTAATTTCTCACGCCTTCTATTCTGTAGATGAATTCATGACATTCAATAACACTTCATGCAATTGATACTCAACTTTGTGTTGTACTACTGGACTGGTTGAGCGTTAGAGAAGGCCGTATGGCCTTAACTCTGCCAGGTTAAATAAATCATTATTATTATTACTACCCGTACCCGTGCGCTCCGCTGCACCCGTTAGAAATAAATATAAAGTAATTATATAATTAAAATAGGACATTTGATCCAGGGAACATTCGTGTTTGATATAAGGATAAATCGTTTATTATGTTACTTAATTTAAATTGAATTAAAAAATTAAAATGCGATCATTTTGGTCCAGAGACCACTCATTTGGTCATAAAAATTAGTTTAGGAAATACAGGAAACGAATGTACAGAATAGCCTATCAAGTTTTCTGTGCATAAGAAGCTATTTTAATCTTACCTGTCCTCGATTCACTCAGAAGTTACTGTGATAACATTATAGCATTATGTCCATCTAGAGAAACTACACTTTCCAATGGTGAATTAATAATTAATTATACAAATCGGTTAATTTAGCTTCCGATATTACTTCATAGAAACGCAGAAACATTATCTGTAGGCTATCTTTCATAGCTTTCGATTGTTGCTGTCCAAGGCCCCTTATAGACGAAGTCGTTTGTTTTTTAATTCATTACACGGCCTTAGATGGCAGTTATTTTAATTTTAACTCATTTATCTCAATAAATATCAGTCCTATCAAAATTTTTCAAGGAATAAAACTTATCGCAAATTATTTTTAAAGAAACTTTTGTTATGTAACATTTTTCACAAAAATCAGTAATAAGCGAGATATTTCGATTTATTTAATTCAGGCCCCCTTATAACCCCTCTTTTAAATAATGTATTTTGAATGCCATATAGCCTAAAATCTAAGTTACAACGAACTTGATTTACATTCCAATTTTCATCGAAATCCGTTCAGCCATTATCGCGTGAAAAGGTGACAGACAGACAGACAGACATACAAACAAAAATTTCAAAAAAGCGATTTTCGGTTTCAGGGTGGTTAATTATATATTATGTTAGGACCAATTATTTTTGGAAAATCGAAAATTACCAGAAAAATTTCGGCTACAGATTTATTATTAGTATAGATATTGTAAATCTCGTCTGTATATATTTCATCTAGACTGTGACTATAAATTAAGACTTTATAATAGTATTAAGTTTTTTGACTTGTTCCATATTCTAGCTGCAAAGCAATGTATGAATACCATGGAATGTTAATAAATATAATACAATACAGCTATCGACATTTTTGATCCACAAATTTCAATGAACAATGTTGGCTGAATCTAAAATTTAATGATTTTGTATTTCCCAAAATAGTATTTTGAGCAACACCACGCAGAAACTTTTTTACGTTACGTAGCATAATACTTCGTTTTCGAAATTTTTTGCATCTCTTTCAATTAAAAAATCACTTTTCTCTGCGAGATCTTTTCTATAGTTTAACATAAGCACCATATTGTGAACAACTTCTCCACATCATAAGCATACCTGAGAGAAATACTAACATTTCATACATTTAAAGAAACAAACTATAGCATTTTAAGGAATATCTTTCAGAAATTACTCATGTCAAGAGATAGTTGTCCATATTCTAATATCCTATTCTTAAGAGTTAGGTTAGCAAAGTCTGAAATACAATTTTCTTTCAGAACAAGTTTTTATTTTTCTCTTATTCTATACATAAATAGCTGGGCTACAGTTTAAGGAAAATTCTAATAGTTTACTAAGAAACAAACAGGAAATATATTATGAATAACAAGGCTGACATTTTACAGAACTAAGATGGTCAAAATAAACTAACAGAGGTAACAAGTGCGCTCTAGTTGACATGAACAATTTCACAATACAATTTACTTCTCTCTGTTTCCCTAACTGTCTAGCACAGAACACTCTCACAGTATTCTAAAGCCTTCATTCTGTATACTGTCTCACAGGCCTAACTCTTAAACTTCTTTTGCAGGGAAAAGGAAAATAATTTGTACAACCAATGACTAAGGGTTTGTCAAGCTTTTAAAACCGTTACACCCAAGGAACTTATTTCTTCTTAAATAAAATAAGGACTACACTTTAAACAATAATCATAACAGATTTAATATTTCTAATTTACAAATCCATAGTATTTATCAACTACCTCCTGCATCAAATAGCAGGCGTCTTTCATCAACACAAACAGCAGTACAGATCTTATAGCTGCAGATTTTTCACGGATAATTTTGTTATCTAAAACCAGGAACTATTAAACTCCATCTTGTTACAAGTCTGAAACAGAAAAAAAATAACACACAATAAGAACAATGATATATATCACGCACGCACACACAACCATAAGTAATGTCATTAATTTCAATGGGTTATTCTTTGAGTTATTTAAAACAAAAAAGTTTAATACAATTTTGCTCCTTTGCACTTCCTTTTCGAGAAAAAAATTGTTTTATATTAAACATTTCATAGAGTATTTTGGGAAAGATATTGAAGTAATTCCCAATATGCTCAGTCAATTTAAGAGATAGGGAAAGGAACTGGCCACTCTACCCCATTATCTCCTGGCCTAGTTGCCTCATAAGTGGTGTCTTTTTGGCATCACTTTTGAGGTTCACACCTGTTTTCGGACAGTTGACTAAACAACAACTTCAGTATTCTCACTCATGTTGCCATTCAGTTTGGGTCAATGCTACAATAAATTTACAAATGCAGTTTCAAATATATTTTTCACATTTTCTCAATATAATGTACTGCTGAAATAACAGGCAAGTACTGATGAGTGCAATGTTTTGACACTGTGTTAAATAGAAAGACTGAACACAAGTATACATATGTCCTCAAAAATACGCATATTCTCGTTTCACATTACAGCAATATTATTTCTATTATTTATATGCTACACATAAATCTTGTCCCTCAGTGAACGTGATATTAATAAAATTGTTGGTAGTCAAACAAAGAATAATTGAGGTATGTGGTACAACACATTATAAGTTTGTGGAAGAGCTGAGAGATTTCCTTAATTTTGCACGAACTTTCAACTGCAGTCTGTGATAGAAGTGTGCAGTTTATAGCATTTGCTAAAGACATAACTCTGCAAGCCAATGACTGAAGACAAAAAAGGAACCTGTTTCAAAGATGATTAACAAGTTTATTATGAAAAATTATTCACAAGACGTAAGTATATGGAAACATTTATTGAGCACTCTAATTAGAAGAAACTTTCCTTTCCTGGATTGCACACAAAAGATATTCTTTCTAATCCCAAAATGTAGAATATCCAACTTCCTTCAAGTAGGTAAAATTTGCACAAATTCGCATAAAATACTAAATTCATACTTACAATGTATAAAATTTGCAACAATTTTATTTACAAAAATCATTAAGAATTATATAAACAATTAAAAGGTATTTTATAATAGGATTCTAAATCTTATTCCTCTAACATAAAAGGTGGGGGAGGAGTTTCACATTGTTACCAATAAACTTCTTAAGAAAAAGAGACCCTCGGTTTGAGTAGGCACATAGCACATACTGACTTGTGCTGTGTTAAAAAAAACTTAAGACTCGAGCAAATAATTGTGTACACAATTTCTCTAAAGAAATTCTTTTTCCTTCTTGTGTGTTTATTTCAAATTAAGGTATCTTTTCTTACTTTATATTGTTTGGACATCATTCCTAGTTAAACTCACTTGAATATGAATGAAAACCATCAAACAGTTTAGGAGAACTTGCTGTACACAGAAAAACAGCATCTTTGACACCATTTTTTCAGAATCAAGGATATTGAAAAAAATTAATTCCGTAAAAAAATCTGGAAACTAATATCTTTACAGCATCACAATTCAGCTTCTCTATGCTTAGTATAAAAGCAAAACAATATATAAGCACTCTGCTGCCTACTTTCAGGTTTTTTTTTTATTTCAGTAGGTTATTTTACGATGCTTTATCAACACCTGAGGTTATTTAGCATCTGAATGAGATGAAGGTGATAATGCCGGTGAAATGAGTCCGGGGTCCAGCACCGAAAGTTACCTAGCATTTGCTCATATTGGGTTGAGGGAAAACCCTGGAAAAAACCTCAACCAGGTAACTTTCCCTGACCGGGAATCGAACCTGGGCCACCTGGTTTCGCGGCCAGATGCTCAAACTGTTACTCCACAGGTGTGGACACCTTCATGTTGGTATAGAATAAATGTAAGTCTCCATCCTCAAGTTTCCTACCACCAATTAATTATTCTGACATCTTGTACAATTTTCATTTACATCCTGTATGACCTCTGTGATGGCTGAGTGATCAGACCTTAGGTCTGTCATGCAAGCGGTCAGGTTCGAGGCCTGGTATGACCTATGATATTTCATGTGAAAAATCCATAGTTAACACTTGTGGTGGACAAAGTCGCAATTGGGTTTTTCTCGGGGTTCTCCTATTTTCTTTTATTAGGCATCGACATTATTCCATAGCATTCTCCGAATGCAACTACCAATTCATGGAGGAGGCTAGTCTATGGAAAAGTGAGGTTGCCTGCCTGAAACCTGGATATGCACTGAACCTTGCTGTAATCAGCTGATGTGGACTGGGAATCTGCCTAGCTCAAGGGTTAGTGCAATGTATCTTCCAGGTCACAGTGCTGATTGTAATGCTCCCCTCCCGAAATTCAATTCAGGCAGTATTTAAATCCCCTACATCAGACCACAATGGAGCTGTGCTGGAGTCAGATGTATAAGCATACATCGACACGGCTTGAGGGGTTAAGAGCAACATGAAAAAAAATAATAATAATATTAATATTTAATGTCGTCATCTACTTACTGTGAGTCCTCTTGCATTGGCGCAGAGCTTCATTAAAACCTTCGCATAACGTCAGATCACTCTGTCCCTGTGCACACTGAAGGAACTGTTTGATTTCCCACGCACATGGTCCAGTAGGTTCTTCTGGTGAAGCTGCTGTACTGTAACCTTGCTGTTGCTGCATTTGAGGGGGGGCACCACCCTGCTGCATTTCACCAGAACCGCCACCTCCACTGAACATTCCAGTCAGAGCATGTCCCACTGTGTGACCCTAAATCAGGAAAAAGCAGTCTTCAGTGAACGAAAATTTCACATCTTGATTACACAACTTTTAACAATGTATCACTTCGGAATATGTATTATAAGACTTTCTTGTGTTAAATTCTATCGTACCTGGTTTACATGTTTCGACCTATTATGGGTCATCCTCAGAACTAATACGTCGAAACATGTAAACCAGGTATGATAGAATTTAACACAAGAAAGTCTTATAATACATATTCCGAAAATTTCAATTGCTAAAACTAAGATTATGGCACTACAGGATAGTTGAAAAATTAGGTAAGAAAATGTTGATACAACAGAATCCCGACTGCTAAAATTGTCGCAATTATCTGTTATGGTTGTAGAAGTATGAGTTATGAAACAAGATTATAAAAATAGATTCCACGCAACGTTAAACAAAAATATGATGGACAGAAAAAAATCACTCATGATAGGATAAGAAGATGTAATGTGAGGAACGTCTTGTAGGGAGAATAGAATTTAATTGGTTTGGAAATATTCTGAGGTAGGAAAGAGAAGAGTAAAGGTCTCCCCTTGAGATGCCATGAAGAAGCTAGAAGCTCAAAGAGGTAGAATTCCATTCTTTCATGACCTTCAACTACAATAGACTGTACGGTCAGCACTATACTCAACTGACTTTTTACCTTCAGGAAAGACCTGGAACTCAATCTGACAAGAAACTGTGTGGATTTTGGGGCAACAAGAAAAATTCCACCACCACCAGGACTGTACCAGAAACTTTCAGTCCATACTCAGTTGCTCTACCGACTTGGTCAACCAGTCACTTGGAAGAAAAAAAGATGGCCGAAGAAGCTATAGTACAAAAAGGAATAAAAAATAAGGCAGAAGAAGAATGGTGTATACAAAACAATCACACAATAAAAATAACGGAAAAAATATTTACAGATCAGTAATTTTTCGTTCAGTATGGGGACATGTTACAATTTTAAAAATAAAACAAAACGAAGCAGGTTATTCAAAAATTTCTCAGGCTTCTAGCCAGGTAAAAAGCTGTTGATACACAGACGTTTCAAGGAATGTGTTCATGCTGTGGTCCACAACACCTGGAACACAAGAAGCCAATCAGCGCCTAGCTCCTCCCTCCAGCACTATAAATAAGCAGCACAATAACCCCTAGTCACCAGGAAGATGAACATTCTCGAAATGTCTGTGTATCACCAACTTTTTACCTGCCTAGAAACCCGAGAAAGTTTCGAATCATCACATCACCAGAAATGCTTCAGTATTTATTTCAAAGCAGGTTAGTAATATTAATTAAAAAATCAATTTTGTTTCCCAACTTCAACAGTGTAATACTTTCAATTATCTGTAATTGTTTTAACATCAGTTTATACCTTCAATGCTGTTTTTCATCAAGTTTATCTAATTATGCGTCAGCTTATGTAATACCTTGAAATTCTATCTTTCTTTTTACCCAATGACAATTTTGGTGTTCCAAATAAGTACTTTAGTACGACTCTTGACATCTCTCAGTGCAGTCCCTACCTGGAGATCTGATTGAGGGACTATTTTACCTCCGGAGAATTTTACACTGAGGGACTCCATGAATCATAAGCAGTGAAAAATATAGTGGGACTGCGATGGTGTTAATGCAGCTTCTGTGGGTACCTCTTTGTTACTTATTAGCTTAAACAACAAGTTTAAGCCCTCTGACCACGACAAGGTGAGTACCCATGAGAGTACCCATAAACCACAAAAGAAGTAAATTAAAATCATCAGTACCAGATGCAGAAAACACAGCCCTGCAGTATATATTGACTACATCCCAACTCTGGCTACTAGCAACAGACATCTATAATAAACACCAATCAAAATATCCCTCATTCCTCGTGAAAAATAACAACTGAATAGACTATAGTGGACTTTATGTTGTCAGCAGACAGCTGGATACATTAAAAAGATGGCAGTACTTTATTATGCAAGTGAAAATTAAAATTATGTTCAGCACAGACATGTAAAAATATCTTACTTTTGCACTCCTGTTTCGGCATTCTGAAAATGGAACACAAGGAGACGGTTTGAATTTTTTAAAACTATGATATTTTTGTAATGGAATATAGCTATGAAATCACATTCATCTTGAGAATTTCAAACGAGAATGTGAAAAGCCGCAGAACAGAGAAAACTTGAGATGTACAAGAACAACTAAAATGGATATTAGGAGTATCACGAAAGTGATCATCAGATGTATGAAGTTTCTTGCTACTACTATAATCATCCAGCTCATAAATAAAAGAGACAAAGTCGCAAGTATTTCTGGTCCATTACATATACCATACTCTGAGTATTCAAGCTTTACATTGCCTAAGACACACTATGATATGAGAGGTAAGAAATTAAAGACTTACAGTTAACAATTAGATAAACACGAAATCTAAACCTGAACCAGACAGTGTAGAGGTCTAGTTTGAGCGAGCAGAGTATAGACTGAACTGATGGATGTAAAACTGAACTAGCATCTTATATCTGGCTTCAGAGCATTCTTGTACCAGAGCAATCACAGATGTTACACTCATAATCAAATTTGTTTAGTTCGAAAGTTCTCTAACTGCCTATCCATTAACTCCAATGTGTGATTATACACTAAAATGCTATCCTGGCATCATTCCTGTTCCCTGAACCCCTCAACCAGCTCAGCAATGACCAAGCTGATGATCTTGATGCAGACGAATTCGGAGTAAAAAGCTATGGAACAACGTTTACATCATTGTTCACACCCACGAACTGGGCATGGCCTCGTCTATGTTCATTTTTCGAAGTTTCCTGCTCAACCATGAACATTCTCTGCCGTGGTGAATGGCATCTTGTCCTGTTCCCGCTGAACTGCTCTCTTCATTTTCAAGTGTTCCCGATATGCTTGATCGCATTTTCGCTTCGTATGCTTAGACATTTCACTAAAACTAACTCTTAGGCACAACTATTTCGAAATTATTTCCATTAAAATTTCTCTGAATTTTATAAAATGGTATTATTCTAGCAGAACTTGATTGAATGAACCAAAACGAATACTGTATGATGTGTCGTTCCCAAGTTATGATCATTTACTGGCCCGTGACACATCGTTTTCTCCCTCTCTAATGACAGAAATGTTCGTTTCTACACTCTAAAAGTGCAATTTGGTTTACTTGAATATCTCTATTAAGGTACGGTCACACATCGCTACTTTTGCAGCGCAACTTTTGTACTGCAGCTGCAAAAGTTGCGTGTCTTGTTCACACATAAGCCAAAAGTAGCGCATTGCACGCTACTTTTCGTGCTGCGCAACCCGAGTGCTGCAAAAGTTGCAACTGGAGGTTGCGAGTCTGTTCACACACAAGGCGCTACTTTTGCAGCCGCAGTCATGCTGCAGGTTTCCATCTCCGTGTTGACTTCTCAATATACATTTTGTGGTTATGTTCGCATTATTAAGAAACTCATGCGAAAGCTTCCTTATCTATTATTTGCTTTTCTGTCGTATCTAGTATTCAGAAACAGACATTATTTTTACTATAAAGCTTTTAAAAACGCCTATATACTTAAATGATAACCAACAATATATTCACGTAATCAATGTTGGCAACCCTCCTGTTTGGAACTACGCTACGGAAAATTAAAAAAAGTGAATTATATCATCAGCAAATATGCTCAGACTGTGTTGTGCATTTAATAACTGTTACAAATAATTTATTTTCATCACATCTAACATTAAAATATATCCAAACAATAAAAATTTCATTGGCACATTTGGGTGGTAACACTGGTTGCAACCGCAGCAAAAGTTTCAACAAAACCGATATCAAAAATGCTGCGGTTGCAACCCTGAGAACCCTGTTCACACGTCGCTACTTTTAAGCTGCGCGCAGCATGGAAATGTAACGGGCAGCAGGTTCGGCAGCCGCTACTTTTCGGGTTGCACTGTTGTTCGCACGTCGCAGTACGAGAGTTGCACAGTTTTTTGTACTGCATCGCTGCAAAAGTAGCGACATGTCATCGTACCTTTAATTCTCTCACAATACGAGTTCCTAATATCTCGTTTAATTTTGTGATACACTGAATGAGTTTGGCTCCCCACAAGCAGTGCAAACATACATTCTACAAAAAAATATAAATACTAACCACTGCTGATCCAACTGCAACGCCTCCTGCAGTTGCAGCCATCTGCTTCAGCAATCCAGGCTGCTGCTGTTGAACAACAACAGGGGCTGGTGGAGGAGGTGCATGGTGCGGTGCTGGTTGGCTGTATGTGCTCGAAGTACGGGCTGGCACACTCGATCTGCACAAAAAAAGTTAAAATATTATAATATAGGCCCTATTACAATCATGGTGTTGGTGAAACGAGCGTTGAGGGACTTCCGCCGGTTTTAGCAAGACTTCTGACTCCTGTTGCATTCAAATAATTATAAAATACGACAATTTGGTCCAGGGAGCATCCGTTTTTGGTGCAAAGATAATTCGTTTGGAGTGTTTCTTAATTATAATTAATCTAAGTGGGTCGGTGTCTACTCCAAAATCGGCAGAAGTTCCTCAACGCTCGTTTAATCAAATTAAGTGCAAACACCAATTTCACCCTTGAAAATAAGAGTGAAAAGTTGCTGTGGAAATGGGGGCTGGCGGAGAGGCAGGATTGCATGTCTTGCATGTAAGCATTTTGGTAGGCACATAGAAAGTGTGTTTTCGTAAGGTCAAGTATAGTGACAGGTTAGGCTTGGCTAGTTCAGCTTTTGGTATTCCTTGCATAGCCTATATGTATTTTGGTCGGTAGGAGGCATGAATAGATAGTCTTCCTTTGGTAACACATTGTAAAGGATTACCCATAAATTTTATGATGTGAAGTCATAAATGTTGAATAAAAACTGAAAACAGAAATGCGATGTTTACCGTTTATACAGGCATATCAATAAGAGGATATCAATGGACTGGTCACATTCAAAAGTTACCAAGTGCAGGGTATTACTACTGAAGTTTTCGGAGCAGTCTAGAGCTTAACTTCCTTTTTTCTTCTGTCGTCTGAATTAACAGCAGCACAACTTACATCTTCAACTTCTAACGTGATGGGAATTTTTTACAATAACAGATCATGAACTTAACGAAGAAATATGTCAAGAATTACACTAGCTAAATAAGAAATTATGCAAGACTTTTTTTTTCCCCAACATGTCATAGATGCAGAAGCGTCCTATGTGTCAGAAACAAAGGAAGATCCAACAGCTATTTTCAGTAGAGGAAATTTAACAGATTAGGTTACCCTTTTCTTTCCTTTCTGTATGATACTACTGATGGTCCTTAAGAAACTGGACAATTTCAGAACATAACCTACTTCGAAATTAACTTTTACTTGTAAATCTGCCTTGATCAGATTTTCAGACAGTTTATTTCAGTTGTTTAATTACCTGTCTAGATGTGACCAAGTAAACTGAAAATTCTTTCACGGAAGGCATTAGATACTGGAACTGGCGTTACAAATTTCAGTAATTCACAACATATCCACAGACTGTTCAGCAGAAGCATTACAGTCATACACACTTCGTAAGATACAAAGGTAATCATTATCATCCAACTGAATGTCCATCTCGTCCAGACATCATGAAATCTCAATTCCAGAACATTTCGACATACAGAGCAGGATCAAAATGTTGCCTGGACCGAAAGTCCTTTTTCTGGATTACCTGGGCGGTTGGAAACCCTGAGTCGAAGGCCTATTTAATTGCATTTTATCGACTGCCGATTTCATCAGCCATAGTAGTGATATTTAATGATATTTGAAACATAAATTAGTCTAATAAAATGGAGTCATATTAATACAATTTTCGGATCCCAATTTTCTCTTCTATATCAAACATTCTGTGAAAAAAAAAAGTGAATGAAGTAGGCTAGTAACAAATAGGATAGGAAATTACTGCTTAAAACGAATCACGGTTACAATCGCCATTGAGCACAAAAATCCTTTGCTTTTACATACCTAGGTGGTGGGCTGCTTCGTCCGCGTCTCGGCATTTTAAATGCTAATATGAATTGCCACTTAAAGTGTTACAAACACAAGTAATCAAATGATATTTCACCAAAGGCAAATCGGTAGCACAACAAATTTAACTCCGCAACTCACGTTCCTCTTCTGATCGTTTCCAGAAAGGGGAAATGACGTTTTATATGACGATCGTACAATGCATTATGGGACATCACGAACCTACGCGAACATCTTGAATATGGTTTATCTTTAACTGTTGACAAATAAATACAAATCACGCAATTTTAAATGTAGGCCTACTGATATAATGAAATCACAATAGTTTACTAGTTTTATGGTTTTTGCTAATGTCATAAGCATGGAAACTATGTTCATATTTAAAACTGTACAAATTACGTCTTCGAAATTTTTAGTGGTGCAAGAATATTTTCGGGCATTTATCCAACGCAGCAATTCTAAATTAGAAGCCACAAAGATTCAGTCAGAGAAGTCAATAAAATAATTAACGTATATTACGAATGCAATATTTTACAATACAATACTCCCCTTTTCTTTTGGGAACTTGGTTTATATGATTGCCCAGCATCTGATCGTCGTTTATAACTCCCTCCTCTAGGCATATTGCGGGCGAAAAACGATATTAAAATTTTCGCGATCTTGGAGAAAGCATAATTTATTTCAATAATTCCAGTTCCTAAGTTACCACAAGAATTAAAATTTCAATAATGCAAAAAGAACAGCGTTTGTTTTCAAATACCGCACAGAGGGATGTTCAAGCCTGCATTTTTTTCCATGGGAGTTAACTTTGTTACACCCACACTCATTTCACCGGCATTATCACCTTCATCTCATTCAGACGCTAAATAACCTAAGATGTTGATAAAGCGTCGTAAAATAACCTACAAATAAAAAAATACATCGGGAGATAGTAAATAGGTATATTCTCTAGTATTTCTGCAATAAATGCATGTTGCGCATTTAGCCTACTCGGTATGTGATGTAATTTTTAAAGACGCTGTATCAACTTTCCCCGCACCGTGGTATCGTGTTCTAAGGCATCATGCCTAGGATTCGCGTTAAGAAATGAGCACTAGTTCGAATCCTCATGGGGAAAGAAATTTTCTTCTGAAATTTCGGCCAGTATACAAGTACAAGACCGGTGCCCATCCAGCATTGTGATGCATTTGGGAGCTACGATAGGCAGCGAAATTATGACAACCAGCTATAACGGTTGGGGGATCATCGTACTAACCACACGATACCTCCGTTCTGGTTGGATGGATGATCGTTCACCTCTAAAGCAGCATATGACATGAGGCCACCAGTCGGCTGATCGGCCCTGGCTCTCAATAGACTGTTGCGCCGCGGATTGATTAGATTAATTGATTTGTATCAAGTTGTAGTGTAATAAAGAAACATGAACAAAAAAAAAGTCCTTTCGAACATTCGCCATCTGTTTTTTTATTTGTTTTTACCGCAGTTTCTAGGATGAATGTGTTGCGAACCATGATTACAGGTTCATGTGAATTTGTTTTAAAGCATCATTAGCCTATTTTATTTTACCGATACTTAATAGTAGACCTATTCTGTCACAGCGGGATATGATTCTGTACAATTGATTGTATGTTTATCATTTGTTGCGCAAATATTCAACAGTTTGCATATAGGTGCTAATAACAGTCTGTCAACGCGATAGGTTATCAATTAGTCATATTATATAAATTGAAATATTCATGATAACATGAGAATGAACTTATATCTATGACACTCTTTTTGAAAGGTCTATATTATTTCCACCCTTAAAAAAAACAGCTGAATAAAAGGTCACCTATTACCTTTTAAACTCCTATTAATCTTTAAATTTATACTTTAAAGTTATAGAACAAAAAAAAAAAAAAACTGGAATTCATCTTTCCTCGCTTCCTCCCCTATACCATTCTTTAAAAAATGTTGAGTTTAAACGCATTTCAAACCTCCAAAATAAAACGGTTTCGTTCTCAATAAGTCTAATTTTACGGAAAGCATTAGGTTTGCTAATTCGGAGGAAATTGTAAATACGTATATCCAATATGCTCGAATAACAACGTAATTTATCACAGAACGTTGAATACAAGACTGCTAGATGGGACCGAAACAGGTCTACACATGCCTAATTCGTGACGGATGATGATGATGATGATGATGATGATGATGATGATGATGACGACGTTGAATACACCGCTGAAAATGCCTAAACCAAAATATATTCGAAGTGGATGAAAACCATTTTTTTAAGAATGAGTCAGAAAAATGAAAATCTTCACAGTACTTGTTTCGTGATTCGTGAAATTATCTCAAAATTAACTCTAACGTATTTGTTTCAAGAGCATTTTAAGAAAGATTTTAGCTAAGAAGCACGTGATCTACCAAACTTTCTGAGTCACAGTTCTGGGTGGAAAGAGAACGCCTGTTAAAAAGTGGCAAATAATGCGCACAAATGTCTCAAAATTGCGTCACAAATTTAGTGCTACTGAATGATGATGCTGCGAGACATCAGCGAAGTCAGCGAGTTCGGTTCAATTCATTTATAAAATGAAAACTAGATGGCATACATGGTCTACACATTACGTCATCATGGATGACGTCATACTGCAAGATAGGCACTTCAAAAGAGTCAAATTCAGGTACACACACAAAAATTAAAGAAACCGAAAAAAGACGAAAAAAAAAATTGGCCTCTTCATTATCACATCATATCACTGCACTCTCAATACCGCGTGTCCAATAAGATGAATGGAATGATTTCGTTGTTCAAGCATTATAGCCAAGAGAACTTTTTGAAGAATAGATATTAGATAGGCCATGCAACAGCAAGTGAAAATTACTGAACATAATGCAAGTTACGAAAGAGGTGTTGAGTAATAGTAGTAGTAGTAGTAGTAGTAGTAGTAGTAGTAGTAGTAGTAGTAGTAGTAGTAGTAGTAGTAGTAGTAGTAGTGTAGTATCAGCAGCAGCACCAGCAGCAGTAGTAGTAGTAGCAGCAGGGTTCATTAGGAGCAACTACCCTTAATAAGAAGTGAGGCTTTTTTACTTTGCAGTATGCAGACAGAGTTTTAAAAATGTATAGGTCATGTCTATATATAGAATAAGACAAAAGTCAGGTTACGTAGGAAAATTGCCTGTTATCTTTTTTGCAGATTTCTGACATTTTTTTTACATTAATGGCAAAGTCAATAAACAATATTGGCGGTATTTGAGTGACACCAACCCCAATTGGCTGAATCCGTCAAAAATGAAAGAGGCAGGAAAGTTGATGGTTTGGTTTGCCATACGGGTAACAATAGTTGTTGGGCTTTTTTTTTATCAAAGGTAATCCCTCACTGCTAAAGGATACAAGGAAATGCTTGAAAAGAGAGTTTTCCCGAGCATGCTGAGAACAAGAACATTCTTCCGACATGTTTCAACGAGACAGTGCCCAATCTCATTACAGCCATCAAGATCGTTCGTGGTTAGACAAACATATTTCCAGGGAGGTGGAGAGGTCGTCGAGGTCCTGTTGAATGGCCACCATGGTCGCCAAACCTAACACCCTGGAGTTTTACTTGTGAGGACACTTACAGGCATCATGTACGCTGAGAAAATTAACAGATTTTAACACCTCAAAGAAAAGGTCACAGAAGCCATATCCTGTATCACCCTCACCACACTAACAAAAGTATTATATGCAACTGGGAGAATCGAACTGAGGCATGCATATGCATTCAAGCAGGTGGTTCTAATATTGAACATATACTGTTACTATTTCTAAGCAACTTGATTTCTTCCTCATTCTATATATTTTCCATGTGCGTTGGTTTGGTTAAAATATATCGGGGGGGGGGGGAGATGTTAATTAGCACAGGTTGTTTGTAACTCTCAAAAATTAACATATGGGTAGTGAGGAAGTGTCGCCCCTAATCAGATGAAACCCTGCAGGTGCTTCTGGTGGTGGTGATATTCATTTGATTTAATGATGCTTTCTATAGCAGATGATTTGATTTAATTATGCTTTCTATAGCAGATGTTACTCAGCGTGAAAATTCAACATGGCCGAAAAATGGCTGACAAATTTTGTCTAGAGCCCTCTATCAGAGGCAGGGTTATTTCAGGTCTCGTAAATGTACGAAACAGGAGCTAAAGATTTACTTCTCTATCAGATAAATTCATGCAAAAGATTTTATCGCCTTTTAAAATTGTTTGACAAAGATGAACGAAAATAAAATAATATTACTATACTATACTATACCTACTATTAATGTATCGTACTAATTCGCATGATTTATTCAATAAGACAATAAATTTAATATCAGATGGACTGATTCAAAAGATGCTTTGCGAATTAGTGCACAGGAAGATCAACAAACATAATGATGTCCATTCTGGAAATGGATAATACGAAAATTTGTCAACCATGACAACTCTTATCATAGTAAACAGCTCATAATAAAATGACATAAAAGCCTACATCAATAATATTCAATGAAACCCAATTTTCTTCCATTTTGATTCTGCATACACTACTTTTAACACTTGAATATAAGTAATTGATGAACTAGCGGACTTACTCGTGTTAATTATGTAAGTTTGTGCGGCTTACAGCACCCACATAACAGGCAGAGAAGTTCGAGATGACGCCGAGATCTAGTAGGCTCTGAGGATGGTGTGATAAGCACCGAAACAGCTGTAAGCCGCACAAACTTACATAATTAACATGAGTAAGTCCGCTAGTTAATCAATTACTCCAATTTTTTTGTTTTTATGATGAGGTGTAAAGTCTACTATTGTTATAGCAGCAGTGCAAAAGGTCTTTAATCTAGTACTGCCCACATAAGCAATTGGAACCAACTGTGTCGAACAGTTGCATTAACTTCTTAAAATATTAAAATCTCGTTAAAAGTGCATGAATTTTTTATGCAAAGGCAATGGAAATACGATTGTCTAATGACCTTTTCGAAAATGTAAATTGGATAAACGCAGTAGCTACATTGTGAAGAGAAAGCCCTTCAGTCAGTGACTTTAGTCAGCAAATGCAATGTTCTGTAGTATCACGCTTCTATTTATTACATTACTTTACATAGACGTAATATTTGATAATATTCCTACTTTCATCAGCGCCCTGGAGATTGCAAAAATAAAGAACATGAATAACACATACAACATAAGGTATGATTTTTCGTAAAATACAAATAGGAATTATTCCCTATGTGCTGATTATACTGTGTACTGCATGTCCAAAATTGGACAATGCATCGTGTGGACGTGGAGTATTAAATGTGTAACTCTTCCTATCAGATTTTAACCCCAATCGAATTTTTCTAATCAATTATTTAACGACGCTGTATTAACTGTGCAGTTACGTAGCATCAGTAGAATTTGTGACAGCTTGGTGATATTTTGCAAGATGAGTCCAAGGTGGACAGGGTTCGAAGCCGTAGTGAAGGCAGCTCGTCTAGGGAAGATTACCCGAAAAAGTAATCCTGGTCCTCCAGGTTGGGGGTTGAAGCAATGGGCCAGTAACCAGGGGCGAATGGTAGTCACGAAAGTTAGGCTTGCTCTTTTATTCATAGGGGAAGATGGGAGGATATAATAATTCATAATTAATAAAAATAATCAGACCCACATAAATAATTTATTTTATAATTATGAAATCATTATGAGTCATGGATCATATTCGCTTATCAGATGTAGAAGTTCGATATAATATAACAAACATGGCCAACAAAACAGTTTATTTAGTTTTTTCGACCCTGCCAACCAATGCATATTGTTGTATTGAGCACATATTCTCTATAATGTCTGTCTTCTCTTGAATAGTCCTTCGGGAAAATGGATTTAATAATAAGGTTTCAATAACACAATTCCGAACTCATTGCAATACTTCAAATTAATGTTTAAGAATTAATAATACATGCAGCAGCTAACATAGGCATTCCGCTCATACAATTACATTGCACTCGCAAATCACAGCACATTCCTGCTGTCAATACTGGTCTGTGTAACGTTAAATAGTCGTTGGTGTAGCCCTCGGACCAGAGCTTCAAACAACACATAACAGAAGCATGTGCGCCTAGGACGGACCAAGGAGGAAGGCACTTGCGCACGCATCATATTCTCGCTATTTCTACGTCTTTCCTGTAGCTCTGAGAAACGAGCAAGCGTTGCGATACTTGCGGTGTGCAACCTGTGGATGGTATTACGCCTATACAGTATTTCAAAAATCAAAATAAATTTTAATGTACGTAACGCCATTTTGAGAAATACACATTCTACGAAAATTTTGGGCTTGCGCAGCAAGTATAGCATGCCCTGAGAAATCGCCCCTGCCAGTAACCCATTCTTTGGAAAAATTGTTGAAATACTAAAATTCTTCATCATATGCCTCGGAAATCGGACGGATTACCTGGGTGCTTTATTAGTCATGAAGGCTCCTGTGAAGAGGATATAAGGTTTCCAGTGAATTTGAGAAGAGCTGTGGTTAGGATACTAAACACACTTCTTTGATCAACAAAGATTGGACGGCGAACTAAGACCAATATATACAAGGCAATTGTTGAGCCAATTGTCACATACGAGTCAGAATGTTGGGTCATCACCGAGAGGAACTGTAAGAGGAATGAGGCAGTAGAGATGGATTTTCTGAGGAGAACCACTAGGGTGTCAAGGTTGGAGCACATCACCAATGAAGAGATACGGCGCAAAATGAAGAAAGAGGACACTATTATTCATAACATTGAGAGGAGGCAGTTGTTATGGTATGGCCACGTGCTTAGGATAGATTATTATAGGATACCATATATGATGTTCAATTACCAACTGCTGGATAGAAAAAGGAGAAGAGGTAGACCACGGCCACAGTGGAAGAAAGGAGTGGAAGGAATTTGAGGCGTGGAGATGCTCAAGATAGAGCTCTCTGGCGACAAAGAGTGGGATGTGGCTGGATCCATAGGATCCCCATTTGATGATGAGTCCAGGTTTTGCCATGGAATTAACCGACATTCGCCTTTGGAGAAATTTCGATCAAAACTGAACCAGATAATCAGTCCAAACGGGATTGGGATGATCTAGGAATTTACGACTTCCTTGTAGAAATGAAATCAAATGCGTTTGACAGCTTCCATCACCTTTTTCAATACAGGATAACTGCAATTTTGTGGCTTTATTCTTAACATCTTTCTAAATATACGCCACAGAGTTGTTTTCGGACTTTGCAGTTGCCTAATTGCTCAGGCTATTCTGGTTGGTTGTCAGATAGTCTCGTGTTTCATTGGAAGTGTGCAGTTGGTCTTACAAATGTATCCCTCCTTTCCGAGTCCTTGTGCTTCTTATGGAGTTTTCTGGTAATAAATATCATTTAAATTTGCGTCGAAGATTACGTTGCGCAGTCACGACAGAACAATGAACTGCGAAATTCAGCAAACAAAATGCTTTCTGTGGTTTTGACACTCCATTTTTTAACAGCAGACTGCACATGTGTATGTGGCACTTTTAAATGGTATTTCTGCACAAAAGTGCTTACAAAGGAAGGCAAATTTTCAGTGGAAAAAAGTTTGAATTGAATGCACACCTATTCATGTTATAAACATATTCCAGGAGTCCAGAGGAATTCTTCTCAGGACCGTGGGATCAATTCTGCTGCAACATAAGCTACATTTGGAGGGAATGCATTTCAAGAGTCATTCAGTTGCAAACATGGCGTGCTCAGAATGTTTGAGTGTTTAGGCAAGAAGATTGTGAAGACGAATTTTCGATTCCAAAGTGGCAATGCCTCTCAATTTTTTTTTTTTTTGGTTGGTATTTATATAACTCAACTAGAAGTCAAGTAGGTAAATTAATCATGCCTATCTTTGATAGCACTCTCGCATAGAAACACCCTTTTAATAAACTTAGAGAGATTAAATTTACTGTTTACCGAGACCTACTTCTTTCCTACAGCATGTAGGCCTCATATTTTTCCAAATAAAGCATATGGATATCAGAGCAATTATTTTGGAAAACCCTCTCTAATTCAGTGTTTTTTTGCATCTAGTGATACAAAATTATTCAAATATGTAAAACAAGTGGACTACAATGAAGGATTGGAGCGTCTGGTGACTGCTATTGTTGCACAAACGCTTGACGAACTCAACTGTTTGGCCGTTATTAATGACAGAGCTCAGCAAGATATATTTAACAGCCAATTCTTCAAGACACTTGGAAATGTGCCTTATTATAAGGTATGTACTAACTTTATATTTACATTACTATTACAGATAACTACAGTCTGTTTTTTTTCCTGCCAAAGATTTTAAAACTTTCGTACCACGAACTACTGATGTCTCAAATTCTTCAATTTTCTTTAAGCTAGCTAAACGAGGTGATCCAAAAATATTTTATTCGCCTACTATTGTGTTAACATTCCTTTTTTGCTATTTCTAGTTTATGTCTCAGTTTCCAAATGTTTCTGTGTCATTCATGGTACAATGTAATCAGTGCTGATTTGCGACTATGAGTTAGTACTTGATAATTTAGTACCTGCAATTTAAACAACAGGATCTCATCGATTTATGACATTACTACAAAGGAATTACCGGTATACTAATAAAGATGGTAACAATAAGGGTGACAATAACAATTATACACCATCCTGAAATCACTATTTTGAAAACTGCTTAACATATGTTTTCATTACTTTTTAATATACACATATTTATGTTTTAAACCTTTCACTTAGATTACTTTCACATTTTGCAAGTGTAAAATTAAGACGTAAAGTTTTCACAATGAAGAGTATTAATTATTTTTTAAACCTCTTATACTATTGCTCCATTTTGGGATGAAAGACCCTGGCCATTTAAAAACACGGGGGAATCTTTCCCTCTATAAGAAAAACACATTATAATCCACAGTTTCTATGTTAGTGAAGCCCGAAATCCACAATAACAATCTCATGCTTGTGAAATTGACAATAAATGAGTCCTCTGTTGTGGCTGAAGTGCTAATGTTTGTGGCTACAAAGGTAGTAGAATCAGATCTGAACTCTAGATAAAATTATAGAGATTTATATCCTTTTAACAGAAATGAATATGCGTCTCTTGTCTTGCTTTTGTTCAGCACTGTTTGCGACAGATTGACTACATGATCAAAGAATCCCATATCCCATTACTATCCTATGTTTAATAATCAGAATCTTCATAGAAGTTATTACAGAATAGGTCACATTTTCAAACACTAAAAGTAGATAATGGCGACGACCAATGATAATAAGATCACAACAGAAACAGTGGTGAATGGATAGATTGATGAATGGATTTGTGAATGGATGCATAGGTCATTGGATTTATTGGAGAAAGATGGATAGATGTGGATGAGAATGATGCACGGATAGGTGGATTAGTTATTTCATCATCATTATCAACAACTTTCAAGGATTGTACCTTTTCAGCCTACTTTATCTTAACTAATAAGAATTTTGAACCACCACCAAATTTTCACAGGGCTCATGTGGACAACAGGACACAAAGAAACCACAAAAGACAACACAGACCAAGGGACAGGAATCAAATTTCTACCAAAGAGAGAAAAAACTCGATTTACTTGTCAGATCTACTGAAATTGTAGCATAGCCATAAACAATTTCAGCTAAGTCCAATACTGATGTTTTTTAAATAATTTCTTATGCCATCTAATTTGCATTTATTAAAAGTTTGAAGTGGTAGTATTTATATTTTATTTCGTGAATTAGAACAAAGGTAGATATACTTGAAACGCATAATTGAAAGTGTTTGTATGGAAACTGAATGATAAGACACATCATTTCATTGTATATCGTAAGGACAAAATGTTATGTAAAGTGCAAATAACAAAAATCTTTAGCAAATAATTTTATTTTTACAACAATACATTGTTCTTTATTTTAGAAGCAATGGATAAAAATATATTCAGTTCATTGATGACAACATTTATGATATAGTATAAATTGCATAATAACAATATGTACTATGAAATAATAGTTAGAATATATATTTTTATTTGCTATTACAGTAGAGAATGTTACTAAGAAAGTAAAGTAAATCGAAGCAAGTTTAATGATTTCAGTCAATAATATAAGTAGTGCTGTCATGGTAATTTTCTTCTTGACCATATGTGCCCACACCATATTTTTCTCCCTTGAAATATACGGTATTGTACTCTCTGTACCCCTCTGACCACCATTTAATGGATATTTTTATGTTAAAGAAGAAGTACTGTAAAGAAAGTGTTCTGCTTTTCATTTTAATTGTAAAACAAACTTGATTTAAAGATCCCATGAAGCTTTCACAACAGATGCACACTTGTATTCGTGAATCTGCAGTAGTCTACTATGGGTTTATTCAACCTTTAACATATGAAAACAAAAGCACACATAAGATCGCATCTTCATTCAGAAAGCAGAAATACAACATAACATACAGAACAGAAAACACACTAGAAAGACAACTCAACACACAAAAAACACAAACAAATAAATACGACCACACAAGTGTATACAAACTCACATGTAATAGTTGCGATAAGTTCTACATAGGACAGACAGGCAGATCATTCCAAACACGCTACAAAGAACACATTAAAGCAATAACCAGAGGACACAATACATCTACATACGCCAATCACATAACCAATGCTAACCATACATACAATAACATAAATACGGACATGGAAATCCTACACATACAACCCAAGAACCAAAAACTCAACACACTAGAACAATACGAAATATACAAACACACTAAAACACATCCCAATCAAATTCTCAACACACAGATCAATTTCAGTACACACACACTATTTGACTCCACTCTTTAACACCTTTCAACAATCAAACACACCCACATAACAGGCAGAGAAGTTCGACATGACGCCGTGATCTAGTAGGCTCTGAGGATGGTGCGTCAAGCATTGAAACAGCTGTAAGCCGCACAAATCTTACATAATTAACACGAGTAAGTCCACTAGTTAATCAATTAATTATAACCATTCTTTTATTATATGGTTCCGGATTCCAAGACTAAGGTGATCATATATGTTTATGAACATCAAAGAAGATATATTAGGAACAGCAAGAGATAGTCTAAAATCAGTACAGTACTGTACCACTACAGACCTCCATGTACCTAACCCATACATCATGGTCCTGTATCAGCAAAATTTTCTCTTCCTCATACGATTCATATGATGCCATATGGCCCCACATGACAGCACTGCTTATAACTATATCTTACAATGTGTAGTCAGAAACTAAATCTTATGAATTTCTTTTATTATTTGCAGGTGCTAGTGGAAGAAAAGGAAGATTTGCAGAGTCCAAATTTCAAAACACTGTCTGTGATTAGACATGTTAAGAGATCAGGTTGTCGAGTTTACATTTTGTTAATTTCCAATGGCGGGAAAGTATCACGTTTCCTCAAATTTGGGGACAGGTGATGCAAGCAATAATTCATTCTATGTTTCGTGTAGTTATGAATACAATACAGCCTTGTTAACTTATTTTCACGACTCAGAAATAACAGAAAATACCATAGATTCACCATGCTGGCATATCTATCACTGTTTCGAGATGATAAGAGAGAGATGATTTTTTTATACTGTATGATGAATTATTTTTGGACCAACCTTCTTATCTAAAATTAAGGCAAAGTTTGGTGATAAATGATGACCAGCTTCATGAATAGAAATTTTTCTTAACAGAATGCTAAATGAATCTCCTTAATGGGGAGGGGAAATAATAATAATAATAATAATAATAATAATAATAATAATAATAATAATAATAATAATAATAATAATAATAATAAAAAGATTATGCATTTCTCTATTACTAACAGTATGGATGGCTGTTGCAGATACCGAATGCTTGATACGCGAGCTAAATTCGTACTACTACATGATAAAAGATTATTTCACTCCAATCTCCACTATCTATGGAAAAAAATTGTAAACATTGTATTCCTGCGTGAACATGGGAGATACAACCGACCTGGGGCATTTAACAACAAGAGGATTCGACCTTGGTATGACATCAGCACTGTTCCATTTCCAACACCAATACAAAAGATTTTTATTCCACAACGCTTGGATACATGGCACCTTGGTAAATTCCACACTGGAACTGATCTATTTCGAGAGAAGACTTCAGACTTGCAAGGCGAACAACTCAAAGTGGTGACATTTCAGCACGTGCCTGCCAGTGTGAAGATGACAGCTCCTGCTAGGAAGGATACTATTGTGGAAGGCAGAGGTCCTATCGGGTTTGGAGGACTTGAAATAGAGGTATACAGCCAAAAACATGAAATATGTAGATTATTATAAAGCCTTCTAATACATACAGCTTATAAAACTTTGATTTTTCTAATAATGTTTGATTAAAGCACAGTCCTTCATTTTCAGTATAATGATAAATTATGTATTGACCAATAATTTAATAATATAATTACGTTCTGAAACATATGTTTGTCAGGTAACTTCAAATTTTACGTAGAAATGTTTCAAATATTTTAATTAAATATTTAATGCCTATATATCTTATGATCACTATTATACTTTTACTGTGTCATACTTTTGACCAATAAAACGGTACGGAACAACGTGTTTCAACCAATCATGGCTGCTTATCCTACAATTTTTATCATCTACCTACAATTGTTTTTTATCACCTTCCTAACATTTGTTTCTTTGTTTATCCAAATCCACTAATTAAAATTTACATTACTGTAAAGCAAATTATAATAAAGACATGAACCTCATCGTTATTCATGAACAAAGGAATCTTTCATATGCGATAACTCTACCTCATGGAGCCAATATTTTTATTTTTCATTAAAAAGAAACTGCGGTTAAGTTTTTCTTTCCATCTGTACATAACTGATCTCGTCTGGAATTGAATCTGTGTATCTTGGACCTAGAGACAAATACGGTAATCCTCAGGATGGATATATCTCGAAATGATTAGATGATAGAAGCTGTTTATTCCAATTAGTTCACTCTATAAATGAAACACAACTTGTCCAACTTTACTTGTTTTGTTACAGGTTTTGACAACCTTGGCGAATGCACTCAACTTTGAACCTGATGTGTATGAAGCACCAGATGCAGACATGGAACAATGGGGTCGCAAGCAGCTGAATGACTCGTACACTGGTCTGCTGGGAGAAGTTATGAATGGCAATGCTGATGTCGCCCTCGGGAACCTCTACTACACCCCTTACTACTTGGAGCTCCTTGATCTTACGATTCCTTACACCACAGAGTGCCTTACATTTCTCACACCTGAGTCACTCACTGACAACTCCTGGAAAACACTTATATTACCTTTCAAGTAAGAGTTATTGCCAACAAATGTGACAAAATGCTTCAAATTTGCAGAAAGGTGAAGCAGTGCATCAGCTGCTAATGTTAAGCAATTTACAATAATGGCCCTTCTCAAATGGCTTCGGCTTGACTGATATCCATGTTCACTTTTCTCATTAGAGAAAATACATACTGTGGTGCTACAAAAATCAATTTCGAGATGTTCAGAAAAATACATGTTTTCTGCATCCCTCACACCGAAAAGTGGTGTTGGGCATGCTATCTATTGTCTGTCCATAATTCTGTCTGTGTATATTGATTTCTCCTATTAAACGAATTTTGCTCATATTAAATATCTATGCTGAAATACATACTTCCTGCATATGACGAGAATCAATAACAGATCGTGCGATGTAGTAATATCTGTCCCATACGAGAGAGAGAGAGAGAGATGGATATAGATGGAAACAGAGAGGTAGAGAGAGGTGTTACTGCTTGAACACTGCGCTACAACCCGCATATTTATAATACAGTCGAACCTCGATACAACAATTTTCTGGAGACTAGAAAAACTGTACTGTTATATCAGGTTATTGTTGTATTGACAGGTTATGAAATTTTCACAAATTTATGTTCTGAAAAAGAATATGGTAGAAATAAGTATAAAACAACATTATATACTAGGAAATAACATTTACTCAACATTTGATTACCTTATTTGATTTTTTTCCTCAGGCTATTACTTTAATGAAAATAATCCCATGTCTCTCTTTAAACAATTGTACAAAGGGAACAGTATGAGTTAAAATTGTCTTTTTTTTTCCTGGCTATATTTAGAAATTTTATATCTGGACTTCAGAATAAAATATGTCCAAGTGGCAATTATTTCTTTTTTTCTTTTATTGGTAATTTTACGACGCTTTATCAACTGCTATGGTTATTTAGCGTCTGAGTGAAATGAAAGTGACAGTGTTAGCGAGATAAGTCCAGGGTCCAGCACCAAGAGTTATCCAGTATTTTCTCTTAATGAATTGAAGAAAAACCCCGGAAAAAATCTCAACCAGGTAACTTGTCTCAACTAGGATTTGAACCCGGGCCCACTAGTTTCACGGTTGGACTTACTCCACAGTGGTGGGCTTGTCTCTCTTGATAGGTAATGCTGCATTCCCCTGATTTGCGGGAGCCGTGAAGACACTGGAGGTGATAAGCAGGAGGTTTGTCCTTAGTTGATATATTATTACGATGTACCGAGTGGATGAGTGGAATGGTTTATATATTATGTATTATTATAGCGTTGCTAAATATGCGACTAAAACATGGTTATTTTATTGACTGTGTAATTTGTACAATGTGGAAATTTGTTCCACTCATCCTCCATCATATGATGACGCAGAATTTCTGCACGGAAATATCATATGTACTTCGGTACATCGTAATAATATATGACATGCGAAAAATAATCACTTAGTGATTTAAGACGGCGCTTATTCTGTCGGATCCCGGCCACTTAATCACTCATAACGAGTGCACCTCTGCACATGTATGGACATTGTGCCACTGTCATACATCTATGACGCAGTGCATGAGGGTAGGCCACTAGAGGGAACCCAAGAGGAGGAACTTAAACTGAGAGGATTCAATCCGACATCGGGATGGGAATCTGGTGTGGCTTAGTGGATAGAGCATCAGCACATAGAGCTGAAACCCCGGGTTCAAATCCCGGTGCTGGAGAGAATTTTTCTCTGTTCCACTCATCCTTTCTTAGTTGAGTTATGTTACACTAAGGCTAGCCAGAAATACCTTTATACCTATAGACAACCAGCATAGTCTCAGGATAACCAGCATGATTCTCAGCTGTAGGTTCGATTCCCACTTGAGCTGATTACTTGGTTGGGTATTTGCCGAGGTTTACTAACTGTAAAAAGAATGTCAAGCAATCATACGGCGAATCCTCGACCTCATCTCACCAAATACAATCCCAAAATCACCAATTCTATATATGCTAAAAAACTTAATATAGTAGTTATTATAGCGTTGTTAAAGATGCGACTAAAACATGGTTATTTTAGTGACTGCGTAATTTGTACAATGTGGAAGTATGTCCCAAGTAATAACACTTTTTTTTTCAGGCCAGTAATGTGGGCTGCAGTCGTCGTCACTTTGTTCCTGGCTGGATTTGTGTTCTACGCCCTTGCTAACTACCACCACCACATTGTGTCTAACCCAATGCATAAGAACATAATCAAGGTGAAAGAAAAAGGACAAGCAACAGGTGAAACCAAAATGTATGTTGATGAGGAAGTAAAAACTGAAGGTCTTTACCTGTTCAGCGAACTCGACAATGGTATCCTGTACACGTATGGAATGCTCTTGTTGATTTCATTACCCAAGCTGCCAACAGGATGGTCTCTTCGAGTCCTCACAGGGTGGTGGTGGATCTACTGTATTCTTGTGGTAGTGGCATACAGAGCAAGCATGACAGCCATCCTTACCAATCCTACACCGAGGTAAGTTGTTGAACCTGATCATTTCCTGTACATTATTAAAGGCCTAGAAAAAAGTGCTAGTTTCAAGTAATTACTTACTTACAAATGGCTTTTAAGGAACCCGGAGGTTCATTCCAGCCCTCATATAAGCAATCCAAATATCTTGGAGTTATTTTCGTTAGTAAGTTAACATGGAGCAACCATTTGAAATACATTTCTGAAAAAGCTCGTAAAAGATTCTCCCTTCTAAAAAGACTAGCAGGAAAGAAATGGGGATGCTCTAGGAATACTTTGAACACTACATACAAAATGTTTATACAGCCAGTGCTGACATACTGCGGAGAAATTTTAATTACTTCACCTTTCATAAACGAAATAGAATATGTTCAAAACCAAGCTCTCAGACTCATTACTGGTGGAATCAAAACAACTCCAATAGATTCTATGAGATTCCTCACTAATATTAACAGCATCAAAATGACAATAGAAGAAAAAGCACTGATTCAATATGAAAAACTTATCAGATTACCAGGAAACAATTGGCATTCGTACAGTCCTCTATGTAGATTGAAAACTCAAAAAAGTTTCATATCCATTGTTCAAGAATTAAAACAGAAAATCAATATCCCGAATTTAAAAGAAAACTTACAAATAAACCAAACCCTTTAACTCTATTAAATATAGAATATAATCTAAATTTAACAGAAGAAATACTGAAATCAGAAGTAAACACTGAAATACTGAAACAATTGTCTTTAGAGACAATTAATATTAGGTACCACCAAAACTATTTACAAGCGTGCTGGAACACCAATTTAGAAAACTGAAATGGAAACACACACATGGACTAAATATAGATGGGCGGAAACTGACACACCTCAGATTTGCAGATGACATAACTCTGATGGCAAGATCAGCAAAAATGCTAGAGGAAATGATCATTGAAGTGGACAAAGTAAGCAGCGCAGTAGGACTCACAATGAATCCCACAAAAACAAAAGTTATGACCAATGGAACACAAGACCCTATCCAAATTCAACAATCAGCACTTGAGTATGTGCAGCAGTACGTGTACCTCGGGCAAAGCATCTCCCTAAACAAGAACACAGAGAATGAAATCAAACGCAGAATAGGACTGGCATGGAACAAATTTTGGTCGCTCAAATTCCTACTCAGGGACAAACGGCAAAAAGCAAGTACGAAAGCTGAAATCCTAGACAAATGTGTCATGCCGACATTACTCTATGGCTGTCAAACGTGGTCCTTGACAGAAAAACAGAAAAAACAGCTACAGGTTTGTCAAAGGAGAATGGAAAGGAAGATCCTAAATGTTTCACTAAGAGACAGACTCAGAAACGAGGAAATAAGAAGAAGGACAAAAATGCGCGATGTGGTAGAAAGGGCAGAAAACCTAAAATGGAAATGGGGCGGCCACGTAGCATGTATGGATCACCAGAAATGGACGAATCGCACCACAATGTGGGACCCGAGAGAAGGACGACAGCACGTGGGACGACAAAAAACCAGATGGGCGGACTACTTCAGAACCAGAGCGGGAAGTCAATGGTCGAGAGTGGCACGAGACAGAGAAGTATGGAGGCAACTGGCACCAAACATGAATCAACAAGCACCAGATAGGACAGAAAGGCAACGACAGTGAGTGTAATTCGTGTGAAGTGATATGAGGAAGTGTGGGAGATGAGTATGGTAGAAATGATCGAAGAGGGAAGTCAGGAACAGTGAAACGAAGAAATATCAGTAATATGACCAAGCTCCTAAGGACTCGCTCAGCTTAGGAGCCTACTTATGAGCAATTCCCTGTGACAACAGGAGGCCCTTGCCCTTAGGGGATGTGTACGGGCTAAATTTATTATTATAAATTTATTATCCTCCACAAAACTGGCTTCATTTATACACCAACGGATCCTTGATCTCCAGAGAAAAAGGTGCTGGTGCAGGTGTTACGTGCTGTCTCTTCTCACTTTATAGATCTCTTGGATATGGAACAACACGTTTTGATGGTGAAATCATTGCAATAAGTGAAAGTCTCAGGAATCTTCTATACCACATCAATAAATTTAAGAATGCAGTTATATTGTCAGACTCCAAAGCAGCTATTCTATCAATAGTCTCTAAACACACACCTTCATCTCAAACAGCAGAAATAACTAAAATGCTCTCTCAATTAATATCACTCAATAAAAGAATTGTATTCCAATGGATACCATGCCATTGTGGAATCCTGGGAAACGAGAATGCGGATGCTTTAGCAAAGAAGGGCAGCACTGCTACTTACAGACCTATTACTAAATCTACGTATTACTCTGTGAAAAGATTTATTAAATCTACATATTTAGACTTCAACAAAACAATTTGATACACAATCTCATGGGAAAAAATGGAACTCTCTGCATCATAATCCACAGTTAATTCCCGATTTACCACGAAAATCGTCTGTAGCTGCATTTATATTGGCAACAGGCCATGACTGTTTGGCCAAACACCTGCATAGAATTGGAATATATCAGTCCCCTATCTGCCCATTGTGCGACTCAGACCAAGAGATGGATTTGGAACACCTCAAAATCTGTGCTTCAGTGGCTGACCATGATAATATGTTTGAAAAGTATTGGAGTGCAAGAGGTCAAATGACTTTATTGTCAAACGCCTGGCATTAGAAAACAACAACAACATTTTGTGCGATTTTTGCTATGCTATAAAAGAGGTAACTAAAAAACGCAAATTTCGAGTTACCTAGTTCTTGCATTCAACCGACGATATAATCTGCTGTTATACTACACTTTTATGAACGACTAAATTTGTACTGGTACTAATATTTTTCACCCACCAAATGCAATAAGTAAAAACTACTTTACATGTCAATGTTTTAAATTTCTGTACACTCTTTAATAACTAATACAGATCTCAATTCTTTCCTTTGGTCAATTTTCAGGAAGTATTTCTCTATTTTAACCAGTGTCTTTAATTTTATAGGGCTCTTGCTAGTGGAACATTCTGTAGTAGAAAATGACTTTTAAAATTTACTTACTTCACAGGGTCACCATAGACACACTGGAAAAACTGGTAGACAGCCATATTTCATGTGGAGGATGGGGCGAAGAGGTGAAGGAATTCTTTCTCACGTCACTAGACACAGCAGGACAAAAAATAGGTCTTAAGTTCGAAGTTATCTACGATACTGATTCTGCAGTAGAACGGGTGGCAAGAGGACAATTTGCTTATTACGAAAACATATATTTTTTGCAATATTTACGAGTGAAAAGACAACAAACGAGAAAACATAATAAGACTAAAAGCATTCCTAAATCAAATGTTGGTCAAGGCGAACGAAACTTACACATTATGCATGACTGTGTGATCCACATGCCTATATCAATAGGTCTTCAGAAGAATTCACCTCTGAAGCCACACATGGACAGATTCTTACGGCGTATCATTGAAGCTGGCCTTGTCAAGAAGTGGCTGAAAGATGTGATGCTCAATATTGTGTCAAATGACGACACTCAAGAGGAAGTCGACGACGACAAAAAGGCTCTGATGGATCTGCCCAAGCTTTACATGGCCTTTGTAGCTCTGGGCATTGGGTACCTCTTAAGCATCTGTGCACTCATTGCTGAACAGATACACTGGCAATGTATTGTAAAGAAAGATCCTTTATACGACAAATACGCCATTAATATTTATTACGATCACAAAAAGTCCTTAAAGAGGATTATAAAAACGATGTCTCGAAAATGACACATACTTTTCTCATTATACGTTTTACACATTTTGTAACAATTCAGTTTTCATCAAGTTGCCAATTTTATTTATGTTTGTAGATTATTTTCTTGAACCATCATTTAAAAGACACAAAAATTAAAAATTTATTAAGAAAATAAACTTTAGTTTTCTGATTTGCAAGTCTTTTTTACGTATAATCCAAGAAAGTAAGATATTCAACTTCACTTATAAATTGTACGGTTTAATTACATGTAAGATTAAATTTTTCACGAACTCCTATTATTACTTCTAATATTACTTTGCTACTTACTTGAAAAATATTGGAGTGCAAGAGGTCAAAAGACGTCACTGTCAACCGCCTGGCATTAGAAAACAACAACTACTTTGCTACTTACAAAACTCGGTACCTATTTAAAATTTACAGAAATATTACAAAGGTATTATGATTTATGAGATTCTACCAAGACACAGCCCTCTTGGATTCTACCAATAATACTTACTTGTCAAGAAATCAATAGCACTATGAAAAAAGGCCATTCAGTTTCTATTACAGTCATTGCGGATAACATTAGAAAAAAATATAACAGAGTACCTTTACCGCCAAATTTAATAAAAGCAATAAAATCTCCCCACGATCAAACTTCAATCAAAATCGAAATTAAAAAGAATAGTTGTGAAAACTGGTCCATCTCTTTGGATTAATAGAAGACTCCGACAGAGACGTGGTCTCTTTGCATTATTATTTGATCTCTATATAAATAGTATATTTGAAGAATGGAAAGCCTTAAAACCAAAGAATATATTTTCTGGAAACAGTTTCCATATTAGTAGTATTTTGTTTGCATAGGAGCAGGTATTATTAGAATATTCAGAAAACGATTTGCACATAAATGTAACATTAACTGAATAGAGTATTGGAAAAGTATGATATGAATATTTCTTCAACAAAGACCAAGGTCTTGGCAGTGGAAGGAAAACAAACTAGACGGCCAAAAATAGTCATAGATGAAAAAATTATCGAGCAAATATGCGATTTTAAACATTTAGGCTGCAATTTAACCATACACTGAATTCAAAATAAGAAGGAAACATGCAGAAACATAACCAAGTCAAAAGAACTCCAAATTAGATTACATAATGTCCTCTCGAAAGCAATTCGTCTTTGTGGTAAGCAAAATAGAAAAAAGGATAGGCTGCTTCATGCAGTTTCTGAGTTCAGAAGCAGGAGTTACATTAAAAGAACAAAATAAGAAATGAAGAAATTATAATTAAACACCAACAATATATGGGATGATATAATATCTTATCAATTTAATTGGTAACACATGTAGAAACAACGTTAACCACGTTATGATTTTCACTACCATCTGAAAGGACGAAGAGGCTTGGGCAGGTCAAGAACTAAATGGAAAGACTCCGTTTGCCTTGGAATAGGACATGTTTTATCCATCCTTAAAAGAAGAAGGAAAAGAATAAGTCACTTTTGTATGAGTATAAATGTACCGAATGCTAGCATGGAAGGAAGGAAGAAACTTTTCACAAAGAATGGCCCTGGATGAATAAGTGGTATTGACTGGCTTTTATATTATTTGTAGTGAAAAGGGAATTTCTGAGTCTATATTTGTAACCTTTTGAGATAAGTAAAGATTTTACAAAAAAAAAAAAAAAAAAAAAATACCGAATTCATTGTTTGCTACTTTAATATCTCTAGATCCTCTATATGGGGTAGAACAGTTATCCCACCGTGACTCTATTGTTAGTGCTTTGTCAGTAGAAACAGAGCATACTACAGAAAGGTGAGAAAGTATTTGGGCAGGAGAGGCTGTTATTTCCGTAAAACTCTCAGCTATTAGTTTCATTTGAATGACTTCACAGGGAGCTTTACCTGAAAGCTAGACTTGCATATTAGTTTCGCTATTTTATGAAATGTTGAGCAGTTCGAACATTACGACAATGAAAATGATTTTAGTATTTAATTCACATCTTGCCAATTTTACTTCCTTTCAAAAGGAAGCCATAATAAGGGTTATTGTCTGTAAAATTTCAATGCCCTCAAATAGGTTCCAACATGTAAATTCTGAATTGAATGACAAAACATTTAACTCCTGGACCACCGATGATTATTAATTTGACAGAATGAATTCCATTCCTAATTATTTTCTGTAGTACTGTTGATGGTTACTGCAATGGGATAGCATTCAATGAACTAACTACTTACATTAAGAGAGAGTTCATTCCTCTGTTTCTTTATCAGACGGTACTGATATGAATTAAGCTCACTTACTTACTTACTGGCATTTAAGGAACTTGGAGGTTCATTGCCGCCCTCACATAAGCCCGCCATTGGTCCCTATCCTGAGCAAGATTAATCCAGTCTCTATCATCATATCCCACCTCCCTCAAATCCATTTTAATATTATCTTCCCATCTAAGTCTCGGCCTCCCTAAAGGTCTTTTTCCCTCTGGCCTCCCAACTAACACTCTATATGCATTTCTGGATTCGCCCATATGTGCTACATGCCCTGCCTATCTCAAACGTCTGGATTTAATTTTCCTAATTATGTCGGGTGAAGAATACAATGCGTGCAGTTCTGTGTTGTGAACTTTCTCCATTCTCCTGTAACTTCATCCCTCTTAGCCCCAAATATTTTCCTAAGCACCTTATTCTCAAACACCCTTAACCTATGTTCCTCTCTCAAAGTGAGAGTCCAAGTTTCACAACCGTAAAGAACAACCGGTAATATAACTGTTTTATAAATTCTGACATTCAGATTTTTTGACAGCAGACTGGATGATGAAAGCTTCTCAACTGAATAATAACTGGCATTTCCCATATTTGTTCCGTGTTTAATTATTTCCTCCCGAGTATCATTTATATTTGTTACTGTTGCTCCAAGATATTTGAACTTCTCCACCTCTTCAAAAGACAAATTTCCAATTTTTGTATTTCCATTTCGTACAATATTCCCTTCACGAGACATAATCATATACTTTGTCTTTTCGGGATTTACTTCCAAACCTATCTCTTTACTTGCTTCCAGTAAAATTCCCGTGTTTTCCCTAATCGTTTGTGGATTTTCTCCTAACATATTCACGTCATCCGCATAGACAAGCAGTGATGTAACACATTCAATTCCAAACCCTCTCTGTTATCCTGGACTTTCCTAATGGCATACTCTAGAGCAAAGTTAAAAAGTAAAGGTGATAGTGCATCTCCTTGCTTTAGCCCACAGTGAATTGGAAACGCATCTGACAGAAACTGACCTATAATCAAGCTATACAATTTAAATAAGTGCAGTATCATTAACCCTCTTATTGACCGAATTTTTATGCAAAGTAGCATACATTTTGTCTATCTCTTTAGTCTGATGTTGTGTAACTGTCAGCATCGGGTTTTAGCAGCTATGCAGTCTAACATAAGGCATGTCAGTTATGAAGGGTTAACATAACTTGCCTAAGATCGCATGTTCAAAACCCAGCTACTGCAGTCAACTGAAACTTGCGGTAAAGGATGGGTAGGGCACATGTAAAATAAACAGTGTATGGCACGAATGGAAGCTGATGGGGTTACATTTGACTGCAGTCAAAGCATTTTATTTCTTTCTCATAGAAAACATTATTTTAAACAATTTTAATGATCTCAACGTCATATAAAATTATGCAAATGCAACAGATGAGCGATATATACATCATACAAAAAAATGTAATAAGAAAAACTGGAGTGTTACTTTGAGGTAACACTGGCCACTAAAGGATTAGTACATTTTATTCACTATACATAATATATACTGTAGGTCTACGAAAAGGTATACAAAAACTAACCAATGAAGCAATTTTTGGTTGTAGCCTTTCTCACAATATTTAAAAAAATACTGTTTAAGTAAAACAATTTTATATGTAATTAGTTATGAACTGTGAATGTCGGTTTTTAATTTTATTAAATTTTATCATCTATCATGTACAGGACTACCAAACTTTATTAACTGAGGAATATGTAATGTTTCTAACATTATCACGAAATGCACTAATTTAAACTAAGGAAGACAAAAATAGGAACCATGAGACAAGACTAGCAGCAAAACATCCAATTAATGAAATTATGAAGTTTAAAGAGGAATGAAATGTTTTTATCATGTTCACAGGTTTATGATGTTATAATTTAAACACAACACAGCAGTGCAGCCACAATTTTATATCATTATTATGTATTAAATTTTCATATCTGTACATTAATTTTAGATTGTTAATTACCATAAGTCAATTTATATAGTTATTATTTTCATTATTAAAAAGGTTGTGATTAATCATTCGTTCCACAATAAGAGACAAAATGTACAAGATATTGTATATAAAAAAGCCTGATGATGCCTGAAGGGCGAAAATGTTTGCTTAATTTTTAATTGTTATATTTGTATAGTACACAATGATCACTTACATGGGTAAGTGTCATTGACTTTTTATATTTGTGATATGTCAATTAGACTGAATTAATTAAACAATATTATATTATATTATATCACAAAAATAGGAAAGGCAAATTTGTCCTGCGAATTACAAAAGGGAATGACGAAGAAGTCATCAGCCATCTTGAAGGTAGGAAGTGTACGTTTTTAATTTCACTACTGTTTGTTCAAGAATTAAAACAGAAAATCAATATCCCGAATTTAAAAGAAAACTTACAAATTAAACCAAACCCTTTAACTCTATTAAATATAGAATATAATCTAAATTTAACAGAAGAAATACTGAAATCAGAAGTAAACACTGAAATACTGAAACAATTGTCTTTAGAGACAATTAATATTAGGTACCCTCCACAAAACTGGCTTCATTTATACACCGACGGATCCTTGATCTCCAGAGAACAAGGTGCCGGTGCAGGTGTTATGTGCTGTCTCTTCTCACTTTATAGATCTCTTGGATATGGAACAACAAGTTTTGATGGTGAAATCATTGCAATAAGTGAAAGTCTCAGGAATCTTCTATGCCACATCAATAAATTTAGGAATGCAGTTATATTGTCAGACTCCAAAGCAGCTTTTCTATCAAGAGTCTCTAAACACACACCTACATCTCAAACAGCAGAAATAACTAAAATGCTCTCTCAATTAATATCACTCAATAAAAGAATTGTATTCCAATGGATACCATCCCATTGTGGAATCCTGGGAAACGAGAATGCGGATGCTTTAGCAAAGATGGGCAGCACTGCTACTTACAGACCTGTTACTAAATCTACATATTACTCTGTGAAGAGATTTATTAAATCAACATACTTAGACTTAAACAAACAAAATTTGATAACTCAATCCCAAGGGAAAAAATGGAACTCTCTGCATCAAAATCCACAGTTAATTCCCGATTTACCATGAAAATCGTCTGTAGCTGCATTTAGATTGGCAACAGGCCATGATTGTTTGGCCAAACACCTGCATAGAATTGGAATATATCAGTCCCCAAACTGTCCATTGTGCAACTCAAACCAAGAAATGGATTCGGAACACCTCAAAATCTGTGCTTCATTGGCTGGTCATGATAATATCTTTGAAAAATATTGGAGTGCAAGAGGTCAAATGACTTTACTGTCAAACGCCTGGCATTAGAAAACAACAACAACAATTTCACTACTGTTTAGGAAATAAATGAATAAAAACTTTACAGTTTGAAATTCTAACAAAAATGGATTCTTTTTGGAAGTAAATGAGAATCACTATATGGAGAAGTATGTCACTATAATAATGAAATATACTAATACGTAAGAAGCTCTGTTAATTCACCAGCTACCCTTTCTACCTTAACCAACGGAAGTAGTAAGTGAATATGGTCAATGCAGTGTTCGAAATGAAGAGGGAAGGAGAGCCTGAAATTTTTCCCCTTCTGGATCTTTTTCACAACTTCTACATTTCTGTGTTCATTTCCTCTACTGGATAAAGAAAATTCCTCGCTCTGAATTTATGTTTTAATACATTAGTATTAACTAGCCTGAATAACGAACTTTTTCCTAAAACTGCATTTCTGAAAACTTACTTATTTTCTGTGCAGTGATCAAAACATTTTTTCCTTCTAGAGCGAATTTGCTATAATGAACTTTTTCTGACTGTCGTTTGTAAAAACTCTTGGATTTAAATATAAAAAATTATTCTTTAATATTGTCGTACGCCGGACTCCTGGTCGTTTCGCTCTCCGACGTGTTGTCGAGGTGGGGAGGGGAAACGGGAGTGACGTGACAAGATGGCTGTGGTTTGTAGGTGGGGTGATACGAAACTGTGGTGAAGTTTAAAGGAAAGACTGTTTTTAAAGTAACATTGTTTATTACAGAAGTAATAGTGAAAGTGTAACTATGGTTCCCTCCTAGTTCTGTGGTAGGGGTAACGGGGGAGTCGTGATAGAAATTGATAGTTTAGAAATTCGTCCTGAGACTTCGATGCGGGGAGAGTTATGATGGGTGATAGTAAAGTGCGACTCGAGTGAGAGGGAGGTAGGGGTAACGGGAGTGCCTGGGGAAAATCGATTTGCTCTCATGTGTGTTGTGGCGGGGGCAGGATAACGAGAGAGAGGGAATCGGGTAGAAGGTTAGTTCTCTAGTTCGAAGGATCAACACAGCGTACTGTGCGACTTACCGACTTCGAGAACAAGCTTCTGGCATCAGAGGATCAACACAGCATACTGTGCGACTTACTGACTTCAGGAGCAGGGAAAATGGTAACCTCTATCATCGATGGATCAAACAGAGCGAACTCGCGACTTACCGACTCTAGAGGGGGATTAAGGAGAGGGTTGTGTTTTATCGAACAAGTCGGAACAAGTGCGGGGGAGTCGAAGTCAGGAAGGTGTGAGAGAAGGGCGATCAGGGAAGAGAAGTGGGCGGGTAGGTGTTGATGAGACTAGTAGCGAGACGAGAATAACATAAGTTTAGGATACGTAAGAAGTGAGGAATATTCAGCTGGTGTAAGAAAGAATACAGGAGACAGGGACGCAGCTTGGCTCCCTGTTCCCGGAGTGGTGGCCGTGTGTAGACACGTCCGAACAAAAGACAACCATAGCGTAGGCCTGGTTGGAAGACTGCTGCCAGTGGCGGAGGACGCGTTAGAGCTACCTCTTTGCCATCTGGCGAACGAGTGGCCTGGCCTTGTGTCCAAGCTATATTTATACCCCTCGGAACAATGGTGGTTGAGGACGCCGTTGACGTCACAGTGGCTGGGGGTATTTCTACTGCCAACGTGACTCGTCGCCGCGCGATCTTTGCTTTCTCTCTCACAAGAGGGAAAAAAAGCGAGCCAACCTGCTTTCTGAGAGAGAGAAAGCAGCGACTCTCATTTGCGCGGGTAGGTTTGAACTGTTTAAAGTAGGACGCATGGGCATCGAGAATTGATATACACAACAATATAAAATTAATGCATTAAGATATTTCAGATTGTGTCTCTCTCTTCTTTTCCTTTTTTTTTAGAGCTATGCCAGAAATACTATGCGTTTGTTGTATTTGTGTTTGTTGCTATTGCTGTTTTCATAATAACTGATTTGTAAATTATCCAGTAGGTATCTATTAAGTCATAAGGTAGGAGAGAAAGAGTTATCAAGGTAGCAGAAATTAAAAAATAACCATGTCAGGTGTCAAAATAAACAAAATAGACGTTAACAACAACAATAAGAATAATACACATAATTTTATAACAATAAATTTAAAAATCGAATATTGATACAAATACTTAAAAAAAAAAGAAATAAAATGAATAAATAAATTAGTATGTCAACGAGAAATTCTCTCTCCCACATTTTTATCAAGTCGAACACTGGATTTATGTAATACTACAAAATATAAAACAACATTTTTATAAAAACACTTGGAGAAAACGTATTTTATCTGTAACAATGGTACAAAAATATATATCGTAAAAAATAGACAACCATTCCGTACTTTTAAAAATAAATCACAACCATAGTTATTTTGATTAATTACTACAGTAAGGATCAACATGTATATATATTTACTTGTTACTGTCATTTACAAAACTATATAGTACTCCCATATATGTGTTGAACTAGCTACATATTTTTAATTATATTCTGTATCTTTTGGATGGTGTTTGTAGTTGTTATTGAAAAGAAATTCATAAAAGTGTTAATAGCTATTTATGTATCAAGTACGCAAAATAAGGCTTTAGTGGATGAATTCAGTGAGTCCGCTAAAGGTTTTGCGTACGTGGTGCATACCATAGTTTTTTTTTTTCGTTGTTTTAAATCTATAGCATCTATCAGTGCTTTATGGTTGTGCTAACAGATGGAGTTATTTGTCAACAATGTGACGCTGAAACTTTTGTTCAGGTTACTACCCACCCACAGTCCTGATATATTGTATTTTATATTTTTGATGACTGGCTAATTAATATTAAGACTCTAGACACCCAGGCAATTTTTCTTCTTCAAGAAAAATTCATCGAGAGTCGAGCCCGAGAATCAAACCTGGGACCTCCGGATCTGGAAGCCAGCATGCTGACCAACAGACCACGGAGACAGTCAAACAAAAGAGTTTAGTAAAAGCTCTTTAAATTATATGAAATAAAATAAAGTATGCATCATGTACGTAAAGCCTTTAGCAGGCTCACTGAATTCATCTGTTAAAGCCTTATTTTGCATACTTGATACATAAATAGCCACTAACACTTTTATGAATTTCCTTTCTATAACAAAAATACAAAGATAATGGTAAGATCTGCAAGTAATATTTCGCTCACCTCTCTCTCTCCCTCTCTGATATAAACTCAAAGCTTGGATCGCTCATGCCAGTAAACCACATCTTGCCACCAAGATGGTCTCTCAAACACTTGTGGGCTCTGGAATAAGAAGGCTTGAAGGTTTTCATACACCTTGCCGTCAGACTTCCCAAGTACTGAGTTAAGGGCAAAGTCCGGAGGTGCAAGAACATCTGCTAGAGCAATAGCATCAGGTTTCAGCTTTGTGAAGAGATCTAAAATGCCTTCTCGAATCAGCTGTGCTGGCTCATGTCCACTAATGTAAGAACCTGAAATGAATAATGTCAAGAAACATATGACACTACAATTTACTTACTTAAGATAATGAACTTGGAAACAAAAGTACAACAGTTTATAATGATGTGATTAAATAACTATAAAACAGTTATATTACCGGTTGTTCTGTATGGTTGTGAAGCTTGGACTCTCACTTTGAGAGAGGAACAGAGATTAAGGGTGTTTGAGAATAAGATTCTTAGCAAAATATTTGGGGCTAAGAGGGATGAAGTTACAGGAGACTGGAGAAAGTTACACAACGCAGAGCTGCACGCATTGTATTCTTCACCTGACATAATTAGGAACATTAAATCCAGACGTTTGAGATGGGCAGGACATGTAGCACGTATGGGCGAATCCAGAAATGCATATAGAGTGTTAGTTGGGAGACCGGCGGGAAAAAGACCTTTGGGGAGGCCGAGACGTAGATGGGAAGATAATATTAAAATGGATTTGAGGGAGGTGGGATATGATGGTAGAGACTGGATTAATCTTGCTCAGGATAGGGATCAATGGCAGGCTTATGTGAGGGCGGCAATGAACCTCCGGGTTCCTTAAAAGCCAATAAGTAAGTAAGTAAGTGATTAAATAACACCTCATTGTTGATTTTTATTTAATGGCAGGTACTTGACTGTTCGTCATTTACTTATATGAAGCCACCGGCGTGGCTCAGTCGGTTAAGGCGCTTGCCTGCCGATCTGAAGTTGCGTTCGGGCGCGGGTTCGATCCCCGCTTGGGCTGATTACCTGGTTGGGTTTTTTTCCGAGGTTTTCCCCACCCGTAATGTGAATACAAGGTAATCTATGGCGAATCCTCGGCCTCATCTCGCCAAAATAGCATCTCGCTATCACCAATCTCATCGACGCTAAATAACCTAGCAGTTGATACAGCGTCTTTAAATAACCAACTAAAATAAAAAAAAATACTTATATGAAGCCAGTTGTGTAGACTAATTTACTGACAGAGTCATTGCCCAGGGTGCGCCGTAAGAGGCTGGTCTATGCTACACCCACAATGAAATGATATGTAATGAGGTGATGATGGAGATTTGTTGCCACAGAGGAACTGGAGCTCCCGGAAAGAAACCCTGTCTTACCTGGATCACAGGCTTACCCAACGCAAGTCATAAATCAGAGATACGCCAGGGATCGAACCCAGGTGCACTGGATTATGAGTTAAACACTCTAGCCACTGGATCCATGGCGGTATAATTTTGAAACACTGTGAAGTGGCAATAGACAGCGTGTACAATGTCCTACTTCATTTTCTCCGCATTAGTGACACATTTTTTAATTAGAAAAAAGGCAATTTCTTTCACAAACAAACAATGCTACCCTCGAAAGTGACCTATGAGTAAACAAAACTGTGACAAAGAGCAGGTTGAAAAAATCATTTGCAGTGTTAGGATTGGTACCAATTTTCGTTTCTGCATAAGTGGACTTTCAGTTCGGGTCTTTTGAATTTCACTCTAATCATTAGGCCATCTGATACTGAATAAATCTTGTTTCATGGAAGAACTCTTTACTGGCACAGTAATAATATGCAATAAATTTTCTTGCTGTACAGAAGAATTGTGTCATTAGGAAATTACCTTCTTGATTAATTGTATATAAATTAATACATAATATTTTAATATTACCTTGATAAAGAGTAACAAGGTACTTCTCAAGGCTCCAAGCACCATATAGAGAACACAAATTTGTAAGTACGGCTTTAAGCTGTGGGTCAAGTCCATCAGCTGTTACACACAGCCAAAATTTCTGAAGAATGAAATGCTGAAAAGAAAGTGAAAAAGAAAAAATAAAGCTAGGTACATATTAGCATAACAAATTGCGAATTCACTGTCATTTCTTTATTTCGTCACTTAATAATAATAATAGTTTTATTTTCCCTGGCAGAGTTAAGGCCATCAGGCCTTCTCTTCCACTCAACCAGGATCAAATCACATACAGAAAAAATACATACCGGTATACAAATATGAACTTAAAAATAATAATAAACATAATTAAGTAAAAAAGAGAGATTGAATACATATACACAATCAGTATTAACTTTGAAATAACAATAATAAAAAAAATATATATATATGTAATAAAAAAAAAGAGACTGAATACATAATCACAAACAGAAAAAATACATTCTACTTATTCGCTAAAACATAAAACTGACTTGAAAATACCATTTATTTTAGATATAAATTAAGGTGTTGTACCAAGAGTCATTTTCTGTTCTTCAGTTTTTTATGAACATTTTATATACTACATTTTTTTATTGCGAAACTCATATTACAGAAAATTTGTTGCTTTCTTTGTATTCCTGAACTTGTTTATCCCTAAGGTTATTGTAAACTGTAAAATACCGGTACTGAATTTAAAGAATATGTTTTTTCTGTCCTTGGTACTTTAGTCAAGAACTCATGACTAACCTGAAGACATGCAGTGGGAAACATAACCAAAAATTAAGAGTGAACTTACTTTTATTTCAATGAAATACAGTTTTAAATCATACATTTATAAATAATTACAAGTAAATAACAGGTATAAGAGCAGGAGAAGATAAAGAGTACATCAGTTTATTCACTCTTATAACGAGGGTACTCAGATGTTTTCTGCAAGCTGCAGTTGTTTCAACATTATGGATTACAACGAGATTTGATGGAGAATTATCATACAAAGTGTATGAAATACTCAACATAAGTGAAGACATCACTCACCTCAATAAACGCCAGTGACAAGGGCTTCGCATAGAACATCTGTGAGTCATTCTTAGCTGTAAATGCATCCTTGCCTCGCTGCAGCAGAGACTGCACTTTGTTTGCAGTGGCTTGTAGCAGCCAGCAGACCAACCACTGATAGGCAGACAACAGCACTACAAACATAACACAATACCAAGTTTCTTCAGAGTCACACCGTAGCTAAACATGCCACTGATGTAAACCTGTATAAAACAAGAACGTTCTCTATCCCTATAAATACAATGCTGAAAGGAAACTGTATAATTAACATAAGTGATACAGACTTGAAAACAATATAGTTCACAGATGATCAAGAAGATTTCTGTAAAAATAAGATGACTTACTAGCAAAGACCAGCAATTAAACTAGAATATAACGCCAACATGTAATCTAAAAATTTAGACAAAGGAAACGAGAATTAAATTACTGTCATTCAAAGGAGGAATTCTATCTAGTGTAAAATAGTAGTAAACGGAAAAGAAATCGAACAGATATCTCATTTCAGTTACTTGGACCATTTATTATTATTATTATTATTATTATTATTATTATTGTTTAGTCAAATGTCCGAAGACAAGTCTGAACCTCACAAGTGATATCAAGAAGGCACCACTTATAAAGCAGCTAGGCTAGGA